>NC_134950.1:145793635-146146507 GCF_965638725.1 Aptenodytes patagonicus | reverse complement strand
ACTAATTGCATCTGTGCCAAAAGGTAATTTTATATTCCTTGTTGAGTGAGACAGAATAATAATTTCTCTGTTCTCTCCAAAAGGATTGTGATGACAGAGCAGGAATCAATGAACAAATCAATATACGACCATCTTCACTAACAGTTTAAGAGGAACTTCTGGCAGTCCTTACACAAACAACAGTATACTCTACCCAGCAAAAAGTTAAAACGCAAACTTACTTTACTTGTGAATCATTGATTTGAAAAAGTCCCTGGGTGTCTCAAAGGAAACTTGAGGAAGTCCAATAGTGTATGATCAGCAGAGATGGGTAACTGAGAGGGACAGAAAACGGAGCTTCCAGCACAATGGAAATAAATTGTTAGCCACCTACTGTGGCCTGTGAAGCTGGCAGGAGCTAAGAGAGAAGATCAAAAACATGCGATGAAGTGAGATGCTTCTGTGCTTGCATATATAAAGTGATGCCCACTGCAATATGACTTTATGGTTTTAAGGAAAGAGAGAGAAGAATATAGGCAAAAAGTAGCAGAGATACTGAGTATTTGACTGTGATGTATTGCATCTCACAAAGCCTTACCTAAAACATGGCCGGGGTAGGAACGTTGCTCAGTGCAGGTGAAGTGTCCAAATGCTGAATAATGATTGCTAGTGAGATTACAGTTAGGTAATTATTTGGGTGATGGCACAAGATGTGTCATATCAATAAATTCACAGTCAGCAGTGAAACAGGAGGATGAGGACATAAAAATAACACAGCTTCAGAGATGTGGACAGAAAATAATAAATTAATGCTCAACTGAAACCATTTCCAAAAGAATGTATGAGGACCCTGAAAGATCACTTTACTAGATAATCTCCCCAGTACAGAGACCTCGTTTTCTTAGTTGTTTATATCAAGTGGAAAAAAATGTAGTCTTAATCCTGAGCTGAAGTTAACTGTAGCAGTAAAAATACTATTAACGACAGCAACCTTGATTCAGGAGGAGAGATAAAGTTGAAGGATAATAAAAAATGCCAGACTGGTCGTGTCATGCATAGTAAATCCATAAATGTGTGATCTGAATAGTGTTCATCTGAAGGAAGAAATTGGGGCAAACTTGAGAAAACATAATTAGAGAGTAATTAAACCCTACCTATAAGATAGATAGATAAAAACATTGTAATAAAAAACCTTGCTGTTTTACATTTCCTCTCTTAGAAGAAATATGTCAAGCTATTACATCAATTTTAATGCTTTTACTTCACCGGTGGTTAAAAAATGCTCAAGCAGCCAGGCAAAAATTACCACCAGGTGAAAGACTGGGGAGCTGGCAGAGAGCTCCTCACATCCCGGGGCGCCTTGCCGGGGGAGGCAGGAGGGAGACAGTGCAGAGAAGAGGTATCACCAGCTTCTTCTTTCTTGTGAGCCATTCAGGAGGGTGCAGGTCGGAGCAAGCCTTGCTTTCTGCCTGGCATACCTCATGTCCTGCACGCCGGGAACGTCAGTCAGACAACAGAGCGTAAGTCAGGGTCCGAGTGCCAATGCAGGCTGTTCATGATAGATCCATCTAGTTTATCATTTTGGCATTATTTTAAACACAGCTGGCAAGGGAATGCTGCAGAACCCTCGTGGTGCTAATTGGCTTTTTCTACCACGGCGATCCCCATTTATAAAATGTGGTTTCCATAATAACCCAGTGAATAATCTCTGGGAAAAAAAGCACATCCTTCTCATGCATGAGAATCACCCATCAAAGCAGAAGGTGAAGTCTGATGAAGTCAACCTGCAAAGCGTAATGAGTATAACACTGCATCAGCAAGGTTTCCTCGAGGAGATAACTATGGTTAGAAAATCATTACACCAGTCGCTATTAATAAGAGGGAGGAAGAATGATTCACAAACAAGTCGAGTAACTTGCCTATGAGAGCACCGCAGGGAGGAGTCCTGTTACTCATTACACTGCATGTCAGCTCCGAGGCCAGAAGCACAGCAGAACAATGCCCGTGACATCTTGGGTGGCCAAAGGTTTCTTAGATTGTTTTCACATTCATTGTGCACTTGAAATTTTCTCAGAAAAGAAAGGAAGTCTTTGGGCCTGCCTGTAAGAGGTTTACTCCCCATATAAATTATATGACACGCACTTCAATTACACATAAATGTATATATACACCTTCACCACCCCACAGAAGACAGCAGAAAGCATCCATTTTCAGCACTCTTCCAGCTTATCGTTCAGAAGAAGGGTGGGAAGAATACTTAGGCTTATAGCATGGTTGTTCCCTATTCCTTTTATCTGTATTTAATTTTGCAGGGACAAGGTTCGTTTTGTGCACAGTCCCAAAAAGGAAAATTCTTTTATTCTGCAGTCTATTATTATAAATGCATGTGGAGTATGTCGTATGGTTTCTCAGGCTGCATGGAATGAAGTGAAAAGGAGTTTTCAATCTTTTAATGCTCCATGCTTGTGGAAGAGGCATAAGAAAATGGTCCATGGGGATCCTATATTATTATTTGAGGGATTTTTATTTTTCAGGCCTGGTCAGGTTTTATGACTGGCACTTTTCCGAGAATGCACCTCTCAAGCACTGAGGTTTATAATGATTTCTCCTTACGCTATTTATCTCACTTTTCCAGTTGCAGTGCATTTATCCTCGCGCAGACAGAAGCATGACAGGACAGGAGAGGAGACGTCAAAGAGATTCTGCCAAACAGAGGAATATGGATTTCCCGCTCCCCTCCCCGAAGGATTTTTTCAAGAAGATGCAAGGTTTTGCAATGCACAAATATATTAGCAGTGCAAAGCAAACAGGAAAGGCTGTAACATTTGCTGAAGTTCTACTAAACTAGCTCGGGCTGTGTATAGAGGGGGAGAAGGATTTGGGGCCTGGCAGTTTGCCCTACAATGCACGCATTTTACAGGCTGTCCTCTGTGCTTCCCCAGTAACTTCTCTTCCACCTACTGCAAGCCAGAAAATAATTTGCTCTCAATCAAAAAGTGAAAATACAAAACAGTTGATGCTCATCTGATTTTTGCAAAACCTAGACTTGCTGCATGATTTGCTCCCTCCATTTTTCTTTAGCTACATAGCACGGCAGTTATTTTCAGCATCTCTCTGCTGGAACACTGGCTGGGTAAATAATAGAAATATTTATGAGCAAGTCCAACTCCTTTCTTTAAATACTCATACAACAGATTTTTGAACACAACATTTGGGGAGGCGACACTGTTGTTTATGCAAGAACATATTCATTCTGAGACAGGATACGTGACTTAACAGAAGTTATTCACAATGTGATGGCAGTGAAAGGCAGTTGAACACAGTCTACTAAATAGTAAAATGTTGGGTCTTACATACTTTTTTCCAAGTCAGAAAAAAACACAGATATTTTTAAACTTTAGATCTACCTTTATGAACAGGTATAATCCTAGATGGGGTATAGAGAAGACAGTATTTTCTACAAAAAAGCATGAGAAAATATTTTCAAATGGATTTTCAAAGGTACTAAAGGAGTTAGGTGCTCAAATCTTATGGGTTGGCATAAGTACATTCTGTAAGCCTCTTTGCAAATCATAGCTGTAATGTCCGTAAAAGAAGGACTATTTTGCAGCCAAGGCACTTAACTGGGACTCGGTAGATCTGAGATTCATGCCTGGCTCTGTCTGACTTTGCAAGCCACTTGCCCTCTCTATGCCTCATTTTCTCTTTCTGTGAAGCAGTACCGAGGCGTTCCTCAGCTCCACAGAGGAGTGCTAAGTATGCAGTCATTGTAACATTGGAGGGACACACACTTATTTAATTTAGAGCAATTTTCCACAACTAGAAGTAAGAAGTGGGATTGGACATAAGACCTACTATATATGCATAGATGAAAATTCATAATGTTAATTACTCAGAAGAAAAAGAAATCAAGCAGGACTTACTGCTTCTCTGGTAAAAATATGACATAGAAGAGATTTCCTCAGAACTTTAAATAAGGTAAATGTTTCCTCCTAAGCAGGAAAAACTTAGTAATTATTATCTTGAAATAGCTTCACTCTATGAAGTAACACCTAACTTCATTAAAAAGAGGCAGGAACACAGGCAAAATGGTAATGTGCATGATGTCAAACAATATTACCACAGTGTGAGACTGGTCACAGAAGCAACGCCTGGCCGCATGGTATCACCGTCAGCAGGGCTGAGCAAGCTCATCACACCAATAAAGTAACTGAAATTGGAGACAGACTCATCTGTAGACTAAGCTGAACATGAGCTGGGACTTCAGGTCTCTCAATTTTGCTGTGATGCCAAGCTTTTGGCTTCAAAAACCTAAAAGATGCAGATCTGCCTGATAGCGGGTGCTTCAGGTGGAAGTGGGGATGACTCAGCCCAGCTGCCTCCTGGGTCTCCCAGATGCTGAGGAGCCAACTTTTGGGCCCTCTACACAAGATTGCACCATCACTCACCCTCCAACTGGCTAACCCAACTAATCTACTCACCGAGAGAGTGTCTTGTCTGTCCCTCTCCCTCCAGCCCTCCAGCCCTCCAGGGAGGCTAGCCCTGGTGCTGATGTGCAGTGAGGGATAGTTTCTAAACCTATGCACTATTTATGAAGGAAAGCAAAGAGGCTTCCTTTTACCCTCGTTAGCCCCAGCTGATTATACAGTTTGGTGCTCTGGTTTTCTTCAGGCAGACCCTAGGCTCTGCTCTCAGGGCTGCTTGGTAGCAGCACTGAGGAGAAGGCAGTGCAGCAGTGCCTCTGCTTTCCCTACACAAGGGTCATCACTTGCCACAATGCCATTGAGGCTACAGCTCTCCTTGTACCTTCAGTAGGTCTTTCCTTGGATTCTTCAGAGGAAAATATGTAGAAATCTATTCAAGAGAAATGCTGCAGAAAAGTAACCCACAGGAGCAATCCCCTGGGAAAACCAATGCAAAAACAGTGCAGAAAGATTTTGCAACCACTCAAGGTTTCCTAGTGCCTTTGCTCCATTAGTCTCCTTTACTTGGGTCGGTTACATCCCAACACAACGGAAAGTTCTCCTAAAATTTCTCTTGACATACTCATCACACAGCTCATATACTCTTTTTCATTTTTTCACAGTCTTCTGGACTACATTAAAATAACTCGGTTCCACTGGGGACATCTCTGATTACTCACTTTTAGTTTAGTTCCTAATTTGTCTTCAGAGAGGAAAGAGGTTCAAACTCGAAATCTGAATCTTCGGGGAGTATTCAGACCTGGAACTTAAACTGCCTTCTTAAGTAAATGATCCTGTAACCCCAGGCCTTTCTCCAGAGGAGACACAGGGCTCGCCATGGTTGTGGCTTACTGTCAGCTACCTGCCCTGGTGTCCCACTCTGCCTCAACACCATGGCCGCGAAATTACAGCTGAGCCAAAACATAAGCAAAATGGAAATCATGCCAGTTTGCACTGTCTCCATGTTAACCTTGATTTTAAATATCTTTGTTTCTGCAAGAGATATAAGTCATTCCTCCAGATCCCTCTTTAAGCGCGATGTGTTATATTTCAAAGGCACATCAGGCTTTCTTCCTGTCTCTAGTGTCCAAAGAGAACGAATCTGCATAAAAGGATGTCCACAAATAAGAAAATAGGACCAGGTCTGCTGATACCTTTAGTTTGTGCACGAGAGAGCTGAGGGGGCAGTTTATCTGCAGTTTCCTTGAATTTGGGCCAACTCTAACTGTTGGCACTAGTCCCAGCATAGATGAAAACAGTTTGGGTATTAGCAAGGTATAGCTGGAGCTGAAAGCACAAGAACTGAAAGAGACACCCTATATTCCCTGGATGTTTTTCCATTTCAACTGGAGAAATCAGATTCAAATCTCACCCCTTTACTCCACTGAAGTGGTTCAAATTGGAATGTAGCAGGCAGAAAAAGCAAAGCAAAACACAAAAAATCCCACAAAACTATAGCCTGTAAAGATAAACAGTTATCAGGATTACCAAAACAAAGCACTGAAAGGTAGAGGGTAACTTTGGATCAGATCAATTCACTGGAAGCTCTAAATGTTTCTTAGGACATGCTCCGAAATGGTCACCCAGTGGTGCTGAGTCTCCTGACAAACCAGTGTAACCATTGTAGACTCCCATGACTGAGCTGTGGTTCCTTCACCTCTGCTGCCAGGATGGAGCCGTTCATTCATCCAGCCATGGGAGCGTTTTCAGACCATAACTAGCAGAAGAAACCTAGCTGGAGCTCCTGTGAAGGTCCAGTTGCACACCCACCTCATTCGTGTGCAGTTCTGACATGTGTGTGCACCTATGCATTATTCAGAGTATTAACCGGGGGAATGCCCAGCTGGTCATCCGTACCTACACACGCCTCACACATGTACACGGTGATAGGACTTTATGTGACATATAGGATCATAACTCTGCCTTTGATACTCGGGCCTCCCTTTTGAAATATTGTTCCCAAATAATTCATAAATGACTGGCAGAAATAGATTGATATAAAACATGAGGGTAAAAGAAATTATGTCGTTAATCAAAATGCAGAAGTGCCCGTGCCATCCTCCAGGCCTGGTTGAAGTGATCGAGCAGGTGAGCCCACAAGATGGAGGGTTGCTTTGTGTGTACATTTGGAGGTCTCACGCACCTCGGGGCGTCCTGACTCCAGTGAGGCACTCCTGTAGTGGGAATACCTTTTTACCTCTCCTCCCCCCTTTATAAAAAGACACATTGATCTCCTCCTTCTATTTACAGCAGCCTTTACTAGCTGCATTGAAACAGATCACCTTGAGATTTGGTTCAAACACAGCAAGTCCCTTGAGTTTTTTCCCCAGCTGTTAGGGAAGAAAAAAAAATTGTTTAAACACTCACTTCAGGGGAGCTGCAGACAAAGGCATTACCTCTTCCCAGATGTGGATTCTGCCTGACTTTGAAGTGAATCTATTGAGCCATTCTTGAGACCGTTCTGCATGTTCTGTCATTATGTTAAACCATTAATTGTCCTAGTTTCCAACATAATGTGCATTACAGTCATTAAGATTCACTGCTGTGGCAGGTTTTTCTCTCTAGTTATTCAGTCTACTTTAAAAAGAAGTGTATTATTTGAGTCTCTCAGGTCTTGAGAATTTTCACCTGTCCCATGGAAATTTGCCATTTAGTCTAATAGAAGCAGGAATCAGACTTAAGAGGTTCCTCTGGCATGAAGAAAGATTCACAGGTGAAAAGCCTAAAATGGTAAGGTATACATAAATATTTTAATCTCTTAGATTTAAAGGAACATGCTTGCTTTTCTGTGAAGTTGCAGTTTAAGTTTACTGTCTGTGCTTTAAAATGTTATAATGTGCTTTAGGTGGCCAACTCCATACTGACAGGCTGATTAATGTCTGGGATAAACAGGAGCGTTCCTTCAATGGTTGAAAGCTGTAGATAACCATTGGGTTTACTTTGTTTTCTCCGGAGTAGTAGCCCTTTTCCAAAACACTCTTCTTCAGTCTTGTTCAACCCCCCCCAGTTTTAAGACAGCACTGGCCACTAATAGGGATACTGAATCCCACTAATAGGGATTTCAGGGATACTGAAATAAATCTCCAGTACCTTCCTCAACTGAGATTAGAATTCACCTCTAAATTTACAGCTCAATATCAGCTCAATATTCCAGTTTTGTTTTCTTTTTTTTAACCAGGTCTGTTATGTCCCCACAATTCTTCTGGCTCGTTCACAACTGGAGAAATACGTAAGAGGTCAGAAAATTTATTTCACTGCTTCAACAAGAAATTAATAGAATTGATTAGCCACAGTATCTCAAGGCTTAGATCCATGCTTTGCAGAAGAAATTCATAATATCATGAAAGTTGAAATCCTGAAATATCATTTCACTGCTGTGAATAAGACCAAATCAGCTATTCGTTGCACTCAGTAAAGATACAGTATAGTGAACGGAATGATAAGCCTAGCTCGCTGTTAGCACTGTAACGAAAGCAGCAAACCATGACAAGGTTAATCCCTGCCATTAAGAGTGACTATAACACACCTTGTTGATATTAATAAGGTCTTTGAGCTTTATTTTATAAAAGGCTTAATAAGTCATAGTGTGAAGTTGACCCAAATGCTGCTGATGCTTTTCTGTCATCGTATGATATGCCTACTTTGCAACTGGTAGAGTAGAATGTTCTGTAGACCCCGTTCCTTAATCAGAGATTAAAGCAGCTATCATGGTTGTAGCTATGGCAAACTCTAAGAAATAGTGTGCCTCTTACAGAGTTTTATAGTGTCATTCAAGACCTATTCTGAGACCCACAGCAGAGTCTGTGGGACTCACAATCATGATTCTAGCCCCTGCACCCCTTCTTTCCTGCGTTTCATTTCTCTGCTATAAAAATGAAATTTTGTCAGCATTACACTTTTACTTAATCCATGCCTTTATTGCTAATAAGCAGGCAGGATCTTTAACGGCTACTCCATTGAAATTTAGCAAGATTAAAATCCCTAACAGAGCAAAATGTGTGCTTGAGCAGTCACCCAAGAAGAATGCACTACCACAGCTCTTACCAAACTGCAACTGTGGAATTTTTTTAAGTGCAAAATTTAAAGATAAAATGCAAATATTTCCTAGCAAATTGTGCGTTCCGTGCTCTTAGAGTTTGGGCTTTTTTTTTTACTATTCCCTGAAGTCTTATTAGGTGTCCTCTCTGTCCAAAACTGTTCTACAAACAATTCATGCAAGTAATCTGCAGATTGTTCACAAGCAATCTGCTGGATGTGTCAACAAACTGGTAGCTGAGCTCTGTTGACTGGTTTTAATTGGATGCATTAGACACATTGTATTCTACTGTTTTTTTCCTACGGTTAAATCACTGGTATAGATATTCACATCTACCAGTTTTAAGGTACAGAGCAAAGTTATTCCTGATTTGCACAGCAGCCCTGTAAGAGAGAGCTTCCAGTAAAAAACTATGAAGCCAAGATGTCATCCTTAACCAAACTTCTCCAAAAAGTCATCACTTCAATACTGTAAGTAATAAACTAAAACCCAGTTATGGGTAGGTACTGAGAACAGCAGCAACAAAGTGGTCATATGCTACCATTACTCCTTACTGCACTCTTGTCCTGGCTCACTTGTGTCTCATCAACTTTTTTTTCCTTATCTATTAAACTGTGAGATCTCTGGAGCTATGTTGTGTTTGTCATACTGCTTCACGCAATACGGCTCAACTTGGGGCCATGCAAATGTTAAATTTACTGCCAGGTTAAATGCCCACCAACACTCCTGAGTATTTGCTGAGAAGATGAACACGAAAAGGAGGATGACTACAGCTCAGAAGAAATCTTGGGTTTTGTTTGTTTTGTTTGCCTGTTTGTTTTTAGGCAAGCAACTTTCTTGGTAGGAGAAAGCAGAAAAGCTTAAACTTCTTGGTTGACAAATTAAAAGTAAAGCTAGCACACAAAGGTGACTAGGTGACCTCAGGCAGGATAACATCTTCTCACCTACTGTTCTTGTACAGTTGCATGCTCTTGCTCTTGGTGTATTGCTCTTGCTTTCTCCTGTCCTCAGCAGAAAGCGAAAAGCTCCTATCTGAATTTTTTTTGGCTGCTATCTCATCAATCCTGCCCTAAGGTAAGCAGGTTATAATTATGCTGTAGAATAAACAGGAGAAGTGGCTGTGAAGCGTATTTTTAAGCTGTTTCTGATGGCTGTGTGGTACATCTTTGTCTCCAGGGGTGCCCACTTCAGCCCCACCTCGCAGTGCCATTAACATGTAAGCCAAAACAGCCCATTTCTTGGGATACACAGGGAATACAAAATCAAGGAATACATATACTAGATGGGGAATGGCAGCTTCACTGCCCTTTGCTTCACTGGTTTGTTGCTAGCAATCTTTGATTCTGTGTATGTGAAAAATTGAGTGCAAAATGCCACAAAATATTGCTGAAATATTTATGAACACAAAAACATAATGATAAGGTTTTAGATGCTGTTATCATCATGAGTAACGCTATGTATGCAACCTTCTCAGCACAGCTCACTAAGTGCCACTGTAATTTCTATTCAAAAATTATTCATCCCAGCAGAAGGTCATGCCATCTCGATGGGTTAAGTCACAAATTTCCCAGAGAGTGTGTGAGCACGTGTTTGGATTTAAGGAAACAACCCCCTCCCAAAAGTTAATGATAGAGGTTGTTACAAGGTCTAAGCAAAGCAATTATTTTAAACCACAAGCCAACAAAACATTCCCTTTGTTTGTTTTTCTCCAGGTTGTCCTTGACTTTCAGAGCTGGAAGACAGCTGCAGGCAGGAGGACAGCCAAGCTAGCCAAGGAGGAGCTGCAATTAATTTCAAAAACCCCTCTGAGCAGTACAGGAAGGCGCACGAACAGCCCTCCCGAGGCTTCGGTGGGGAATAAGGCACCCGTACATATTTTTTAAACATGATCTGCCCCTAAATTCACCTGCTAAATCAAAGGCAAGTCCTGGTGGAAAACAAGCAGGAAATGAGACAATGCCAAAGATAAGGTTATAAAGGAAAATTTGGAGGGAACAACATGAGCAGCCAATAACTGGGGACCGCATCTGCCTGATGGAAATTCAGCAAGTAAGATTTACCTTTCCCAGGCAGAGCCCAAGAACAAAGGGAAAACTGAAATGCTTAGAGATATGCAGGAACTGGGAACATGGGTTTTCAGCATATGCACAGAAGGACCCACCAAAAAAGAGAAGGCTGCTTCCCATAACCAGAAGTGGCAGCAAGCAGGGGGAGAGAAACATGCTATTGTGTTAACCCTTTGCTGTGCATAGAAGTAATGCTTCATTGGAAATAAACTGTTTTTTCAGAGATGTTTTATGCAGATGCCAAACACAGACAACAAAAAAGCAGAAATGACCCCCAAAATCCACACTGCGAACGTTCAGACTAAGTAGAGTCACTCTGGATGAAATGCAGACTGCTTCATCACCCTGACAGATTCATCAGGTAAGCTCCTGATCTTGCTTCGGTTTCTGCTCTTGCTCCAGCCTTCACATTAAGTGAAATGGATACAGAGGTGTTCAACGGCAGCTTGAGATCTCTGGGTCCCCATCTGTGGGTTCTGATGGTTTCTCAGAGGAATCTCTAGCTCAGCTCATGAAATGGATGTATTTTGTTTGTTTGCTTCTCCTGCCGCTCCTGATACTGGATTTCCCCCCATGGCCAGCCCTGCTAGAGCAAGGAGACTGGTGCACTGAGGCAGACCCCATTGCTGCTGATGGCAGCACTTCTCTGCAAGTCCGATGTCAGGCTTGCAATGTTGAGACAGAGATACAGAAAAGAGAGGACAACCGGTGGAAAACGAAATCCAGGAAGAAATAAACAAAAAAGTGGGGGGAAAAAGGAGTAAAGGGGAGAGCAGAGAAAGCTGTGTGAAGAGGGACAAAGAAGAAAAAAGAGAGCATTCCACTTTACATTTTAGTCCTCTTCTTTATCTCCCACCGGTTTCTTTTTAAATGTTGCACAGTTTCTGTGACACAGAATAGCCAATATAATACCCTTGTTCCTTTACACCCTCAGACATAATGCCTGAGACCTGTATTTTTTTTGTCATCAAAGAACAACCAAAAATAAGAACAGTATGACAAAAGAAGTAGGATAGGATCAGTATTTTGGTGCAATAGTCTTGGAAAATATCTAAGGCTTCCGGGCTGTCTTACAGGAACCTGCAGTGTCACATTTGCTCTTCAGTCATTTCGCACTAACTGCACGCAATATGGCCCTTCTCCTGGCCAGAAAACCTTCTGTAATAACTCATAATCTTTTTTTTTCCTCCAAGATTTCTGATATGCATAGAGAGAAAATGGTCTAATATGGAAGAAATAAATGTACGCCTACACTGGGGACACCTAGGTACCATACAAGGTAGTACATACACATGCATGCAGAACGCAATGCTGATATTGGATCACTCTGTCGGAATGTCATAGCCAAATGCTTCTCAGTGCCCCATTTCAACTTAGATTGACTAAGCAGTCAAAAGTCTGCTTTTAGTTATTGTGATGTAGATCTAGCTAAGTTTGTTGTGGAACATACGGTTACTCCAAATATGAAGGTAGACAGCAGGTGGGAATTTCCTCAAGATTTCACCCAGAAATATTTCCAGCCTAGATGAACATAATATAGTCTAAAAAGTTGACTGTAATGTCAAGTTGTGATGCCCATAAAAATAATTTTTAATTCATTCCTCTGATCTTCAAAGTCAGTTTGTCATTGGTGTATCTCAGGTTTTGTGTTCTCTTCCCAGTATTGATTACATAATTTCCAGTAGATTAAAAGGTTTATCCTTGCTAATCTATTTTCTACTGGTTTAATGGATTTGGGCATAACAAATTCAAAGATGGTCTTTATTCTCAGACTCCAAAATATGTACTTAGAAATATATAAAATGTTTTAAGCATACTGCTCCAAAATTCCTACTTAAAAAATCTATTTTTCCTTGATGTAAAAAGGGAACAGTTGTATATCAGCATTCATATCAAATGAATCTTACTCCAGCAAACTTAGCAGAGATTTAAATAATGAGATATGTCACACTTTGGTGTAAATTGATCAGAAAACTGATGAAAAATGGTAAAGTTGTGCACTTTATTCTAATTTGGCAATATTGGCCATGCAAATCCAAGTCATTTGGCAAAGGCAATGTCAGAGAAAAGCTCCTGATAAAAACTGCTGCTATATAAGCTGATGTAAAGCAAACATAGTAAAGATATTGCTATGTATTCCTTAAACAAAACAGGTCATATCTCAGAAGCAAGGAGATTTACTACAAACTTACTGAAAGATTTGTAGCTGTAAACTGATAGGATGTGTAGCCTTCAATTCTCTAAGCATTGTATGCCTGAGGGAGGTTTTGTTGACTTGAATAGATTTACTCCCAACTGGTACCAGACTAAGTGAAAGAATCAAGCTCTGTATGTAGACATTCTGCTGGTTAACTAAAAACCTGAGGGAAAATTGGATGACGGCATTCCTCATATATTCTCCACCCCTAAGATGTTGCAAGATATGATCAAATGCAATGCAAGATCTGAATAATCTTATTTGCATATTTTCCCATCATTTTATGCAAGACGCTGGAAAAAAGTTACATACAGCAAGTATCACTTTGCCTGGATAATAAATGTAAACTATTTTAAGGTGTGTTCAAGGACAGTTCTGCTCATTTCAGACTTCCTTTGGTGGCTCAGGCTTTGCAGTTTTTTCAATCACAATTGTTATGCAGGACACTGAAAGTGATTGAAAATTTCATAACATTTCTACTTGAAAAACACAAGAGGGTAGTAATACAAGTTTGATTACTTTAGTTTAAACTATATTAATGCTACAGATTTTTTTTTTTAATGTAATTAATTTCTGGCTTACTTGTGGTGACTTGCAGAGTGGTTAATTACCGCTTGGAGGCAAAAATTGTGGCACAGAGGTCATTAAAAAAAGAAAGATTTAGGGAGTGCAAAAAAAGCCATTTTTTTAGAACTGGTTAATTTGTCCAGAAGGGGATACATTTTTATAGCATGCATAAAGCAGAAATATTTAACTTGAAGCAAAACCACAATATTTTCCTTTCTGTTTTTAGAACCAACCGTTTGGTTGTTCTGCAATATTGTTAGACAGTTCTTTCGTTGTTACTCGTTTCTATTACAATACTTTCCCTGCCATTGAATTTGGAAATTTTCAGGTTATTTGGCATGATAATATAAATACTTCTCAGCTCTCCCTCAAATTCTGTTGATCATACATGAAGAAAATATCCCAAACAAAATGTGGTAAATCTACCAGAAAAAGAAAAAAAAAAACCCTAAATATTTTTTGTTTAAATTGCATTAACTTCATATTCCCTCCAAATAGCCTTGAATTTGACACCTGCCGTGTTAATTCAGGACATTTCTTCTCGCCAACATCATGCCCAAACTTGACCGCCTCCTGTTTCCCATAGATTTTATTGAAAGCTTGTAGAAACACAAGCACCTTGCAAAATCTCATCCAACAAAGTGAGTCAGGTTCTTAGGTGAGCACCTCAGCCTAATCACAAACCAAGCAAAGAAATGGGTTATCTCAGAGAACTGATTAGAAACAGGATTTGCGTTTGCCTTTGGAAGCTGAGACACTGCCTGCCTGAAAGCTGGTAAAACACAGGGGCAGAGAACAGAAGTCTGTTACATCAACTTAGTGAATGGAAACCAAGGAAAAAGCATTGTCTCAAATGTATGGGAGCCCAAACAGCTTATTTTTTAATGGGAAACATAAATACTTGTGTTTCTGGGAGTAAAATAGAGGTGTTGAATTTTGAGAATTTAACAAGAAAAATGTGTGTTCCTGGTTTAAGTGCTCAGACTCCTACCCAGAAGAAGAAACTTGTAGTGGATATATATCACTCCAGCTGGATCGCATGCAATTAACAGTCTACTTTTTTTTTCTTCCCTGCACACAAAAAGGCACTTTTCTCCATCTTTTTCTACTTAATCCAAAGTTTAAATCAATATGGCTGGTAATGACGGAGATCCCTGCCCTCATCCCAGAGCACCTATTTGTTTGCCAGGATTCCACCAATAAGTCACATTTCAGTGTGCTGGGCCATAGTCCGTCCTCAGTAAACTGAAGCAAAAATGAAGCCATTGGAGATTTATCATAGTACCTGGCTTCTTGATATCTCAAAGTAGTAATTTTTTATTAATTTGATGAATTTAAGGTTCAGGCCTATATGAAGAACTGGGTTCTAACAGGCTCTGAGATAAATTTTGCTTTAATTAGTTACCACTCCCTTGAAAACAGATATGCATTCACAGATACACACACATGCACGCACACTTTCTACTTACCACTGCTGGCACAGGCTCCTCAGTTACAAGTCTGTTTTATGTGTCTACTGGACGAGCTGTATACATTACGATTTCTTATTTTGGTATAGGGTCTTTTCTTTAGGCGTTTTATATGTATCTTAATATAACGCAGGAATGGCCATATCAGGTCATATCAAAGGTCCAGTAGCTCATTATCCTCTGTGATTGTAGCCAAAAGCAGATGCTTAATAAAAAATGTAAGGACAGCACAGAGTGTTACTTCCCTACTATACGCTCTCAGTTTCCGATGTTCTGAGACTCAGAGAAGTCAGCAATAACAGGAAATAGAGATATACGCGCATAGAGGACTTTCAGTCATTAAATTTGTTTTACTCTCTGTATATTCCAGAGTTGGATGACTTGCAAGGATAGAAAGAAAAATAGTTCTCTGCTGCCTCTATGGGAGAAAAGGGAAAAGTTAACCTGGGCATACTTTATTTATGCAAACTAAATTCATCCCAGTGTACCTACGCTGTCTGTTGTGATTTTAAAAAAGGATATTAAGTGGTACATGAGAATGTGTTTATTAAAGGGGGACTGAAACTCCAAAGGCATGTCCAGTGTGGACTCTGTCCCCCCATAGCACCCCAAAGCTGCACTCCCATGCACCCAAGCAGTCGTAGGCAAGTGAGAAAGAAATACCACTAATATGTTCCATAAGACTTTCACTGTTAAGTTTCTACTGCCTTGAAGTTGAAAAGATCAGGGTGAAAAACTGATTTCCACAATCATTATCTTTCATCCAATCTAGCTCTTAAGATTGCCCATGTTGGCAAAAGTATTAGACCCAGGTTGCTTCATAGATTAAACTGAATTTCTTTGAATTGAATTGTGTATTCTGGCCTTGTTCATGGACTCAGACTCCCCAGTATTTTGATTTCTGCCTCCAGAGCTCCTTGTTCAAACAGGTAATTTTCATCAAATTATTTTTCTCATTTTAGTGTCAATACCTCCTGTTGGCTGTCAAGAACATTCATTACCAAATATAGTTCATACCAAATACAGTTCAGATTCTCAGAAGTACATGAGTTACCGTGTTACCACCCCACACATGTCTTCACCCTTCTTTCCCATCTTTACACAAACCTTTCTTTTCTCTCCTTCCCTCTTTCTTTTCCATGCAACTCTGAAAGGCCCAATTCCATCTTTAACACACGACACCAAGGAGGTCGCATATGGAGGCAAGAGAGTGCAGAGCACTAGTATAAAGTATAATGTACGAGCACGTGTGCAGCCTCAAGAAGCCCGTACTCAGCCAAGCAGATGGCTTCACAGCAGGGCTATCAGCCGGGAACTAAAGAGTCATGTTTGACCAGAAACAAAAAAGTTAAAAGATGTGGAACTATGCTTTCTGTATTTAATTCTGTGTATTTGGGTTAAGCCAAGGGCTTTAAACAGCTCTTTAGTCCAGATGCCGAGAATATTAATGCATACATTGATGTAGAATTCTGAACAAACAACAACAAACAAATGTTTCATTTCAGGACATTTGCTGGAATCCCTCAAGTTTTCCTTTTCCGTTTCTTGCTTTGGCCCAGGAAGCACAAGGCTTGAATTCACAGCCTGCAGCCCCGGCCCCCACCTGCGGGTAAGACAGCCGAGTGCCATTCAATTCTGGTGTGATATTTTAAAAGAGCAAGACCCACCAGTATCGCTGACCCCCAAGAAACAAGGCCAAGCTTACTTTGTTTCCTTGGCATAGAATTTACATCTATGCACAAATGATATTTTTTGCTTATCAAACATGGAAAGAACAGAGATACTCTAAAGCAGAAGATATATGCCTGTAAATTCTTTAGGGATTACAGGGCCTAACACAGGGGGGCTCTGGCAGGAGCCTTTAAACTCTGTTATTATTAAAATAATTTCATAGGCCCATGTTTCCAGCTGCCCACTCTCATGATTTTATCAAGAATCTCCCTGTAGCGGACACGACATTCTCTTCTGGCATCTGGAGATTACATGACAATTTCCACTTTCATTTATAATGAAAAGAACTCCCAAGTTCACAAAGAAGATCTTGAGACCAGGAACAAAATATAAGCCGCAAATAAAAAGACCACATTTTTTAAAATTTATTTTGAAGTCTGTCTCACCAGACTGCGAAGGTCTCCCTTATGATTTCAGGCTGGTGATTATTGCAAGCAGTTAAGGCTTAGCTCTGAGGCTGGCTCTGACCCCTGCAAATTTGCACAGAGCTGGGATTTAGGATCTTGGCTCCTGGTCTGACTAATCTAGGAAATAAAAGACATGTAATAGGGAAGAAAGTACTGCTTGGGAAGCAAGACATCTAGCACCCAATGAGAGGCAGAGCCAAAAGGAATAATCTGGGTCTGACGGATGAGCCCCCAGCAGAGACAGAAATGGTATCAGTATCTTGGTTCCAGTACAGCTGGCTGTGGTCCTCACCAGCCATGAATCACTTTGGGATTCTTCAAGATAAAGAGACTTCCCTGAGTACCAGTTATCATTACTGTGCCATGCAGATCTGTTTTCACAGCTGGATGCACTGATGCCCACAGCTAGTGCTGCTTGAAGCAGCGCTCATTCAAGACTCCTGCCAACGCAACTCCATAGATCAGCCAAATGCCAGGATTGTAAATGTTTCTATACCTTAAAATTAGTTTCTTTGCAATTTAAATTGGACACATCAGCCTAGTTTTTGATGTCCTTAGTGACAGTTTGAAGGGCACCTCAAAAAAGGAAACCCTGGCCAAACACTGGCACTTTATGCATTGACAATAAATCTCCCCACATCTTAATTTTCAATATGAGAAAAAATATCAAAACTTTAAGAAAGGTAATTAATTTCTACACTGATAAGAATCTCCTTTGTAAAACAGAAAAACGTATTCACTCCTCCCAGACTTAAACCATTAACTACTGTTCTGAAAGAGCTTATCTCAAAACCCCTCTCCCCATTTCATTAAGTGCCAAGATTTAGTCAGGCTGAGTTAGGTGGAGACCAAGGGGAAGAAAAGCCCTTTACAAAGGAAAAAGGTAAAAAATTATACTTCCTATTAGCCAGTTTGAAGTAGAGGGGAGTTTGCTGGCTTTTACCCTTCCTTTGGTAATTTAAACATTTGCATTGGAGTGTCTGGGAGTTACCTCTTTCCTCCTTTACAGATAGCTCTGACTCGAGGATGTTGCTTTGGGGGATCGGGGAGGAATTTTTCCAGCTGGGCCTATATAGACCCTCAGCTCATCCCATCTTCCTCTTAGCACCACAAAGGCACAGTTAGGGCAATAGATTTCAAAGTGTAAGACTCCCATTAAAGCACTTCACAGGGACATTTAGCTCAACACACTTGCAGTTGCTGTCTGAGGAGACACAATAGCGAGCGCTGGGGAGTTCAGTGCACCACCATGAGATCTGGAGATGGAGAGGGGCCTTGCACGTAGTCCTGTCTGCATTACCACACTGGTGGAAACTCAGCGAATTCATGTCCTGGAGCAACTTGGAAAATAGCTGGTACATCAATTTAATAAACTCACAGCTTATGTTGTCTTCAGTTGCCTACATGTCTGGATCAATGGCTTACTGTTCAATCCATTTCTAACGTGTTACTGGAAACTGCACTTACATTTTTCCTGGTTTGGAAATGCAGCTACGTACATATTGCTTACCACTCAGCACTTTTTCTCTATAGATTGCAAAGCACTTTACAAAGCAGAGACATTTACTGGGAAATGAAAGGGGAAACTGAACACAAGGTAGAATTACCCCATGTGCGCAGCTGATCACGGGCAGAGCAACCCAGAACCCCTGAATCCTCATCCATTCCCATGGCACTGCAGTACCCTCTTTGTCCTTGTCCAGTTTGAAAGGTAACAGAGCTTTTATTCAGTGAGTGGCACATTCATTGGCTGTCGGTCACCAAATGGACGTGATAAACTTTTTTTTAACAAAAAAGTTCTTAAAAGATAAATTAAATGAATGCTTTACCTTGGCTTTGGATTGTTCACTGAAACTGTCAGCTAGGACTGGACCTGTAGCTGAATTTGTATACAGTGACACAGATAGCTCATTCAGGGGAGAATCCCATTTCCAGTGATTACTGTAGGAATGAGACACCATCTATCCACCATGTCTGGGGGATATGGGGGAAGCTGTGCCTGCTAGGACAAGGCTGATCCCTTCCAGCCAAGGCACACATGCCTTCAAGAAGGCAGGTGATATTTTTACTATAAGCTATCTGAGAGGGGGAGCTTTAGTTTCCAGGATAGTCTCTACTGGTCTGCCTTCACTAGTTTGGCCTCTGTGGCCAGGTTAACTTGCTCTTGATCCTTTGCTTTTACACACCTAGGAAAAAAATCTCCCTTATACCTCATGTTCCAGGGAATGCTGGGTGAGCATGCAACAGCAGAGTCCTGCCCCTCCCCATCACAGTGCATAACCAGAGAGAGCGGCCAGGACACAAGTCCTGAGCAAGATCATCTAATTATCTCGTGGTCATTCATAAGTGGCACTAGAGCCAAACATATGAACTGCTCCTGCAACCACAGATACTTTGCCCAGTCTTATAAAGGACTCGATTTCATTCCCAAAGGCTTCCAGGACTCAGCTTCCCAGCCTGCCTACCTCCCGCTATGCATATGTTGACAACTATATTTTCCTTATCCATATATTCAAAGCAGAAGCTAAGAATGCAAAGGTTGTTCACTTCCAAAACCCTCTCTCCATGGACAGGTCTACGATGTCTCTGATGATGAACAGCACCATGCTGGCATGCAAATTTGCTAAATGTAACCAAGGAAACAGGGTCCTTACTAATACCATGCACTTCTCAGAGCATTTGCTGGAGGCAGAATAGCATCTCTGGTATCTGTATGCTGTCACTCACCTCTGGGAATGCAATGTAAAAATAATTACGTATGTATAATGAGGAATAGGAAAGAAACATGTTGTACGTAAATATAGCCAGACAGTCCTCTCAATGAACGGACTGATTTGCTCAGGAAAGCTGCTGGAGCAGAATAGCAGTACTGATTTGGTTTTGATTCCCAGTGGAAAACAGAGTAGATATGCAGGAAATATACCACTGCTCAGGCCATTTAGGTACAAATTTGTTGTCAACATATATCTGGCCGTGTGGATGGGTTTGACATGCTGTGGGCTGGATCGTGGAGGTATAACCATAGCACACCTGAAAATTTAGAGCAAGCTTATGGCATGTGTGGGCATCAACATTATCTTAAACAAACAAACAAACAAACAAACAAACCCAAAAACAACACAAAAACTTGAAATCTTGAGACAGCCTGAATAGCAGAGGAGCTGCTGAGCCGAATTGTGAGTTAACTAGGAGAAAGCTTGAGGCTGCCCTGGTGTGCCAGTCATCCATAATATACCCAGACAAGTGCTTGCTGAAGGGGATTATCTGGGACATGAACCAGGGAACATGATCTGTGCAGGAACTCGAAAAGGGATGAAACTTAAGCCTGGGTTTGGGTGATGCTCATGGGCTCTTGTGGATGCAGCATACCTCTCATGGGTCGCTGTTCCTCCTGCCTTCCACCATGTCCATCCCAGCACCAGGCCACATTTAGCAGTCCTCTTCCAGCTTAACTACTTCTAGCAAAGCCACACCAGGACAGGAGAGAAAAGGGAGCACACTGACCTGTGAGAAGAGCAGAATTTATTCCTTTTTGGGAAATCTGTACCACAGACATGATGTCAGTGTGAGCCGAGCTAACAAATGAACCTTTGAGAGCAGAGTGGCACAAGGCAGATGCAGGCAACCACTTGGCAGGAGAGCTGTGAAGATACAGGGTCAACATGCAGTTCTGGGGTAGCAATGGGACTGTGGAGAGGGGACCATGGTGGAGCCAGCAAACATAGAGGAGGGAGAGGAGGGGAGCTGTCTGATTGTGTGTTGCAGACTCCTGGAGAGAGTTAGTTCTTTCTGGGATGAGCAATTTTTTAATTAGAAAAATTGTTAAGTTTAAATAAACAAACAGATAGCAAGGATCCCCTTGTCTTCTCTCAATCCCTGACATTCATCTCCTGCCTTTCTGAGTTCTTCATTAGGTTCTTTAGGTTTAGAGCTCAGGTCTCCACTGTGCTAATCCTAAACCCAAATGATCAAAAATCTTTTAGACAGAAGAAAACATTCTACCACTTACTCAATAGACTGTAATATAAAGAATCTGAATCTATATCTATGAACGTGACATGAATAAGTGAAGGAACAAAGATGTCATAGTATCATTGATAATGAATGGAAACATTTTTGCTGCTGCAATGAATTGCAAAAAAGTTTGGCCATTCAGTATCTTTTGAAGGAGAACTGCAAAACCTGGACATCCACCCAAAGCTTCTGGAAATTTATCTAAAGCATCCCAGAATGCTAATGGTAGGAAATGTCAAGAAAAAATGTCTTTCTATGGTTTCCAGTATTTCCTGACATCCTTTAGACCAGCAGTACCCAAAAAATACCTGTGGTATTTTGGTAATTCCACTTTTGCTCCCACAGATTCCAAGAAATGCCAACGTGTGAGAAAATGTAAAATTAAACACTATTCCTAACCTCAAAAAAGTTTCATATTTGGCTCATTTGTGCTTCAGTGAAAAGCTCAAGTTAAATGGTATTTTCCATGAAATGTGTTGTTCATTTCTACTTATGACTCCTCCATAACTTTTGTAACAATCCCAATGCACTTTGTACCAGCTGAACTTCTGGCATTGGTATTTTGCACTATTTGGATAAACACACTGTGTTTTCTCAATTCATTTTCTAAAAAGGATGTTATACGGAACAAGGCTACCCTTCTTATGTAGGTGATGACTTATACTTGGTGACGGCCATCAGGTCCCTATCCATGCCTCAAGCCTAACAACTACAAAGATCTGTATGACTCAAAAGTCTAGCAATAGATACTAAATAATATTGAATGTAGGAGATGCTGAGTGAAATCCAGCGCAGCCCAAAAATTAGTTATGTGTACGTGCCATATGTTTATTAGGAGGCTTGTGAAATCAATTTGGGCTCCAAGTTCTGCATATTCATGACAAAAAAGCCTCATATGGCATGATGATGTCATCAAGTGCCATCAAGACTGGTTGAAGACTGGCTGAATCACTGTGGAGCAGTTGGAAAACCTCTTCCATGAGATAGCATTGATGCCAGGATAAAATACAAGAAAGGTGGCATGTTAGTTAAAGGAAACATATTAGCCATTAGTGATCTATGGGTTTAGGTTATTCTGTGACAGTATAAGAAGTACAGCAGTGAACCATTTGACATTGACACAAAAAAATCAATAATTTTATACAAAATTATAACCCCAACATCATTGTCACTAAAAAAATCTTTGAAATACTAGGCAGGTAGACAATTTAGAAGATTAAAGAGACAAGGAGTATTTACTTAAGAAAAGACAGACAGACATATATAACATAATGAATGATACCAGCAATGCCAAATGGGCTCTTATTTACTCTTCTTCTTAATTTACCTTGGGCCACAGTAAAGAACAAAAAAGTAACCAAGGAAATGTTAAAAGGTAAAACAATGAACACAGCCAAAAGCAAATACTTTTTATAAAATATTTTGCACATCTATAGCACTTTCCCTTGAATGATTTCAAACCACTTTAATGAAGTTAGGTCTCAGATTTACATTTGAGAAGACTAAAACACAAGTAGGTGATTTGCAAAGACCATACAGAAAGTTTGTGTGGTAGTTGAGAGGAGAACCTATTTTCTTTTATTCTCACTGCCTCCAGACAATTTAGAATTGAACTATAGAGCTGCTACAGGACATTGTTGAAATAAGTGAAATAAGTGACATAGAACTTTTCTGTATCTATTAAGAACTTTGTATGAATAGTAAGTCAGAAGATAAGACTCAGAATACATCCTTGTGCTAGCATGTACATGATTTTAATCATACATATACCATAGAAAAAGAGGTAGGAAATCCCCTAAGGAAAGAAATCCAAAGGGACCAATCCTATGGGATTAGGTACTTTACAATAGTGGCCATAAATAAAAGCTGTGTGATTCATTCACAAAAAACATGCAATAGGCATTTCTGCAACTATCAATAAATACAGTATGTACAGACTATAACACTGTAGAGGAGCGAGGCTGAAAATGATCCATGACGAATCCTCTGAATTAAAGGTAAAAGATCTCAGTTGCTTCCTTTCTCCCAAATACTAAAAAAAAAAAAAAAAAAAAAAGAAAGATTGTTATCTTGTGGAAGCAAAAAAGCAATTCAGTCTGGAAATAATTTAAGCTTTGGTGACACAACATATGTTTCAAACCCAATTTAGAACCGGTACTGTTCTTACTGGTAAAGAAGCTACTAAGGAAGAAATTAAAGTGTGTAATTAATGTTACAAAATTACATTAACACATAAATAATTTCTCTGGCAGGTCATATAATTCACATGCATATTTTATTAAACTGTATGAAATAATTTTCTGTGTGACCCTGATCTTCCTGCATGCTTTGAAGTTTGAAAGCCAACAGTATAGCCTATAAGTTTAAAGAAATTTAGAAAGAATTGTGAAGTTAAAAGGTACTTTTGATGTTTGTTCTTTCTCTTCAATCACAAGGGCATTCAATATAGAAGTAGAAAACATTAATGCCTAAGAAATTTCCATGGCAATCATGGTCATTTAACTCTTTCTGATCACTTAATATAAAAGGCTGGAGAGAGCTATTCGTTTAGAAGGGGTGCGAAGATGGCACTAGGAATTTCCTGTTTTATTGCCCACAAATCTTACTGTCCTTGCACGCATTGCCAGGAGTTACCCCTTGCGTTGAGAATAGGTACCTTCAGCTGTCAAACAACACAGCAGTTTTTCACGCCTCTCGAGGCTGGATTCAGAGAATACCCCTTTGCCCTAGAAGCATTACTTGTATCTCTGACCACACAAAAAAGCATCAGATTGCCAGATAACCTCCACTCCTTTGTCCAAACAGCCTCCTTATCCCCATCATCCAAACGACTGCATCCACAGACATGCTGGGCTGCAATGGGACACATCTGTATGGCATAATGGTGACGTGGTGGTCAGTCAAATTTTTAGTTTCTTTCTTTCGAAGTATGTTGAAAGTTGAAATCGGCTGATAAATGGGGCCAGGCTGGCTGTGCTATGAATACCTTCCCTTCGTCTCACTCATTCCCACCATTCTTCAATTCTTGTAGGACCTGAGTCCATTTTCTGGCATATAACTGAGGAAAAAGTGTAATTAAGCAGTAAATGAACACCAATGCTGCTGAAGCTCACAGGAATTTCCTAAAGGACAGACATTCATTTTACGACTGGTAGATCCGTATCCATTGAGAACATTTCTGACCCGTAGCACCAGCAGGTGAAAATATACCATAGAGTAAACACCGTGGTAGAAATATTTCATCTTTAAGTGTGGCAAAGCCAAAGCTTTGTAGCTAGCTATACACTTGACTTTTTTGGTGGTTATTCTTGGAAGAATGCTTAGTTTTGAGCTGAGAAGGCAAATGCAGCTAGTGAAGAAAAATGTTTCAAAGGGGGATTTCAGAGAACAAAAAGTTAGAAAAAGGAATCAAAAACGCCTCAGCAAAGGTTACAAACCCAGCTCTACCCTGTCTTCTGAGCACAAATGTTTCAAGCAGTCCCACCCACCTTCTATAATTAAGTGCAATTGCCCATTAAAATTACAGAATCAGGACTTAAAGGGGTCGTGGGTTATTCCTCTCTACACTGAACTCTACCTAGTACTTAAAGATAGCAAGAAACACACCCACAGGCACTTGAAGTCATCCCTACATGTATGTCATGTGAAATATCATGAGATTGTGAAAAGCATATTTAAATCAATTACTCATAGTAATAATTTCATAAAGCAGATTTCTCAGAAGTATTGATTTAAATTCCTGCTAAACTGTTAAATAAAATTACCTGGCCACCAAAGATGAGGTTTTAAGTCTCCCAGTTGGTGCAACATTCTCTGTTTGCCAGCTGTATTGTAATAACCGAAAAGTTAACATCTCTGACTTTATAATTATTTGAATTTTAATGAACAAGATGAATTAAATCTTTCAGCTTAGCTGCTTACACTGTGAACCAGCCTGAGTTCCTGAAAGATAAGAAACAGATTGTGCTTATTCAACAGCTTTTCTGTGTGGAGACAGAGGGAGGAAAAGAAGCCAGGTTTCTGTGGAATTTAAACTCATTATTAAAAAAAAAAATTATAATGGTAATTACGAATATGAGTTGTAGAATTAATTAGTGAGTTTGAGAACAGCTCCGAAATGAGAACACGGGTCTTTTACCACATCCAGGGACAGTGTGCTTTGTTAAATGGTGGCCTGTCTGGATGTCCCAACACATGCGCATATATATATATATATATATGTATCAGAATATAATTCCCTTGTAATCACACTGGTCCGAAAATACAGTTGAAAGAGCATGAAAGAACACATAATTTCTGCCAGCTTTCATTCTTTTTTCCTTGTTGCTGAAGCTTTTATCACCCTCACTGGTATCTACATTTCACACAAAAAATATTGAACATCTTTTAAGTTTTTCCATTTCCCTCAGAATGAAAGGGATAGTGGTATGTTGGTGCAATTTGCCAATAACATTAGCAAACTAAATGGAAGATAAGTAGATGGTGAAGTTGGCTCATTTCCAGGCTGTGAATTCATTGTCAGCATGGCAGAGCTTCTAGCCAAAAGTATCAGATCTTCTGCAAACAACAAAATAGAGAAGGATACGAATATTTCTATGAATCCATTTTCTTTTTTAAATTCTGCATTCTGCAATTAAAACAGGCACAGGTGTATCATATACATGTATACATACATACATGCAAACAGATGTACAAAGGCTGACTCTTCATCCACGTGAATACTGTTCAGCACAGAAATCTACAACTCTAAGTGGGGGATTAGCAGCTGCTTAGGGATTTAACCTCATTTCTATGCAAAAATTCCAATCAGAGCTTAAATAAGGAGTTATTGATGAGCTAGATACATTTGCAGATGTTTCTATCCAATACTGTTCTTCTCTTCCTGCATCATGCTTTTTCATGTTAAACACCAGGAGCAACGTTTTAAACAATAGGAAATGTAAATCTCTACAATCATGTGTCTTTAGACTATGCACACTGCAATTTTTTGAGTGAGGATTAGTATCTATTTATGTTACCTTTTTTCCCATCACATATTTTTCTCCCTGTGAGATTTTTAGCATGCTAAACACTGCAAAATGCCCTCATTCCCCAGAATTATAAAATAGTCTTGGAAGGGTAAAAGACCCTCTCTGTCACATACCTTTAAGTTTGAGTATTTTGATTTCCTGTGTAATTTCAATTTCACTGTGAATCAGAACCATCTACAGTAAACAGAAAACGGAACTGGAGTTTGCTGATATTATGGTCTGCCAGGAACAGGAGCTGTTATTGCAAGTCTGAAGAATTTTATACCTCTCTGATAGCTTGTATACCATCTGAATCTTATTAAAGTGCTTGTGCCTGACCTGGAGCCTGGAGCCTGAGTCTTTATATGCGGGGAACCTTAATGCTAATAACAAAATAGGCTTTAATGAACCACAGCTTCAAAAAGAAATAATATCTAACTTGAATGACTTCTTGGAAAGGATTGTACTATCAGCATTGATTAACAAAATAAATAATATGCCAGCAAACCAACTGTGGTCTGCTACATTTGTTTGTTTCAGACTCTATTTTGGCTGCCTGACCGGTCTTTGAGCTTCTTTATCCCAAAATGTGTGCCACAGCCTGATGCCAAGAGTAACATCCCCATTCAGCTTACTGTGTGAAATACAGTAGGAGGTCGGCACTAGAGCTACCGGGCAGAACTGACAGGTAGCTTTTTATAGAGTAAAATTTTCAAAAATGTGCTTTTTATATGTAAAATGTATATGTACATGTACTTTTTATACAGTAAAATTATCAAAAATGTGCAGATCAATGTACAAGAGAAAACAGAGCTGCTAAACACGGTGTTACACGGCAGATCTACAGATACAGAATTGTTCCTTTCCCTACTGTAGAAAATATTCAGCCACTCCTTAGTTAAGGTGACACTAAAACCGTAATTTACACTCTGATTGAGGTCAGTGTAGTATTCCGATCTGCCCCAAAAGACACAGGATCATATAAACAGCAACAGAGAAGACTCAGGAGATTTCCTAGCCCATATATCTTTTTCAAAACTAGATCTACAATCCCTAAGCTATTTCAGATAGAACGGTTGTCTAGTATTTAAAAGACCTAATGCAAGAAAGAGTATATTTGTAAAGCTAAAGAAGATCAATCAAACAGCTTCTGACTAACAGGTCATTAACTAATCAACTTGATTTAAAAGCTTGACATTTGTCTATCATATTTTTGCCTCCTTTTGTTCACAAACTACTTGCTATTTACTCCCTGGAGGTTTCCATAATTCATACTCCAGTTGTACTTAAAGATGACAGGCAACAATTTTTCTGAGTCATTTTTAATGATGATAGACAACACAGAAGTTCTGATTTTTCAAGCTTATTGGAGTTTTAGGCATTGATATCAATAAAATCTTAAACCAGCTTGAATGAGCTTTCACTGAGATCAAAAGAGGAATGGTCACTGATGTTGTCGGAGGATGTGTGTGTGTGTGTGTGTATGTGCAAACAGACGAATACATCCTGTATACAGGCACACATACGTGGGTTACTGTTGCTGGGCTGACACTGAGAAAGAATGTAATGGATTTCTATAGCTGCTGTGTGACTGTGATACTCCTTAGCGTCAAGAAATAGTCACCAGTTTATTTAAAATCAGCAAGGGAACTGGACTGTAGGGGCATCATTTTGGGGCTCTGCAGTTCCACCTGCCATGGTGCCCCAAGCCATGGACACCAGGGGACCTGATGGCAGCGGGAACCCACAGACGACTTCAGGCAGCGTCTGTGCAATCTCCCGTCTACATCTTCAGACAGTCTTTCTCTGCCCTGTGTATAGAAAGAACAAGGAGAAAAGACTATGCATAAAAGCTAGCAGGGCTGAAATAATTTTGACCCAGGAGCAGTAGGCTCCCAGCACGTCAGTGTTATAAATGGCCAGCTACAATGTTGTTAGATTTTCAAATGGAAGAAAAAAATCTTTTTGGTCTGACAATTTTCATGCCCTTAAGCACTTTATTTTTTAACGATTGTAAGTGAAAATAAAGACTTTCGATGTGTTCTCACCTGTAGTTTATACTGCTGCTGTTATGAAGCCACAGCAAAATAATAACACAAGCTTGATTTTTAATCATTGCTCAGTTTTGCCTTTCTGTGAAGTGTAGATATAAATTATTTTGTAGTCCTGACATTTTGTGGGGATACGATATATCCCTTTCGCACCTTCTAAATATAATGAGTTTGGTTTACGAGCCCAAATATTATTGTTATATATTCTCCTGCTGCAAACCCCCCTTGCATCAGAAAAGCAAGCTGTGGTTCTACCTCCTGCATCCCCAGCATCAGCAGGAGGGGATTAAACCGCCCTCCTGGGGCCCCAGATCTGTGGTCAGCAGCAGCCGGGGCGCAGGCAGGAGCCAGGGCTGAGCATGGGGGGTGGCAGGGGCACTGGGAGGGGTGCCAGCCAGCCTCCCAGGGGGCTCAGCTGCCTCCTTTGGCTGGGACATCAAGGGCTTAGGAGTAGGGGAAGACGAGATGGCATCCTGCAGGGAGAGGGAGAGGCTGACTGGGTGGGGAGAGGCAGCAAAGGAGCACTTTGGAGCACCTGGTCATTTTGGTAAATCTGGCCATCATTTTAAGCCTTAATCGACTCCTGATCATAAGCAGTGAAAGCAGACATGCTGGTGACAGGGATGAGAGGAAAACAAAACCCTAACACAGGCAGCTTTCTGTTAGATAATAAACATCCTGTAATCACAACTTAATTGACAGTCGGACTGGCAACACTGGAGTCAGAATTCAGCTAGTGTGCTACAACTCTGGAGCCTTTGTTTTGCTTTCCAGACCAAACCCATATTTTTGTCAGTAAAGCAAACAGATTGGACTCAGATGCATGACAGGATTATATTAGATTATATTATTGAGAAAGAAGGTACAATTTTTACATAGTTATTTGCAGCCACAGTTCATTTTCTCCACGCATTGCTGCAATTTGATTATCTAAATGTCTCAGGAGACAACATATAAGCCATTGGATAATCAAAGTTTTAGATAAAGAACATTTCATTTTCAATGTGAATTTTCAATTTAAAGAGATAAGAATAAACTGTGTGGCCCAGAAAATGGGTAGCAGGGACTCAGTGAATCTTGACAGGCAGACTTACTCACATTTTCAAGGTGGCTTATGGAAAACTTCTGACTATTCCTTCCCAGACACTTACATACAATTACAAAAATCCTAAACCATTGTCTTCTATCAGAGGCTTTCATGACTCTCTACTTTTGTACTTCATTGAGGAAGTGAGGATTAAAAACCCTGCCTGGTAAGAGCAGTATAATCTTGATTTACATAGCATTTGTTCTCTTTAATACTTTTTTTCCAAATGTGATCCTTTTTGAAATGTTTCCAGTGCCAATTTTACCTTCTAGCAAAGACGGAGTGCCCTGGAGTGTTTAGGCGAAGTGTGCCACAGCACTGCACACCGGTGCTGGTCTGCACGGAGCCGGCTGATACAACCTTCTGCCATTTGTGGGCGTTTGTTGAATTATGCGACCACCCACAGAAGGGCGAGATGCTTTTGAACAAGAAAAAGCACCTCTCCCTGCTACATACCTTTACATTTGGATTTCCTGTGTAATTACAATTTAGCTGTGAATCAAAACCATCATCAGAAACAGAAAGCAGACCTGAGGTTTCTGATCTGTTATGTTGTGCCAGGAATGAGAGTTCTTCTTGCATGTCTGAAGAGAGCTGTAGCCCTGCAACTGCACATACGAATCTTGTTATATTGCTTGCAACCAAGTGGAGAACCAAAGCTGATTTTCATGCAAGGCCTCCAACATTAACCATAAGACAGTCTCTTTGGCAGCAAGTGCAGTGGCTCTGTTGTGGTACCCAGTGGTGGGGCTGTCACTAAGACCCTCAAAATACCTGAACAGTTCCTGTGAAAATTCACCTTAGCTATAGCTCAGCAGGGAAGCATTTAGCCCAGGAGCCTTAATTTTTCACTGTTGGCCAAAAAGCACCCAGTGGCAGTTTGTTTCACCCATTTAGTGTTTTAGCATGTTGAATATGAGAGACCCTGCCCTCATCCCAGAGCCTCATTATTTATTAAACCAGGAGAGTAACAAAAAGTCCCCCTGGCTTGCTTCCCTGCTTCCCACCTTAGCTGGGGGGCAACTTACCTTCCTGCTCCTACTGCTCCACAAACGTGGTAAAAACGTCCCTTAGACCTTACAGCTCAGATCTGATTCATTCCTATAGCACTCTTCCTTTGGGGAGCAAGGTATTTGTTTTTGCAGATGCAGCAACGTGATCTGCCGGTGCTGCGGACCCGAACAACCTGTGTGAGAAAGCTGGAAAATGCATATACTTATTTCTCCTTCTTCTGCAATACATGCTGCTTTTCAGATTCCTCTTTTCTTCCAGAAGCACAATTCAGCTAGAACCCAGTTTCCCACAACACTTCCCAATGCCAGGGGACTGATGCCAATTCACCAATTCCTAGTAAATAACTTCCTCCTGACAGTTTGCCAGACATGTTTCCCTCTAAAAACCTCCAGCCGCCCAGATGTACGAGTTTCACATGGGGAGGTCTCGATAGGCTCAGAAGGAAGAGATAAAGATGAAAGGTTCCCTATTTTGCAGCTATCTGGCCCTTTCCTTCATGAAAAGGTGTGTCTGCAGGGAATTCAGTGGGAGACCTTACATCCAAAACATGCCATCAGCTCTCTTCCATTCCATTCTGGGCAAGTCACTCCGTATCTCTATCTTAAGATTCTTGCCCCAACTTCACAGTAGTGTTGCATTACAGCACTGATGCTGCAATACTGGAGCAACTTTTCAGTGAAGCTCCACCGGATTAAGAGACAAATAAGCATGAAAATATTAATCCGGGTATCTTTTACCTAGGAATAATAAAAGAGTTAATAAACAACAAGGATCCAACACAAAGTTTCATATCTAGTCCTTTTTCTCTGGTGTTCTGGAATGTATCTAGGATTGATATGAAATCCAGATGAATCAGAGTTTCTCTTCTTGCTGCAAGGTGGACGGATGTTGATGAACGATTAACCTGGGCCTCTCTGCACAAAGGTGTGCCAAGAAATCATGTGACAATACAGACTGAATGACACAAAATGAATTTTTTTTTGCTGGGAATCATTTCTGAACCCATCTGGCCACAATGAAGTACCATGAAGGAACAGAAATTTCTCTTTTGTTTTTTAAATTATTTCTGCATCAATCTGAGTGGATTATAAGATCTGAAAAACTATTACTAGCATAGCATGCACTCTCACAGCAGTATTTCTTTGTTCCATGTTACTCAGTTGGAAATAAATTACAAGAGTCTTGTATGGATTATCAAAACCAACTATTTTATCAGCTTCATAGATGTTATAACACACAAGGTGCACTTAACACCACTGCAGAATGACACCATACAAATGTTTTTCACTTAAAAAGCTGTATTGACCCTTTTCTGCCATTGGGGTATATCAAAGATATCACATTTCCTCCATTTGGGTTAGAATCAGAAATGATACTATATGACATCCAAGTCCGAAGGTGTAGAGACTGAGGATGCCCAGCACAGAAGCCAGGAATGTGATTCTCTGTGTAAGACGTGTCAGTGTTTCAGGGGTCCCTCTCGCTTTTCAAAAGAGACGGCTATATCCTATATACAGGTGACATCTGTTGCTAGTTGACTGACAGTTTGGTGAGAGTCATAATATATGTGATATGATTTAGACAAACCAAAACAGTCTAGTTGTCTAATTATCACTGAATTATTAGTGTAAGTTAAGAAGTTGTACAAAGTACAAGTGATAAAGACTATACTCTTGGAATCATACACCTGATCTTTGCAATACCAGCAAATGTACTGTGTAGAACAGTAAAATTCGTATGTTTTCTCTGGTGCTGAAAACTGGTTTACCTCTAGCTCTGGGTGAACCTGTGACGATGAAGAAATAGAGACACTTTTTCTTTGGCACAAAGAAAAAAATACATCCTCCAATCTGGATTAAAATGGAAAATTTGGTCTTGAAAATTAAATACAAATATGGAAATGTGTGTGGCTTTGGCCCAAGGCTTGTTTTCAGACATAACTCGCAATATTGAGATAGCAGTAATCTGTAAGAAATGGAACGTTTGAAATTAATTTTCACTACAAACTGTTCACCTGGAATCCTGACAACTGTGTTTTATTAAATCATGTCCCAGTAGTGTGATGATTTTTAAACAGAATTGCAAGGTTTTGAAACATTTTATAAGGGTTTTTTTTTTCTAATATCTACTTGTATATGTGTCTGTGCTTCAAAAAATATACATTTCTTGAACAAAAGTGTGTGGTTATAGGTGTCCCACAAATCAGACCTACCAGAATTGCTATACATCAAGTGAACGCTCCACTTTTCTGTACTATATTGTAATCCTCATTCACAACAACTTTTAGTGGATAGGAAATATCACATTTTCCAAACATTGCCTAGCAGTTCCTGTTCACTGACCAAACTACTGTTGTTAACTTCAGGGTTGCATATTAGATCATAATGAGTCTTGTGAAAGACAGTAGGTGCCTTTTAAAACACGCAAATTGTGTACATGATGGATTGCCTCTGATAAACAGTTTTTTAACCTGCTCTGAAAGTGAATTAACTTCCAAATGCTTTTATGTGTGAAAGTTTTCTTCTTTTTATTTGATGTTTCCTTTTTTTATTGGTTATTTGAAAAAAATCTGTAGGGGCTGGAGCCATAAAAATGCATAAAAAAATGTGGGAGTCCAAATTGAATCTACAGTGAAAGCTGACAGCATGTGCTTAGCTCAGCCTGTGGTGCCTCTGCACTGCAGAGGTCTCTCAGCAGAAAAAGTCTGCAGCAATGCCAAGACTCAGAAGGCGAGTTACGGATGATATTTCAGCTTTCTCTGTGAACCCACTTCCATTACCATCAAAATTAAAATGAAAAAGATCTATTTGGTCAGCTTGTCTGTCCTCCCATTGCAGGACTATCACCCAGTTCTTGGTTTGTCCTTTAGGTTAGGACAAGGTGAATCAGAGAATCCCAGCTTATGATTTCATAAATTCATGTTTTGCAGATGCTGGAGACATTTTTATCTGGTGTTTGTATAAACTCACCATTGGCAGGCTTTATTCCTCCTTGCTGAGATATTCCTAGCCTTAAATTAATACACTTCCATTCAGATGCTGCCTCAAGGGCACAGCAGTCTCTCTGTCAGTCTCTACATCAAGTTTCCAACCCCTTCTCTTGGCAAGTGCATAAGAGGAATATAAATGCTACTGGATCAGACCTAGGACCTATCTAACCCAAAGTCCCACTTCTGATGCGGCCAATACCAAAGCTTCAAATAAAGGTTCAAAAATGGGAGATTTGCAAAGCTTATCTCTCAGTTAAAGTCCGTAGAAAACAGCTGGTCAAAATCTTTGGACACAAGACATACAACCTCCCAGGCTCAACTGAGATCAACGGCTGATGAGCACTTTTAAATGTGACATTCATAAGATTCACAGTTTCAGTCCTCTGCAGTTGTGATTTTTCTTTTTATTCCTGTAAATGTTTTCCTTTTTAGTATTTGTCTATTTTTCTTAGCATCAGCTACACCCAGCAGCACATATTTCCATAGGTCATTTGTTTGTTAATGCAAAATATTTCCTTTAAAGTTTTTGTGTTTCCTATATTTCTACTTCATTCAGTATCTCTGCTCTTGTACTTTTAGCACTCAATATAAATTCTTTGTCATTTGTTTTAGAGTATCTTTATATATAATTATCTGCTACAGTAAGTCTAATTGTTTCTTATTAAATAATTTTTTTTTCATTAGTTATTTCTACGGGACTGCTGTTATTTGTTTCTGTGGGACCTCCTATGTTTCTAGTAACTCTTTTTCTCTACATATAAAATCCTTTCATCTTCTGCCTACCTTTTTTGATTTCTTTTCTAATCAGAAATTAATACAACTTGCCACAGGAAGACCTTTTTCAAAATACAGAAACTTTTAATGATCTCTTAGCCCAGACTCCAGGAGTTCTTCTGAGGTATGAGGCTACAATGAATTTAGAGCCCAGCCATATGCAAAAGAAATTTAAAAATATTCTTTTCTTTCCAGTCTGTGTGATCTTCTTGTTGACCATATGGAATTGTCTGCCATAGTACTGCCAATTTAGTTAAGTTGTGAGTTTCTCAAAGTCTTCCACAATCCTGCCAAATTAAGCAATTTTGTGCCATATGAAAATTGTCTGAGGTTTCCATTCTCTTTTCCAAATGATTGAAAAATGGTTTTAACCAAGACAATCCCATTACAGGCAAAATGCACAGGTCATTAACTGTTTATATTGTTGAAAATGGACCATGTTTCCCATCTTTCTCATTTTAGCCAGTTTCTAAGATATAACAGAATTATGCTTCTCATTTTATGATTAATTTTATTTTCCTAGCAATTTATGAGTGATCTTATCAAAAGACTGTGAAAGTCCACATAAAATACATTCACCAGTTTTCTTTTATCCTACTCAAGGAGCTGTAGCACATAACTGGACACAGAAAACTCAATTGACCTTGCCACACTTATGCTGAAAATTTATATTTTTACGTCTTTTCAGTGATTTATAACTATGTCCTCCAATTTATTTGGTAACTATATGAGCCTCCTGCAGTAAATTTGATGATTTCACCAACCATAAAATGGTTGGTGAAAGCAACACAAATGCAAACTCCTGCATGCACCTGGGGAAGGACAATCGCATGTGCCAGTACAGTCTGGGGGCTGGAAAGCAGCTTTGCAGAAAAGGACCTGGACGTCCTGGTAGACACCAGGTTGGACATGAGCCACCAAGCGCCCCTGCAGCAAAGAAGACTAAACCACATACTGGGCTGTATTAGAAGAATTTGAGCCATCAGGTCAAGGGAAGTGATTATTGCCCAGTGTTCAGCACTTATGAGACCACATCTGGAATACTGTGTCCAGTTTTGGGCTCCCCGGTACAAGAAAGACATTGACAAACTGGAATGAGTCTAGTGGATGGCCACCCAGATGGCCAGAGGGCTAGAGTTCAAGGTGCAAGAAGAGAGCCTGACAGCACAAGATTTTGTTCTTCGTTAAAAAGAGCTGGCTAAAGGAGATTTTATTGCTGTTTTCAGCTATGTAGCAGGAGGGTATAGAGGGCACAGAGTACATAGAGAAGACAGGGTCGTGCTTTTCCCAGTGAAAGGATAAGGTGTAATGGACAAAATTTGCAGCAAAGGAAGTACTCATTAACTATGAGGTGTCACCTGACACTACAGGGACAAGCAGGTTCTTTTAAGGATCCTTGGTAGAATAAGAACTGGCTGCAGGGTTGTACTATACTTGGAGCTTTTTTATTATATAAAGAGTTTAGCAATCAGCATAGCTTATCATTACACAGAATTTCTAGCAATTAGCATAGCTTTCCTATTACCTAAAATTTCAGTTACCTAGACTTTTCAGTCACCTGAACCCTCTGCAGATCGGGTCAAATTCTTAATAATTAATGTGTGACATAATAATCACAATCTATGTGAATCATGCCTTTAAAAAGTACATGGGTACACTCAGTTCTTAGAGGAAGAAGAATGATGGAGGCAGTGTCACGATACTCTAGTCGATGGTGAGAGTGCTCCCCCTTCACCCTCCATCATGGTTTGGGCATCCCCTGTATCACACCGGGAAACATGAAGGCCTTAGCAGTCCGGCTGCTGTTGGATCCACTTCAAAAACTTTCTGGATAACCTGATGTATTTATGCCTCTCAGTTTGGGAGGTTGGTCTTTACCATTTCCATAAGTTAGTGGATTCTGAAGAGGCTGCCAGACAATATGCAAGAATTTTGGCTGCAGGAGACAGCAAGCTGCAGGTGGTAATGGCTGCTTAATGATCTTTATCTCTTCCTCACCATTGTCTCCTGACTACCTGTTGCTCTCACTTTGACCTACTGGAGCTTCTCCCAGCCTATATCAGGCCTTAGAATGAGCTGTGTGTTAGCCAAAATCTGAGCAAGAGTTGAGTGAACAGTCACAGGAGGCATCCCTGACCACCAGGGGATCACGGGTTTTGCCATCCAGAACATCTCATGTGCTGTTACGCTTCTCTGGTCCATAATGGGTATCACCATATGCTGGCAACAATGACGCACCAGGTGTCAGGAGCAGGGGGTACAATGAGAGGAAAAAATCAGTGAGCAGCAAGTTGTCTGGAGATGCTGTCGGATCTCCCTTCCTGGAGATACTCAACACAGAATTGTCCTCTGAACTGAAGGGTTGGACCAGAAGTCCGTTCCAACAGAGATTATTCCATGATTGTCCAGTCCCAATTAAATTTTTAATTTAATTTTAATGAATTTATAATTTCAGTGCTATGGCAGCTATAGCAGCTCCTTTTTCACTCATCCTACTTTTCAGAATCAACATGTCTTAAATGCCTAAGATGGTGGTTCCCACATTGTTTTTGCTGATAAGGAAGACAGCAAGAATGATTTGGCTGCTTTGATAAAAGTTCACAGACTTCCTGCCCTTGATACAAAAATTATTTCCTGTTACTTGTTTTCTCCTGTCAAACGTTTGCATCTTTCTTGTTTTCCAGAACATACCATTCTCTCTCACCACTTAGGTCCCTTTCTATGGACTGCCGTTGCATCTTCTGAAGCTACCTGAATAATCAGCACTGCTATTTAATCATGGAAGAGGTCAGGTTTTTTCCACTTGTTTTCTTCTCTGTTTAGGGATAAATATGTCTTCTGCTACTCTGACATATTCTACTTAGAACATTTAAAGCCTATTCTGGAAATCTGCATTTACCCACTTTTCATTATAGAAAATTTTTAATAGTTTATTATTTTTCCCTTATTCCCCCATGCTACTTTTCAAAGTCGGTCTAACACATGCATAGCACACATTCGTGTTCTTTTAATTTGGTTTTGGTTTTGTGCAGGAATATGCACATCCTACAGCAAGCCCCTATTCCCAATACAATGCTGCAAAAGGTCATAGAATTCCATTCCACTTTTGGGGTGGGTTTTTTTTTTCCTTTGACATTACTGCTCCTTCTATATCTAGGACTGAGCTTTTAAGAGTATATGCACTCTCCTTGAATGGCTGTACCTTAAATACAGTCTCTTCGCCTCTCTCTCACACCACATTGATTCTTCAGTGTGGTCCATGACAGTCATTCCTATCATTTATATCCATTTGCTGTCCAGAGTCAGAAGTAACCGTGTCACCTTGACCCTGGTGCAATCATTCCCCTCGCCATTTGAGCCCAGAATGGTTCCTCACATTGCATTTTCCTGCTACACCTCTGACAGCAAAGGGAAACAAACCCTTGTCCCAGGAAAGGGATGATTCTCTGCTACCAATTGCCAGGGTAACACACTGGAAAGACACAAGCGAGAACACGCAGTTGCACCGTCTCCTTTGCGCTAGATGATGTCTGTCCTCAAATTACTTCTCCCTCCATTTTTCTTCATTCTGGAAGCTGAATCATTATCATAATTTTCTCAGATTTCCCAGAAGATCAAGGCTGTAGCATTTGCCAGGGTACCTAATGTCGGGGGGTATGTGACACATATGAGTTATTATAACATGTTTACTGTGGACTGAACCTTCAAATGAAAGGAAATTAATCTCCGAGCAACAGAAAGAGCTACTGCTTTTGGTCTCAGGTAACCTACAGAACAGACATAAATAAATCTATTTCTTAAACCTCTTGTGAAGATTCTACTTTCATCATTTTTCTTTTGCCTTCCTCGTATTATGTGTAATTATAATCTGATTCATTTGAAGATTTCTCCTTTTTCAAATCTGAATAGCTGTATCAATTGGTCTAGCGAAAGACACTGATCTGTCTATGAAACCTACATAGGTGTAACGATACAGCTGTATGCATGTAGCAGAAAAACATAACATTTATAAATAGCTGGAGACAGCCCAAGATTACAAAATTCACATCCAGAATGGAATTTGTCCTAAAAATAGGTCCCGGTTTCTTACAGGATTTATGATCTGGTGTGTTTGGGGAAAGGGTTTCTCATACAGAGGGCTTATCAAATTCAGCAGTTGCATATGATTTTTTTTTTTCTTCAGAGTAATGTTTGTCAGCAAACAATTCATCATAATAGATTTGTTTGGAAAAATTACCCTTTCATTTTCCTCCATAGAGAGGTTATTTAGATTGTCTCAGACAGGAATATGTTTGCTAACTGCAACTGTTCAACAAATATGATTGATTGCAAGTACCTTAACAGAAGACCTAACTTAATATTGAAATTGTTTCTAACTCTGCTTCAGATAACTTTGTTTCATCCCAAACTAGCAGCATTTTTTAATGGTTTTCAATTATGAACCTCAAACTGCATTCCTTAAACACTTTTTTCCATTCTCTTTATATGTAATCTTTGGCTTGAAGAAAATATACATCACTTAAGAAACAAAGTCTTGTTTAAATACATGAAATGGTCAAAAATTAATGTTCACTTCATTCACTTAGCTTTACTGCTTAACAGAAGAACCCAGAGGGGTTTTGCAACAAGACAAATACCTTCATTTCTTCTTTAGACTTCATCTCATATTTGGCACCACATCAGTGCTTTTTGAAAGAATGAATATTACGGTCAAAATGTCTTCTCACTGGAGAAAAATGTTTTCTCAGAAAATTCCCAAAGAGGATAAGAAAGGTCATTTACTGGGTGTAAATATCCATAAGAGATAAAAATATCTTTTTTTTTTTTTAGTTGGAACATTAATAGTAGTTTTCAGAAAAAAACATTTTCCACAAAGCATGTGCTTTAGTTCACTGAGTGCAGTGTGGTAATGCCGAAACCCCATGTTAGCCCTGACTGATGATGTTTGAACAGAGGAAAAGACATCATCTGTCAAAGTCAAATCTGTCATGCCTTTTACTATATTTTATAGCTGGCTCTTACACAACGAATAATCCAAAACATGCACAAAGAAAAGCTGGGAGCCAGCATCATGAAATATGATCTATTTTCAAGAAATGTTTTAGAATACCATTTTCAGTTATCCCATGTCAATGATGGATTGCTTGTTATTGCCTATGTGACTAATGATAAGCATGATGAGTTGACACAAAATTTCACACTACTTACAGCTTGCATTGCTTGTTTTGTCACTCAGAAATATCCCTGCTTATTGTACCACTCACACAAGAATTTATTTGCAGCACATAATAGTAGACTTAAAAGCAGACATTCCAGACAATTATTCTTTTTAGTGATAAGTCAAGGTTATTTTACTTGATCCAAAATAAAGAATTTCCTTGCTCAGAAATGATATATATGTGACCTGACCTAGCGCATACCAAGTGAGACAGCTGAATGATGCAAAGCAGACAATGGAGCCTACACATGCATTTGTATAGAAAAAGCTACACTAGACAAAAATAATGAAAGCCAAAAATGTTTACGATCTAGGTTCCCATTCCTTAATTTGCTGCACTGTTCTCCCCAATTAATGTAACAGAAAGTGTTCTTCACTGAGGTTTCCAAGTGAGCAAATAGCATAAAATGCACTTGACTCCAATGTGTATATATATAGTTATTATATTCATATATTAGCTCAAAAAAGCTCATATTTAAGGCAATTGATACTTAAATGCTGTTTAAGTATTAATAAAAGTGTCATATGCAAGATCTAGGTGGTAATTATTTCAGCTGGAGCTGGTAAAATCACAACAACAATATAAGATCCTGGTGGGACCCTATACTTTAAGAAAAATTTACACAAATAAGAGACAGCCAGGAGAAGAATAAAAATAAGGAATTTAGAAAGAATGACTTTTGTGGGATGATTAAAAGAATTTTGCCTTTTTAGTCTAACAAATAGAGGACTAAGAGAGGCATAAGAGCAGTCTTCCAAGAAGACAACTGCTCTCCCAGTGCAGAAGGGGCAGAACCAGAACAAATCAGTTTATTTTGCTGAAAAGAAGATTAAAGTCAGATGAGATGGAAAACTTTCTAAATGACAAAAGCAGACAATCACTGCAAGAGAAAAACCAAGAAGGTGACGGTATCTGCTTTCTGGAGGTTTCGTAAGGGAAAATCAAAAAAACGCAGGTTATTCAGGGATAAACCATAAGTATCTTGACTCTGCACAGCACGCTGGAGTAGGTCGTCTCAGTCAATGGTGTTAAAGCTGACATTGTGTGTTTCAGTATGGCCAGGGAGGAGAGAAAAGTTACAAGCACAAGCACTAAAACTGCCAGTGCACTCATTGGAGGTGTCCAGAAGGAGCATCAGTGTCAGTCCAGTTCAAGTTGACAAGACAAAAGTGGCTGTGCCTGGCCAGACCTGAAGCCTACCCTCCACCGTGTCCTACCTCCAGACGCAGTCAACTGCAATACCTGGAGAGACATGTAAGAGGAGGATGAGCTGCCTTTGTCCTCAGGACACCGGCAGGTCTGACTTTCCCTTCCCAGACCCCAGGGGCTCTGCCACCCTGCCCATGGCCCAGGACTCCAATTCACCCATCCCACCAGGGCCATTCGTCCCTGCCCCAGTTATCCCACAGCAGGGCTGGTCTCCAGCTCCCCACAGCCCTGCCCTGTCCACCATGGGCCTTGCTGAGCTCCCCATTTGTGGGAGCCCCTGGTCCACATGGTGCCCTGACATAAGCATGCAATGGTGGCACTTCCCCAGACCACCTCTTCAGCTTCCAAGTATTTTGTGTCTCAAAGACTTTTTCTGAGCAGTCATGGAGTCATAGAGCTAGGAACAAAGAACAAAGGTTGTATTTGGAGGGGATGAGACCTTTGGGAGGCAGTGGCTAAATATTTGTAAGTTATGATTGATTACAGGCTAAATATGAGGCCTCTGCATAATGCCGCATCCAAAGGGCTCTTTGAGCCCTGGATAAAGAAAAAAGAAGAGCTGGGAGTGAGGAAATCGTTCTGTCTTTATGGGTAGCTCTGGCAAGATCAGTTCTGGAATATCAAGTTCATTTCTGGTATCTACATTAGAAAAAGGGTGTTGAAACTTGGAGATGTTACAAAGAGAAGCCACAAAAATAACTTGAGACTTTAAATGAGTACCTTATTGAGAATGTTTTAAAGAAGTCCATCTCTTCGGCTTGTCAAAAGGAAGATGCAGGAGTTACCTGACATTATTCTTTAAGTTCTTACCAGATGTTAATAATGTGATCCTTAGCCTACCAAAGAAAAACGGATCAAAGACCAATGGTTGAAACAGAACTAGGAAGAGGAAACGTATCTTAAGAGCTATGGGTGATTACTCCTTAGAAAAAGCTGCCGAGAAAAATGAAGGATTCTCCACTTCTTGGTGTCTGAAAATCAAAAAGGAAAGCCTTTCTATAAAATAAACCCAGGTGGACAGATACTTACTGAAGGTCTAAATGGGTGAAATTCTGCATTTGAATTATACAGTCTTTCAAAATATGAATTTATTTGGCCTTAATTCGTGCATTTCTCAATAGGAAGCAGTCCACAAATAATATTTTTCAATTCTTTTATTTGTACTTCAACTGCAAAAAAACCTCGATCAGATTTAAAGACATGATAGAAAGAGCTAGTAAAGGAACAAAACAATATGTTAAATCTACCTGTTAACATGTTTCTATACCAGGATTGCAACTAGTTTTCAAAAGCAAATTTCCTGTATCTTTGGCTCACATCAAATGACTTACTTTTTAGCTTAGGAAAAAGTGATAACAAGTTGTCCCATATATAATTTGTAATTCTGAACCCCCTTAATTGACATCTGTGTAGAAAAGAAATCTCTACAGATATATCAGGCAGGCATATCTGACAATCTCTTCCACTCTGGCTGCGTTTCCTCTAAGGCAGCTAAAGCCAGTCCAGGTGGAGGGCTGGAGGCTCTTCACTTTTTTGATTGAGCAACCTTTCTCTCCCTTTGATATAGCTTGTCATACCGTGATGAATGCAATGGCAGCCTTCTCTGAAATAAGTCACTAGGAGACATCCAGGGTCAGCAGAAAAAGCTCAGCCACACATTTCATGCATTAGATGTAAGAATTTCACCATTTCTACAGGCAGCTGGGAAAAACTGGTAGTTCCTGAATTTAGTTTACCTTCTCATGGTCATTTGACTACCAAGCATACAGGACGGTATAGGTTCTTAGCAAAGTGAATAGCATGGGGATACTGGGCAGGGTCAGGCAGCCCGTAACAGACCCCTCCGCAGCATCAGCAGTGTTATCCTCCCCTCTGATCTTGACCCAAAGAATGTGCACAGTCACTTCTCTGCTCTCACACTGGAGCTCTGTGCCAGAAAAGAGCTCCTTTATATGGAGCAAAAATTTCCCTCCTCTTCCCTGCCTACCCTTTCCAAACATCCTGCGCTCATCCATGACAGTGACACCTTGCTATCCACACCCCAGCCATAGGACTCCAAACTCCAAAATGTCCAATGGAACGGAGGTGCGATAATAAACATTGGCATCACTTACAGGTAATTTTTCCTAAGTAGAAGAGAAGCTACACTCCAGAACCATAAAGGCTTTTTGTTTATCTTGAAAGCACATGCAAACAAAAATAGAATAGCAGTACAGTAACACTGAAATGCAAACTGTATCTATTTTTCTGCAGGCTCCTTATGAACTGAACAGAAAATAGCAGTGATCCCAAGCAGCAAAGTGTGTTAATTCAGTGCATATAAAGCTTTGTTATATGAGTGATCAGGCTGAGAAAATAATGCAATATTCTTGTCAAATTATAACATCTTTATCTTATATTCCATTCTGAGGAAAATGTCAATGTTAGTTTACATTAATATTATTTAATTATAATCTAATCCATGTATGTCCAACAAATGAATTCATTTTCTGGCTCTGCTATGTGTAGACACCAAAAGTTAAATACCTTTGAAGATACAGTAGAGAAGTAGCAATATATAAAGTGTTTGCATTTCCAAGATGTTTCTTTGATAAAGTGCACACACACACGCTGCTAATCTCAAACATTTTCACAAAAGAAATGGACTCATTAGTGAAGTATTTCCAAAAACATTGCTGAAAACTTTACCCAGATTCTTTGCTGTCTTTTTCCCCCGTATTAATCTCATCCTGAATATTTATTGCTCACTGAATAAAAGAAGAGAGAAGGGACAAAGAAAATTGAAGTATTTGCAATGTAAAAGTTAAGGTTTTAATTTTGGCAGGGATTCCTCCAAAATTTAAACCAAGTTATAAATACCTGTGGACCATAGAAAGTCTGGTGATGTAATTACTCTTTCAAAAATGTTCAGAACAGTGGTGCAATCCTAAACAAAATGTGTATGTTTGGTGTATGAATGAAGACCACTTTTGAGGATCCAAATATAGCTATTAATTTCTGATTTTTCCCATTATTGTTTCAATCTTGAGGAGTCCCTGGCAATCTTTCTCCTGTTACGTTTAAACTTTAGTAAGTGCTAGTCATGCAGTTATTTTTACTCCTTGTTGGGTTTATTCTTACCAACATTTTTATGTAACATTTTGTAGTCCTACATGACTTTTTCACTCCCCCGATTCTTTGTTTCCCTAAGGAGATTTTACTGAAAAAGAGCATAAAGCACCAGAACTGTAGCTTTGCACACCACAGCCCACCTTTCATCCATCCCCTCCCTCTCATCCACAAAGAGCAGTATAGACAGATGTTGAAATTACCCAAACTCAAAGCTAGTGGATTCCATGTGCTATGAAGATTCTTAAAAACACTGTTTTACCCCCTAGTCCGGGAAGCCATGACCATGCTTGAGAGATGTGGGTCATCATGTCTTAAAATTAAGAGATCATCCCTGAAGTGAGTGGCAATGGAAATAAACTAAGCAGTTCCGATTTCTAGCCAAGGGTTAAATTCTTTACTGGTGTAACTCCACCAGTTGTTTCTTTACAAAAATCAAGACAGCTAAATGAATTGCAGACTTCGTTAAAGTGATGTTCATTGTGAGCTGATAAATAAGTTAACAAACAAATTTTTAATTACAAAAATTGTTTGCTGTGAGAGTTGTTCTTGCACAACAGCACAATTCCCACTCAGTACCTCACACCTATATTAAAATCCTTAGCAATTTTAGAATTCAAAATGATTTATGTCAATTTTGTTTTGGGTGGCAACAAATTACGACTTCACTCAGCGAGAAAACATTTCCTGCTGCTATCTCTTAAAGACTGCCTGCAGTGTTTAACTATCAACTGCCAGCATCACACAGACTGGAAGGTGACCAGTGGAATGTGTGAGGAGAGATTAGAATGAATTTTTGACGTGTGTTTTCATTTCATAAACTCTAGTCTCTGCAGCCGCAAGTTTGTCATTTGTTATGTGGGTTTTTTTCAAAGGCAGTTTTGTCTTATCTGATGTTGAAACTCTTCCATGAAGCTTTGAACGCTGAGGCATAAGAAAGAGAAAACAGTTGGAAATTTGTTCATGTCTACCTCTGTGCTTGACATTTCTCCACTGATAAGGTACAGCTAAATATTGACTTTTTAGTTATGTTCAGATTAGCTGTCTGGTCCACGAGCATTGATTGTAAACCATTATCTTTTCCCCATTTGTGGGCTTTAACACAAAAAAAGACAGAAAGAGAAAAAAAGAAAGACAGAAAATGGAATGGAAGGGAAAAATGTGTAATTGGCTGTAAAGGTGTCATTAAATTTTGCTGGGAAAAAATAGAAATGCTATTGATGTTTACCTTTAAAAAGCTATCCTTTCCTCATTCTAACAGTCACCCTGTTCAACTCATTTTTGACCCATTCAAGGAAAATGTCAAGCAAAGATTGCCAGCAGGACACAAAGCTGGGAAAGATATAAAAGATTCTTCTATCACTAATTAAGTAAACACAAAACCTGGCATTAAATAAGCACTATTAAAGGTATTGCTCTACAGGGGATCAGTGGTACCGCTATTTCCATTTCATTATCCCAGCCCCCCATCCCAATTTAAGAGAATAGTTTGAGTATGTCAAGTAAGAGCAGATAAGAGAGCAGGATGATGTAATTATTTTAATTTTTGAACAGACTTTGACAAAGTCCCTCCCAAGAGGCCGTAGAGGAAACTAAGAGATCATGCGGTAAAAGGCAAAGTATGTTTATAGATAAGAAATTGGCTAGGAGAAAGAAAACAAATGGGAGGAATGAGTAGGAAAATTTCAGCTTGGCAAAAGTCGATCAGTGGGGAGCCCTGCAATTCTGCTCCAGAGAGGTGGCACAGAGGGGACATGGCAAGAGAGCTTGTTACTTCAGCTGCCTAGGGATGTCCCTTTGGATGTCACAGCCAGCTGGAAGAGATTAGGGCAGCCCACAGGGCTCATGCACACATGGATTTACTCTGAAGCATCTATTGCACACTCACTTCACACCATTCAGTTAATCCCATCTAATTTCCAAGTGCAGACAAGTATTTAACCTCACTGGGGTTGAAGCTGGAACAGCACCGGTACCCTGGCTGCCCTGAGCAGGTGAGATGCCTGCTACCCTCAGGTGCCACGAGAAGGGGAGGGAAAGGGTGACAGAGAGAGATCTGGGTCAGGGAGGCAGTTAGCATTAATGTTGACAAAAGCTGTGTCTATTCTTCCAAGACTATAACCAGGCCTGACCTGAGCTAATAGTGTCAGCTAATTAGAGCATACATACTGGCTTTTATAACTTGAACCCTGCTGGGCAGTGCAGACAAAGAGTTAAGTTTGAAATTTTAGGTCCAGCACATCACATCTCCATGTGACCTTAAATCAATAAAGAAGACTCTCCCGGTAGGTGAAAGAAGCTGCCCTCAGCGGTCAGAACTGGCTGATGGCTGGACCAAAAGTAAAGGGAAAAGAGCTCCTCTGACACTCAGCAGACACCATGGATTTAACAGTAAGTTTAAGGATCCTTTCTGCTGTGAACTATGCCAGCAGTGCCCAGTCTTGAATCATGAACTCCAGGTGTTATCCTGTGTTGCCCTTCTTCACTGTGCCTGGGTACACTGTTCACATTTCAAATCCTATGCCTGTGGGTACATTGCAACAATGATAGCTTAGTTATATGAATTCAATTAAATTAAATAATTTAACTCTACATGGCTTACTTGTAATTTCAAATACTAGCACCTGCTAAAAGGCGACTCCTCTAGAGGCATGATTTTCTCTTGTGAGTTTTGATTCAGAGCCGTAAAGGGAAGGGAACCTCAGAATTACAGCATTATAGGCTTCATCTCGTCATTTGGTAGAGCAGAGCATAGTGGAGCCACTAGTACTTCAACCTAAAGCATAACGAAAATGTGTCATGGGAATATATATATAGCTTGGATATGGTACAGCAAGCATTGTTATAAATACCTCATGTGACATAACATGCAAACACGATGAAAATATGAAAACCAGGTGTGTGTCTGTGCATTTTATTTAAGGACTCTGTTCTTTAGATTTTCTTAATTGCCAGCACTCCACATCTTCCACAGAAAGAGCTTGCAGTATTTCAGTTTTAATGACTGCCTTTATTACTATAGCATGAATGTCAGCAAAAATTCCCAAAACTTGAAAAATAACTGATTACCTAAAGTCCTTTCTCCCCTTTAAAACCAAATGTTGCACCTATGCCAAGTTTCAGACTGATGCATATTTAAAAACTAAATTATAAATCCTCAGAAAGATATTTGCAACAGCAATGCTGATAGGCTCTTAACTTGCACCTACAGTCCCAGAAATGAATGCTGTGATCTCATCACATACCACAGGTCCAGCTGGGTTTGGGCTAAGTCAATCTGTGGGTGGGAAACCTCAGTGGAGTTTTAGGAAGTAGTATTAATGATTTAGAGTCTATTTACCCTGCAAACTTTGCTAAGGTCGCAGTACAGTTCATTACTTTCAGAAAGCAGGAATAACATTTTAACACTGCTCCTGAAAAAGGATGCAGGAGAACTGCCAGCCTCTAGCTACAATCATTCTGTGCAACTAGAAATAAGCATAATTAGAACAAGCTGGGGACCTCTTATGGCAATAGGAACCCATAAAAAGATGTGTTGATGCTGAAAGAAAGTATTCATTTTGCTCTGACTACCCACATTATGCAAAGCCTTTTTTAAGCCGTTGGTCGTCCCTGGTATTGTGTTCATGCTCGTGTATGGCTGGGAATTCTGGGGCCATGGCGAGTGACTTTACACTCCAGTAAGCCTCTACAGTTCTCCCCAAATGATGAATTGTGATGGGACTTGTCAGGTCTTCTGAGCATAAAGAGGGAGATATGTGGAAAAGGATGGCAGAATTATTAGTATGCAAGTGACTCAGCCAGCATCCTGCTTGGAAGACAAGGAACTGAATGAATGTGGCATTCTCTCATCACTATCCCTGGCTGGATCAATAATCCTAAAATTACAGCATCACCGAAGTCAGGTGAGCAAACGTTGTGTGTAGATAAGATGTAAAATCAAAGTGGAGTTCAAATTAACTCCACAGTGAAGATCTGTGGAAGTCAAAAAGCATAGATTCTTCTATGCATGAAAACTAACAGTGTGAAGAGGACGTACACAAAAAAGCTGCAAAATATACTTTCTCTTTAATAAAATTGGTCTCTAATATTTTTACAGAGCTAGTTAAAAAAAGAGGATTGGCTCCTCACCAGAATCATCTGAAATATTTTGCATACCACAATGTGACCCACAGTCCCTCTTTCATACCTGCTGAACCTGCTTTAGAGGGAAATTAATGGGTCTTCTGACACCTCAGATGGAAGTGCACATGGCCATATTCAGCTTGGCTGCCATTCACTTGGCTATCATTAACCATCTTCAAAAGACAAGTATTTGGTCCAAGCCGGTCAGCTAGACTCCCTCTGTACACAGAGAAAGACCATCCCGAGGGCAACTCAATTCTTTGTAGGACAGATATCAACATAAATCTGAAGAATTTTCCTCTGAAAGTGATTAAATCCCTACATTGCTTATAAAAGGAGCCTAAATTATTACCTTGACTGGAAATCTAAACTTCATGTAGCTAAAATTAGATGAAACAAATCCCATGCTAGGTGGTTGTTCTAGACATTGTAATTGCTCTTCTCTGTTGACTGTATAAGATGCCACATTCTCCTGGAAAGTGCTCTAATTGCAAAATCTGTGCCTATAGCAGTAAAGCTGCTAAAGATTTTCCTTTAAACCTTTATTTTCCTTAAACCTGTTCGTTTAGGAAGGAAAGAAGAAGGGATGGAAAAAGGGAGAGAAGAAAGAAAAAGAAAGGAAGGAGGGAAGTAAGGAAGGAAGAGTGTGATGGAATTATTTCGTTTCAAATATTTCCCCTTTTTCAGGGTGAATAGAAGTCTTGACTGCTCTAGGTCTCTCCTTCTTCCCCTTCTCCTCTTATTTTCCTTTTATTCTAGAGAGAAAAGGTCAGAAAATGTGGCCTGAACCTGGAATGAAACAAAATGATATTATTTCATTTCATATATATTTTAAATGGCTGCATTTTGCACAAATCTGAATGCAATAAACTTTTAGCTGTATTTTTAAAAATCCATGAAAAAATTACCATTTTTCAAGCACCCTATTAGGTGACTGATGTTTTCAATTACCTTTCCTCTATGACCACTAAAAGCTCAGTCAAGGGCTTGCTGATGCTAACAGAAATCTTTCAGGTTGTCACAAAAAGGCTTTTCATCCAAACCCTGAAGGCATTATTTTTATCAGTATTTGTCAAGTTCAGCTCAAAATATTAAAATTAAATGAGAGAACTCCAGGTCTTCAAGGCACTAACTTAAATAAATACCAGAAAATTAAACCAAATTCAGTCATGTCTCCAGCAATTCCACTCAAGCCAGTGGCATTTCAAAGGTTTCAGATAAAGAGAGAACTTGTCCCAGTCACCGTTTTGCAGTGAATTTACACTCAGAGTTCATTGACTTCAGTGGAAATTCCACCATGATAACCATGACAGAGCTGGGAATGATTATGTACAGTTAAGATATAAAGAGCTAATGAAGCATGCACGAATCAGTTCAATATGTTGAATATTCTCTCAGGACTGCTGGTTAGATAATAACTTAAGTAGATTAAGAATTATAAACAGGATTCTTCTTTGTCTCTCTCTTCTAATTAAATAATGACTAACCTATGCTAGGAACATAGTGATCTACAAAGTTAATCAAAAGACAATTTAAAGAATAAATAAAATTCTGGAGATGTTTTCCCACCAAAAGTGCTTGCCCTTTTGTCCTGCATTTTTCCAGTCTTAACTGTAGCAATCTTGTTCAGAAATATGTGGAGCAGCCAACCATGTATTTACTGTCACTTCTCATTTATTGATGGTCAATATACTGATGTAGGCATTTCAGATTTGTCAGCAATTACTGGAGATAATTCACATTACATATATACACAGAAAATGAATACAGTATTGAGCAAATTTTTTTTTTTTTTTTCCATTTCTTTGAAGATAAAAAAGCACTGTCTCATTTTTGGAGCACGAGAAACAGCATGGAAAATACTGTAAGGAACTGTTACACTGTCTCCCAGCACCAGGCTCCAGACAGTTCTTTGGCAGCTGAGGAATTATTCTTAATTATGTCCTGACCACTTCATCCCATTCTGCCACGTAATAGCCCTTGACTTAAATAAGAACCTGGACCATCATATCTAACTGGGTTATTATCAGTGATAGTAATGGAAATGAATGACCTCTGGTAGAGCTGCATCAGTGCAAATTAATGTAGAATGTTACTCAGGATCTAAGATACTGTCTTATACCCCCAAAAGGACAAGGTGCTGGGCAACAGTCAGGAGATGGATGGTAGATGTTTTCCTGTTTCCAGGCACTCAACAAAGAGCCTAGCAGCTCTTTCATGCGTTAATCCCGCAGGCAGTCCTAACTCAGAATTTCCAAAGGCTTGCCATCACAGTGAGATGTAGATTGATTATATAGTTATCTAAATGGAGTGCCATCAAATGCAGGGATGTTCAGAGAATTGCAAAACAGCCGCTGTAAGGAGCAAAACAAAATTATTGAAACAGAAAAAGCCACCGAATGCAGAAATAGCTTAGTTTTAATAATATTTTATCTTAAAATATTGAGGCTGATGGTAATAAATATAGTCATAAGAACTGGGGTGACATTCAACACATCACAGGATTTCAAAAAAATAGTCAGGAAGAAGCAAGAATCATGACAGATAAGGAACAGAACAAACAGAACAAAGTACTGCTAATCCTTGTTAGGGTAAAAAAACCGAGCCTTTTATGATCTCACTGCCAGACACTGCTTTCAAGGAAAATTACATGGTTTATCTCTGATTTTTTTCCATATTTTGTGTGACCAGTATTACAGGTTTCCAATCTCTGCCTTTTAAAAATTAAAGAAAGCAAGTTGCATTTTGCAACAATCCCATGAACACTCAAGAGACAACCAATTGGTGAATTTCTTACTAAACCAAGATATTTTTGAAAAGTAAAAGAAAATGTGTATGTTCATGAGAGTATGAGCTTTGTGAGTACCTTGCTTTCATACTTGCTCAGCAATATCTTCTTCCTGTCTTTCCAAAGACTTCTCAACACGTACCCAGCCCAATCCATGTATAAATATTTGCTGTTTCAAAAATTTATAGTTGAATTGAAAGTAAGTTTGTGTTACCAAATAGGGATTTCCTGTTATAACTTCTTGTTTTGTACCAATGGCTACTTTAAAGAAAACCTGGCATGTTTCTGAGCTTAAAATCCTTACTTTTTTCCTGGAATGAAACCAGAAGTAAAGCTCTAATCCTTGTTATTTAACTGATAGATGACTGTCATTTTAGAAAAATACAAATAACTTTTCTGACAAGCAGGTCCCTCACATAGACATGTCAACTGCTCTTGCAAGGTCCCTTTATCTCCTGCAATTTGTGTCTCATAGCAGCCTCCCATCTCTCAAAAATAAAAAAACATGTTGGACTTGGTGTTGTTCAAAACTTTCAAGGCTGAAAATTTCCCTTTCTTTTTTCACTTGCAACTAAAAGGCTAAGCAGTTGTTTTTTAATTGTCACGTGAAAGTAAAGCCATTTTAGTGCAGGCTTTTAATTATTCACTAGGATTTAAAATCTTTTAATAACTGTTTTTTACATGAAAAAATCTGATGAGGCCACTTGTGAGAGAATCATGGGGGTTTGCTGGTCTTTATCTGGGCCAAATTCACTATCAAAGGAAGTTCACAGAGCAGTGATAGCAGGACTCCACCCAGTGATACACTTTGTTCTGTAAGTTCAGTTCCTTGTTCTTCATATACTGCTTTAGAGGTTTGCCCTTTAAAATCAAAAAAATGAACTGTCATTGCAAAACTTTGTTGAAAGAATTAGTTAAACATTGGGCAACTGCATATTAACAATAAATGTTAACTAAAAGAAACCTTTTTTCCAGTTACATGGTGCCATGGAACAGTTACAGCAGGATATTTCTGCCCTGTTCTCTCTTCCTCTCAAGTGACTTCAAAGTTGATTTTTCCATGGTTATTCTTTTTCTAGTCTTCATTATTATTTTTTAAATTTGGGTCTTACCCCTTTCTCTGTTTTACAAATGCAAGAGGGAAAAATATGTATTTTCCTTAAAAAAAGTTTGTCTCATTTTTAATGCAAATTACAGCAAAAGGACCTTTATTAACACTCCATTATCTGAACTGAAAGAGGTCCAGGATACCATAGGTAATGGAAAAATCTAGGAAATATAAGTGCTAGTTAACCACAGATCCAGCATAAGTGTAACTTGGCCAGTGCTGACACAGAGCTCATAAGCTTTTCCTGAGCAAGTTGAGAGCTCATACAACCCACGTCAAAAGTGCCCCTGCATCATGTCTTGCTGGGAGCAGGTCCTTAAGGTATCTGTAGGTTTGGATGGAGAAATAGTTATCAGAAAGCATCACGCCAACAATAGGAAAAGCATGTATTGAGGAGGTAAAGCATGGAAATGTCCCAAGGACTGGAAGTCTGAGAGTCCTGCTGAATATGCAACATGGTCCCTGCTCCAAGAGGGGCTGGGGCACACCACTTGATCTGTGCTGGCACTGTGTCCTCACTCAGTGCTGCATAGGAAGCCACAGTTCCCTCTCACAGTGTGAGGAGGTGTGGAAGCAGGACAGTAATGGCCACTATGAGGTTCAGAAGGTCTGAGACTGAGGGGGAAAGTACCAAACAGCTGTATCTCTGCTCGGTGTTTCCAGATCCTTGATTCTGCACAAAGGCACCCCAGATCTACCAGGATGAAAAGTCCAGTCTGTGCTGGGTGCAGAAGCAACTGTACTGTCCCAGGACCTAATCTGGGCATGGGAGAGGTACCTCCTCCTCCACGTAGCTCTGTGCCTGAGGTAAGTACCAAAATAAGACACTGCTTTCAAAAAGCCTAGGCAGTGGGCAAAAGAAATGTGTTGTATAAGCCAGCAGGCATTTCAAGGATGTGTCAGTGGTACGTGCTTTGCTAAGTGCATCAAGAATTGCCATGTATTTTTATTAATTCATTATGGTTGATCTAGTTATATAAACAGGAAATGGCAATAGATTAGCTCCTGGAGAGTGTTTCATATGGGATTACGTTTAATGCTGAAATTCCTGTCAAACTCTTAACTTTTAAAATACTGATAACACAGTACATACTGTGCACTTTTTTGAACACTTGAGCAAGGCATTCCCAGCAACACACTCAGAGCCCTAATAATCAAGATTGCATTTAGAGAGGCTTAATTTTCATGCCATTAATCTCTCCAGTGGTAAGAGTAATTATTCAGTATTCACCAAGAAGCAATCCCATAACGTGCACAGGGTGCCAGTATGTTAGCATGGTTTGAATGACTACATAGTGAGAAGAAATGTTTCTCTCTCACCAGCGAATTTATTATGCAGGTCCTTAAAAAGACTGTGAATTGTATTTGCTGGATATAAAATTCTCTCTGCTATAAGGACCATGTCATTTCTGTTTACCCTAAATGACCTCCAAAACTTCTTTAGTATCATCTTTAAGGTCTCCCTTCCAAGATTACCTTTCCTTTTACGACTCTATTTCTTTTTTTTCACCACGCACCTTTGTCCAGCACGCCATTCTGCTAAGGACTTTTACCATTACACCTATTTCTTATTCCCCATGTCTCATCTGAAGCCTTTTTAAACAAATCCTCCTGTGTATTGTCCAGCCCCCTTCAGGTGGGTAAGGCAGAAAGGCAGTATTTGAATAAGGTAAAAACCACTGAGTGCTAAGTAATGACTTGTCTTAGCATTGAAGCCGTTTCAATTTCCAGGAAGGAAAGATTTTTTTTTTTACTGTGACTTTTCTTTGAAGAAGATGCGTCTTCTAACCAATTAATACCTTCCATTGAAACAGATGCAGAACAGCAAAAGACTAAAATGGTCTCTTAGATGACATGTCCTATATCTGTAAGTGACTAAACCTACAACCTAAAGGTTGTACGTGTCTACCTTATTAATCATGTATCTCACTGTCTCTTGTGTTTGTTTCCTTCCGCAGTCTCCAGTCATATATGCTGACTATCCCGAAGATAAAAACCATCTATTTTTACTGTATCTAGCACACCCTGAGTCACGAATCAGGCTTGTAGAAACCTTTGTAATACATTTCATAAAATAATAATAAACAAAATGAGTACTAGATTTGGAAAATACTGCAACATGAGGACAGTCTATACTGTTTTTGAGAAAATGCCCTCTGCACCTGGTAGGCAAATGCCTGGATACTCTGACTTGGATGTTTGTTCAGCCACTGTAAATTTGAGAAGTCAGCTAACACATGAAGCTTAGATACCGTAACTGCAGCCACTCAGTGCTAACTGGCCCAGGGATCTTTTCTCTCCTTCTGCCATGTAACTTCAATAGGCAGCCATGGTGCCTGCCCCTGACTGCAGAGGCTATCTGATTGCTGTTCCTTGCTCACTTGCTTAATCCTTCTAAATCTTCTTATTTCTAATTATTATTGCGTCATTTATCTCAGTCTATGCTCTAGTTGGTCCATCTCTCTCCATATAAACTTTGACTATTCCTAATTCTTCTTCCCCACGTGCACTCCTAACTGCTTCTTCATCAGATCCTTCAATTCCAAGTTTATCAGAAATGTCAGGTCCTCCAGGTCAGGCAAACATTTTTCCTCATCAAATGGGAATGGACTCATGTATGCAGTGTACCTGGACTCTCCTCTTGATTTTTTAAGGGGCAAAACGTAACGAATAAGCCTATGAATAACATTTGCATCATGCCAAATTCCTGCTGTATGAGCATTCTTGAGGGCCTGAGGGTACTATTATATTTGCTTCAGGGTTTATGAAGATGGTGAGGAGCCAGGTTTTGAAAGAGGAATTATTAGCTGCAATGACTCTGCCACCTCTGAGATGAATGTGAGTGATCCTGTAGGAGTCAGTACCGCATGTACCTTTTCTGGCTTCCCGGCATCCTCCAAAGGGAGCCAGACTCAGTGTCTCCCTTGCAGAACAATGCAGTCTAGGATAATATAGTGTGAAAGGAAGGCTCATGGCATGCTCTGAGGAACCGAATCACCACAGCTGTAAATATTATCTTTGAGTCATACAAGCACACATCATACTCAGTGTAGGTGTGTTCTCTGGCTCTGAAAGCTGCATTGTCCTCAGAGAGTGCTCAGAGTTATGTTAATTCCTTGTACTACAGCTATTACTAAGAAATATTTTTCTGTTTTAAAGAGATATCGTATGAACTCAAATTATTTATTTTGGTCTCCAGGAAAGACAATTGTTGCTGTTGTTGCATCTTTGTGCTGAGAATTTCTCTCCACTGCTGATGGGAAACACAAATCTCCTTGGGCAGGTAGTGCCCCGGGCTGTGTGCTGACCAGAGGAGCTGTCAGAGAAGATGACCGCGGTCAGTAGCTCTCTCCACACTTCACACCAGCTTACCATATGAGGAGGGTGGCTTCTGGTAATCTGCATCTCAGTGAAGTTAAGGGAAAACCTCTTAACGCAGTCTCTATTTGCAGAAGACAACTGCCTCCTCTGTCTCCCAGGCTGGCCTGGTTACCATCCTGCTTTCTGTCGAATCCCCCCGAGCTTAACCCTTCCTTGTCCAGCACTCCATCATTTATCTCACTTCATCCCTCATCAGCCTGCCTCTTTCAGCTCTCTCCACATAAACTTTGACTCTTCCCTAGACCTCAAAATCGTTAGGTTTTTGCAGTGTGTATGCAGCTGTGTTCATGGTCAGATCCGAGCTCTGCCTGACAGCCAGTAAGGCCAGGGTGAACGTTAATGTGTAAGCAATGAGGAAACCATTGAGTGTGACCTTGAATCCTAAGCTAACATGACAGTATAAACACAGTCCCAGTTACTGCTTATATGCTCTCTGCCTGTCTGAACAATCTCTCTCTTTTTCTCTCAGGCTCCCCCATTCCCCCTCACCAAGCTTTCATTGCTTCCTCCACCATTCCTCACTCTCACTGTGTGATTGGAGACCTTTTAAGCAAGTTGAATAGAGGTATTCAAACAGTACAGAAAGGCCACTAAAAAGCACCTGGTCCTGAATGGCTTCACATACGTCTATGCCATAATGAAGTTCAGAGTCTGTATTTGGATACCCAGAGGCCTCTGAAATTTTTAAATTAATCGGTCAGTGATTCCTTAAAATCATTTCAGTACAGTCCTCAGTACTCACCTGTGTAAGAGAATTGTGAATTCTTGTTCCCAGTGTCATGATATTGCCCAGTCGACCTATCTGAATAACCAACAGATTAATCAGCACTGGTTCCCAAAAATACTGATGCAAGTGACCTTTGCACACTCACCCATGGCACAAACAGAGTTAGAACCCAGAAGATGCCTCAAGGTCCGCTTCACTTACTTATGGAGTGGAAAGCACTATTATACTAAATAGTTTTTAATTAAATAGTAAGGTTTTTGTGTCCTGCTTTGCCTTCACAAAGGGTTACCAAATTTCAGCATATTCCCCAACCATTGCCATCACTCTTCATTCTCATAATTGTTTTACAGGCAGAAAATCCCATGATTTATTAAATTACTTTTTAATGAACATATAATAGCAACTAACAATAAATGAAACTAAAGAAGGCAAGAAGGAACCATAATCAGAGCCATCAACTCAGTCTAAAAGTGCCAATCCTGATGCTAATTTAATTTGAGATTTAAGAAGATTACAGAAACTGTATTATATTAATTTCCATTTCCACTGTCTCAGCAGTCAGCTAGCATTGGACAGATGGCATCATAACAAAAACATTTTTCTTGCCCCTTATGTATACCTCCTCTAGTAATTTACTTTAGCATGCCATGGCACGTCTGAAGAAAACAAAAATCACAATGGCTATTAGGATTGTAGAAAATTGGTCCCAATTAGAGCTTATATATAGCCATATAATTTTTTTTCCTATGGTTTTTCAAATAAATTACTTTTCAATATCTAGTTCTCAACAAAAACTTTAACCTTTTCATCATTGTCCCGCAATAGCCCTCATAAGCCTGGTTTTCATGATGGACTACATGTCCTACTTGGTGGATCAGCAAGAGATGGCATATCACAGAATAAATAAACTGAGCAATAGAGAATGACAGACCAACAAGAAATCCAACTAGAAATTGTATCAAGTCCCTGACTGCATATCTGAGTTTTGATTTTCAGACAATTTTTGTGTTTAAGGTCAAAACTTTTGGTTTTCCCCTTTTACCCATATGTTGGTATTTTCCAGTCAGCCCTAGTTCCATCTTGGTACTTTGACTCTTGTTACAAATGCCTCGTCTAGACTACATGACTTCTATTTTCAACTTTCATTAATTACATAAGACATGCTGTAATGTTTCTAGACACTCAACCATTCTGTGACAGACAGACAGGGATTATACTAGCTGTTCTTTTCAAAGTTCAATAATTTTAATAGGCTTACAATTCTTTTCCTCTCCTTTTTACAAACCTGGCCACCTGTGACAAAGAGGAAGTGTAACCAGCCATTCAAAATATAGTATGTTTTAGCATTTAGATTGGGGTAATGTGCTGCCCTTTTTATAAGCTACTGAATACAGAAAAAACGTGTTCTAACTGTACTGTGGTTTAGTGGGTACACGAAAGAACCAGAACTAATCCTAGTTCTGGTCAAGTCCAAGAACACCAGGGACAACAACATAATGTAGTATTTGCCAAGGTAGGTGGCCCGCTGGATCAAGTGATACAAGTGAATTCTTTATTGAGAAGGAAAGGGAGAGGCAAGGACACATAATCAACATTCAGGAATGTATCTGGAGAAGGAGCAAAACACCTGGCATTTCAGAGGATGCAATGGAGGAATAAAAAAGTAGGCAGGAAAGAAGACTAGGATGAGGAGACAGGCAGAGATTTATAAAATGGGAGATCTATAAAGTGTATGTAAGCGATTCTCAGGTTTCAGAGAAAACCATGTCTGCAGCAAACATTTCCCAAGAGTCTGCGAAGTCAAGCAGTTGGTATGGAAACTGAGATACATAAGAGTACAATTTCAGAACACCACTGAGTAAGAACAAAGACCCTGTCAGCACAGTATCCTGCATCTGACAGTGATTAATACCAGTTCCTTAGAGAAAAAGCAGAAGAAAGACAACAGGTACAAAGTGACTTCTACCTACTATGTACTTCCTGCAAATAGTTTCTTGGGAGGAAGGCCTTCCTGAGACAGAAGAAAGTTAGCAATCATGAATGGATCTGTATCCAATTCCCTCATTAAATAGACTGTATTTGGCTATCCGTAACAACAATTTCATATTTTCATTCTGAATTGCAAAAGAATATACACCGGTTTAAATTTTATAACCTTCTGTCTGAAAATGTCAGGGGGAGCAGCCTCTACACTTCATGAATATCAATTTTTTAGTCCATCTTACCATAAGGAGCAGACTTTCCAAAAATCACAACTCAGATGGAGACTTCCAGAGCACTCCTACCATAAGAAGGTTCAGGTTTGGTACCCTTCCTGTGCCTAATGACACAGGACTTCAAGTCTGGCCATGTCACCTTCTCCTCCTCTGGATTTATGTCCGGCTCACTTCTCCACCTAAGTGAGCTCAAAATCTTCTGAAGCATACTCACACTAGCCAACTCCCTCTTCTGTCCCTACATGACAGATAAAATGGCCAAGTGACTGGAAGTTCGTGCTGAGCTATGAAGAGGCATGTGCTGCGTCAAGGAAGGAAATGAACACATAGTTTTATCTCTTTAACAAGTCATCCCTGCTATAGAAATACCTAAAGTGAGTCCAGAATGGGAGCATGCAGAGAGATAACAATCTCTTATGATTATACTTTTCCTGGGGGAACTGTCAATTTAACTGGTGAATCTATATATACACACTACACTACACTACACTATGGTATACCTGGAATAAGAACGTCCTAAACCCTTCACTCTTCACCACCACCCTCACAGACAAAGGGCTTGGAAAGATAGGGCACCTGGATGAGTTCAGCCTCCCTCCACTGCCACCAGCAGAGCATGTGTTGTGCTCAGTACAACTCTAAAAAGAGTCAGCTTCAACTCCCAACCACTTGTCTGGGCAAAAAGCAAAGTGAAGAGTCAAGTAAAACCAAATCACAAGCACCAAGTTGATCACGGTTTCCTGCTAAGTTACCTCTACTGCTAGTCTGCTGCAGGACACCAGACACCTTCGCATATTAGCTGGCCATTCAGTCAGTGATTGAAGATCTAGCAAAAATAGAAATAATAATACCAAAATAATGGAAATAATTCTAAACCCGTATTTTTTCTCCAAATTAGGTGTTGTTTTCCATACTTTCAGCCATTGATTTTAACATGCCAGCAAGCCTGACTCTATGCGAGCAAGCTTCATCATCTCCTTCAATCAGTGCTTTTAAAACATCATAGCTCACCTCGGATTGTCTACTGCAATTTCTAGATGGGCTGATTTCCAATAGCATCAAAAAGGCAATCTAAGCAGCATGCTCCTCTCTTTATTTTTTTACCACTCCAGTGAAAAATTTGTCTTTTCTTTCCTGCACTGAGCTTGAGGCTGTTAGACAGCTGAATGCTACACCAACCAGCATGACTTCCAACACCTCAAAATGAGTCATTTACATCTAAGCGATTGTTTCAAAGCAAACAGTGCTGCAAGTGAGTGGTGCCCATGCTCCTGCAAAGGCAGGTCACAGGACCTAACTTGCTGCTTCTGCAGGCACACGTATGTAGCACACACAGCAAAGCCCGCCTGTCTCAAAAGAGCCGTATTAACGGCGCATACCCCTATCAGCTATGTCGGGCACACACAATATGAGTCTTCTCCCTGCCATGCGTAGAGCATTTCACCTTTTCATGACTCACTCCTGACTGATGTCATTGTGAAGGCACCTCCATATGAGCAGGGAATCACTACGGACCTAATGAATAGCACTGGCACACTGGTCCCCACCACTACACTTCTGAGGCCCACAGCCTCTCCTGCTCCCCAGTCATGCCACTTAACACCCAACTACAGCCTGTGTGTTGGAAACCTTTTGCCTTAACTACAATAAGTACCTCCACTCTCACCAGCATGAGAATTGGGACTTACTGAAAGAAAAAAAAAGATCATGTTCTTACAGAATTATATTTTTGAGCACAAATGTGTTCCTCCACTTGACTGAGATCCATCATATTCCACCTAGCAAAAGACCTGCAAATCTGAAGGCTGTCTTCCCGTCAAGAGCTAGGAATGCCTTGGGGTATGCATAGTAGTCAATACCAACAGCAACCAGAGCAGACAGAGGTCTTACACCTGGATCCTGAGCTTCTGCAAGCCCCATAGACTAGAAATCTCATTTCTCATTTCTCCCTAGAAGTTTGACTTTACCATGTGTCTGTACATAATTAAACACTCCTGATTTCAAATACCACAGTATAATAACTGTTAGCCCATGCTAGATTCCTTTTATAGCAACCATCCTCAGATTTGGATAGCATTCTGAAAAATGGTAAGCTAAACAGTTTCAGCTATCTTTACAAATATAGTGAGAAGAAAAATGAAATGACATTTACAAGCAAGGGAGAATTTCCTTTTCAATAATTCCAGGAAAGGCTATTCTTATGGAAGGGATTATAAGAGGAATAGGAAATAGTATAGACTTAACCCATTTTCATTACAGTCTTAAGACTGCAATTTTGTGGTTGTAATCTAATGTCATGCCTTTGCTATTAGTAGATTTTCTCCAGAGTCCAGACAGAAGTAGACATGTTCAGAAAGACCTCAGGAATATCCTGTTTTTCTGGCACCAATTTAAAATATAATCCTCATTAGATTGGTGCCTCTTTTTTATTCATGTTTTTTTCTAGAATTAAATACACTTTACCTTCAAAAGAAATGCGGTTAGCTTTGTTTTAAATGACAGAGAAGTGCCCTTTAGATCCTATTGCCAGAACCAACATTCTGTCATTCATATCTCAAAGTTTACTTTGTGATATGATGATCATCTACCTACAAGTCTGATATTCAAATTTAACAGAAAGGAAAGGAGTGCTGCTCCTGGAGCACCTTCAGGTCCACCCTATTCTTCATATCCGAAGTCAGCAGCAAGGATCCCTGTGATTTCAATGGGAGCAAGACTGGGTCATCAGAACATCAGCATTCAGGCACGGGGAACAGGTCTTCCTCCATATTCTGAATGGTGCCAAACACAACAGTCATGTCAAGTAAACACCAAACACTAATAGCAATGCAGAAACCACATACAAGTGTTGTGGCTTTTATTTGGTATATTTAATAAAACAATATATTCCCACAGATTTAAGGCTGCCTCCAAAACAACCCAAAACGAGGATGCAGCTCCATGTCAGAGGGAGCACTGAAAGATTATCCTGCTTTAAGAAAGCATGATGAGTCCAAGACAGCCCCTGTATGTGGAGGAGTACACTGGCTTCTCCCAGTCATTACAGAGTGCCGACCGCTTTCCCCTCCATACCCATCCCTCTGTGGCATGGAACTGAAGGGATGTCCCCACTCTCTGCCCCCTCACTTTGTCCCCAATGCAGCAATGCAAAGGGAGCGAGACTGGAACAAAACCTGTACCTCATACATATACAGCCCAATCTTCCTCAAACTCCCAAGCAGATTTTCAAATGAGGTGGGAGAGCAGTGCATCTGTTCAGTGTCAGGCAGAATTTTGCCCCTTGCTGATATATTTCTGGGTAGAATCTTTTGTTGGGTTTGCTTTTTTTCTTTTCAAGCCAGTAGCAGATGGCTCACCAGTCTGATTTCATCTGGCAATTCCTCTGCTCCTGTATTGCCTTCACGGACCACTCCATAGCCACAGTATGGGGCAGTTTCAGAGCTTTCTGATGCATAATTGTCACAGCTATTCAGAATCATAAAGTGAGATACTGACAACAGCAAGTTATTTTAAGTTCTGGGCTTATTTCTATCCAAGGTTTTCTTCTACATTCAATTTCTTCCTAAGCTGTGAACCATTCAAACTGCACTTTTCATATAGCTGAAAGCAGATTTGATTAATATGATTTCTTTGTGAAAATCTGAGAAGATTAAGGAGCAGTGATGTGGAGAACATATGCCCTTTCTCAACATGACATTCTCTAACATTATACAGGGGTCTGCAGATCCTTCCAGTCATTATTGTTCCCACTAGTGGTATCTAAATAGAGAAAAATCTATCATCAGGGAAGAATTTCATTTTTTTCGTATTATAGTTTCAATCTCATGTGCAGGTCAACAAATCTGCAGCTGTGTATCAATTTCATTCTGTAACTAGGCAGGAAAGGCCACATTTCAAGCGAGCATTTGCAGATTGTTTTTCCTTTGTGTTACGGGGTCTTTTTGTGATGGTCCCTTAGAAAAAAATTAAGATTGGCCAGATGACTTCTATGCTCAGTGAAGCAAAATGCCAGATAAATATGTTTACAGGCACATCAGTTAACTGTTCTTTCTCTGTGTACCCCAGAGTGTTACTAACCATGGAAACACTTTCCAAAATCAGTGGGGGGAAAAAAATCAGTCTGATATTGATTGAATATGGTTTCTCATCTGTCTCATGACCTTTTCCATCATATATAATTAGAAATGGAAAGGTCTTAGCTGCATGCTTGCAGTACCCTCCAGAATACAGATAGAAGGTTTGGTTCAGTGCTGTGATAAAATGAAGGCACATGGTCCACAGATTCTAGGGTATGGCAGTGCCAGTATTTGGTCCTCAAAATAGGAAACACAGACCATGCCAGTGCTTTCAAACTGATGCAATACAGTATCAGTAGGTCTCTTAACTGTTTTGGTGTAATATCTTGGATTGGATTGCACATTGTAGAGGATGCATATGGCTTGCAACCATGTACAGCACAGGAACACATCAAACCTGTCAATTGTATGATACGATCTTTGTTACTTGCTGCTGCAGGGATGTTTCTATGTCAACCAGTCAACATGATTTGCTAACCAGGAGATGATTATTATGCCTGTTTCTAAAAGCATTTATATAAGTCCCTTGTGGTGAGTCAAGCTGCTGTTTCTGAAAGTCTAAAAGTTTGGGCAGCCATACTGACCATAGGCTCTGTGCAAGCCTAGTGCAACAGAATTTCTGATTTTGACACATATACTTCCTTGCTTTTGGCTGGATTTAGAAGGTTTGCATGAACGCCATTGTGAACTGACCCTGACCCCATATATACATAAGGAATTATACCATAGAAACGTATGCCTTTCCCAATGTGAAGAGCAGAGATGTTGGTTGTGGGATCACCATAGAAAGGTTAAATGTATTTCACTTTCAGATACAGCTCTGTTTCCACTTTGATGTGAAAATATTCTAGCAAAGCACCAGAAAAGCTGTTATCGAAAATCAGTGCTTTGGGATGGATACTTCCTTCCAGTATGGGGTAGGCTTGTAGCTCAGCAGAATGTGTTTGCTGGCTCACTATTTGTAGTTCCTGTGCAAAATTGCCTAAGAAACTGATCAAGGACAGGTAAAATAGATCTTCAGTATTTAGGATGCTGGATTAGTTCAGATGATAAGCAGCTGTCACCCTCTTACGGTTAGTTGCTCGTGTCTGTGTGGTTTCCAGTGGACAGCTGCCCATACTGATAGGACATGACTAAAATTGGCACAGACCCAGATGAGAAGCCATTGCAGAGTCCACACGATGGGTGGCTGAAGAGACTGACCCAATCTTGGAAACTGTCATCCCCTTTAGACATCTTTTCCCATAATCTGTGTGAGGCCATGGACTATAGGAGCATGACATCTGACTCATAATCCTGTGCCTTTCAAAAATCATACACACACACACAAACACATTTTCTTAAAACAGCTGACATTCCTTCCTGATTTCAGATACCTGCTCAAACCTCTGAGGACTCTGATGGGCTGGTTAAGTATCTTGCAACTTTCTCTAATCTCGCTTAAGAAGAAAAATAGTATATGCATTTCAGTAGTTTGTAAAATGTAAATCTCTCCCACTCATTCACAGACCATTTCAACTCCCTGCTTTGGTTTCTGGCTTTTAAGCAGGCCCTGTTTCTGTTCTAAGAGAACAGCTTTATTCAGTCACCATAAATAAGAGATTTGTACATTTAGTGGTAAGCAATTGCCTGGGTTGTGAATCAATGCAGTATAATTTCTTTTGGCATCATTATAAATTATTTCAAACATAGCTGTGAACAGAAATAACATTTCACAACAGAGTATATACAGGTAGTATTCTAGATAAAGTTCTTCAAATTTTTTTGACCAGAAATATATATGGATGGTAAAACAATAATGAGAGTATCGGTCTTCCAGCAAAGTTAGAGTACACAGAGAGAACACTTTTTCAGTGTGGATCACACATGTATGAATGATGATTCATCGCATCTATAAAAACAAATAAACCCCCCCAAGAACAACAAAAACGAAAAACCTGAGTTAGTGTTGTTTGTAAAGCCCTAGTCTTCTTATAAAGAAAAAAAAAAAAGAGATGGTTTGCCTGCAAAAGACATGATATAATGCCACCTTCTGGTTAAAATGTGAAGAAAAATATACCAGCTTTGTATTGAACATTTTTATCTATTCTCAGATGCATTTAACTAGATCATTTTGTGTATGATTTCTCAATAACCATACAGTCGATTACTTGGACTGGTTTCTTTGGCACATCACAGTGTCCCCACTACTGAACTTTCTGGAGCAGTCCAGCCTGGACTAAAGGCATAGTCTTGCTACTCAACAGTTAAAGTTCAGTGCAAGTTTGCATCTTAAGACAAGAATCTCTCTCTTTCACATGCTAGCAATGGGTTTTGACCTCCAATTTTAACACACTCACTTTTCATAGACTATCTGATTTTTTTATAACGTTTCCTTGCAATGAAGCTGCATCAGGGGAAGTTCAGGTTGGACATTATGAAAACGTTCTTCACTGAGAGGGTGGTCGGTCACTGAAACAGGCTCTCCAGGGAAGTGGTCACGGCACCAAGCCTATCAGAGTTCAAGGAGCATCTGGACAACGCTCTTAGTCATATGGTTTAGTTTTAGGTAGTCCTGCAAGGAGCAGGGAGTTGGACTCAGTGATCCTTATGGGTCCCTTCCAACTTGAGATATTCTATGATTCTATGATTTAATAACTTTGGCAGCAAAAATGTTTTAAAATTAGGCCTTTGTGAATTTTCTCTTGAGAACCTCATGTGTTATTGGAGTCACATAGCTACAAACTCTTAACTCTGCAACATGCAGAGACATTTTCATAACAGCTTGGAGATAAGAAAATTTAAATATTTTCTAGTTTAGCCAAAATAAGAATCATTTGCCACTAGGAAAGCCAGCAGCTCTTTTAAGATACATTCAATACCCCACATCTCCAGTCCTTTTGAACTGCCAGGTGCTTTAAAATAGTGACAGGACCAAGCTAAAGATAGTACTACTGCTTATTAAAGTTAATAGTCGGAAGAGACCCTGGACACACATATGCATACACACACACACCCCCCCATATCAAATTTCTCCAATAGCCTTCAATCCAGGGGCAGAGTTTTACCATTCCCTCCCACTTTTGAAGAAACTCTAGGACTAACTTCAAGATATTGAAGTTCTCCCTAAAACCTTCAGCTATTCCAGGATCATTTATAAGGAGGGCACACCCCTTCTGTATCAGTTTAGTGTCCCATCCCTTCTCTCCCAGGCTGCATGGTCCTATAGCACACTGTGGTTTACAGAAATCCTCTCTAAGGAGCTGAGCAAAGAGAGAAGCCCAAAGGAGACTTGAGCATGGTGGGATGGATCGGTGTTGCTTCCCACTTCTGATTCACCAGCTCATTCGGGAATCCCATATTCTCCGTACGCACCAGGCAACAAGGAAAGTGGGAGAGGTGTGCAGGGAGAGGCAACTGCCACTGCTCCAGAGGAGCAGCACAGAGAAGCTCCATGAATGCACCGGTATGACCCAGCCCACAGTTACTGCAACATATTTCTATAGCTTTAGACTTCCCAATATCAGAAATGCCCCTGACAGGTAGTAAATGCCTGAAGAAGAATCCGAGCTCTTTATATGATAGGAGAATAAAGCTGATCAATGGAGAGAATTATTGTATTGTAAAACTACAGCAATGAGGGCACTGTGACAATTACTGGATATTTATTCAACTGATTTTCCTTTAAATTCCTTTAAAAAGGAATTTTAATGAGGATTTCACACTCCATAACCACATGCTTTACATTCTGTCAGTAAAAATGTTAAATGCTTCTGTTAAAGTAATGTGACACTGTTTTTACTGGGCTATTCCTTGCAAGGGAATGATATTTTAGTGAGATGAGAGCATGGCTACTTTTTTTCAGATGTCCTGGGAATGTTTTCAATTACTTTATGTTGTGGCTGAATCCCTCAGTATGCCACTGAACCCAGAGAAAAGTGACAATGCCAGCCCTATGGTGGAACGGTTGTGGAAATTCCTTCAGCTTTCCCTGTATAAGCTTCCCTGTGCTCTCCATGTAGCTGGCAACAACATTGTGCGTAATGAACAAGGAATGCTTATGGTGGGATTAAAAGTGGCAAAATCCATCAGTTTTATACAGAAAGTTCCAAAGTTAAACTAATTTATTTGCAATTATGGCCACCACACGTTACTGATTGTTACTATTACAAAAAAATTAAGCTTTTGGTTCCCAATGCTTAGATTTAACCTCATTACTATGGCAGTGGGATCCAAATAAGAAGGGATCAATTAAGAGTTTGGAAACTCAGTTTATATTCTGGACTCAGCCACTGATCTACACTGTGATCTCCAAGGGCTTCATTTTTCTATGCTCTTCCACTCTTGTCTTGCACATTGTAAGTAATGTTTTCAGAAAAGATTGTCTCTCACTATGTTTCTACTATGCCTTGCATCATGAGGTGCCAAATTCACTGAAGCCTCTAAGCTTGCCTATACTACACATAATAACATAATAACCCATAATGCACAGAAATCTTCCTTCACAAACTGAAAATTAGAGTTTGTTATTCCAGATTGCCATTACTTTCCTGTACTTCTGACATGCGCTGCTCTGCAGTTGTTCACAGACATGTCCCAAAACTTTCAGACAACATGGCAGTGTTTAAAATGCAAAATGTGAAAATATCTTTCAGGTAATCTGCACTAAATCATTCATTGCTGTGGTCATTTAAGTATTTCCATGTATATGGCATGGTCTGCTTTTTCTGCTTGGATGTTTAAGGTAAATAATCACAAAAAAGTAAGCAGAGCTGTGTGACCTCCTTGAACACAACAATATACATTTAGTTTTAAGCAATTAGTGTTTCCATAGATGCTTATGCCAGACCACTGCAATTTATAGCTCTGTGAAGCAGAACTGAAATTTCAAGTTGGAGCTTTACATTCCTTCTTGGTGTAATTCTACTACATTTTATGAGATTACACCAGAAATTAATATAGCCCAGCAACAGAAAACTACTATCTGCCACTTTGGGTTTGGAAATGTGTTCTGAAAGGAAAATGTCTTTCATATTGCAGACTTTAATGTCTCTCAGTCGTAGTAACTAGAGTCTCGATCATGCAGACATTTCAAGTGGATGGCTCTGCCTCATTCAGTCAGCTCCACTGATACGATCTAGATAACTGGGTAAAAACAACTCAAGGGAATAAAACCTGCAAGATTTTTCCACTCCAGCAAGAGGCCATACCTTTTAAAAAAGGATATCAGGGAAGCATCACAAATTAAAATAGGTGTGGGTGTTTCGTTGAAGAGAATCCTCACCACTGCAAAGGGGAGAAAAAGTGAAAATTCTGAACTTTAGTAAGGGCTGAAAGGGAAATCACAATGACCGACAGTGAAGCAAAACCACAAAGACTATAAAGAGCAAGAAGTGTCAAAGTAGATGATGACTAAATATGGCAATACGTATTTTGGAGCAGTTATGAACGAGTCTAAAAACTAAGAGTAAACTTTCTGCTGTAAACTATAATGGTGATTCAGAAGCCTTACGTGAAATCAAGCTCTCCAAATCTCTCTCTAGAAGCTGTGCTGCCTTTACAGGGACCCTCAGCACCCTGACGAAGGTTGATAAGCTCTAAAGCTAAATCTGGGTGAAGACCTAATGCAAATATAGACTATACAGATCACAGAAAGCAGCATAGGATTGGGACCTTTTAATTATAAATTGCTTAGGACAGATATAGATTGTGTCTGCTTTCCTTTGGGAGGTAGCTGTCACTCTGTTGGCACAATAAAATGGCAATTAGTAATAGCAATGGTTTTAGGTATCGGTGATCTGGGCAAATACCTCCAGCTTTTACAAGGAAATTACACATTGCTGCATTCCTATGCATGGCATAGCAGAGGCCAAGGGACCAGCCCTCTCTGTAGCTCTCATCACCACCACTGCATCCATGCATGTAAATGAGCAGGCTACAGGCTGAAGCACTGCCCTGCCCGCGGAGAGGGTGCAAAACACCCTCCTGGCCTGGGCATGACCCAAGGGACAGTGGGCTGGAGACTGGATGGCAGGAGTGAAGCCACCCTGTTTTGAGTGGGAAGAGAGTGGGTGCAATGTGTGCAATGCCATTTGGTTTTGGGGTGAAAGGATGGGGTTTTGCCTATTTTATGTACAAGCCAAGGGGTTTTCTGTGAGTGAAAACCATCTCTAATTACCAACAGCAACATACCAGCAGTAAATCAGCGCACTATCCAGCTTACAGCAGTGACTGACATCTGCTGCTCCAGAGGAAGGTGGAGAAGGGGACTCAGCTCAGCCAGAAGTGCCATGCACTGCATGGGGGAGAGAAAGTCCTTGCTAATAATGTCTACGGGGACTGACACATTCCTCGGACTTATGCTACCTCACATACCTCCCAGGTGTCTAACTAGGAGAAAAGGGATGACAGCTCTGGCTCATGGGGACTCACTCTCTCATGGGGGAGCTGCCTTCCCTCGCAGCTCTCCCTCAAATCAACTTGCAAATAAGTATGTGGGGAGCTCACTCCTCTGCATGGCCAAGTGAGATTAGAGACAGCGTTTCGTTTGTGCAGTCCTTTTGGCAAGCACCCACTGAAGTGAATGATTACACAAAAAGTCAGTTATTCTTCTGTTAAAATAAACTGCCTTTTTTTAAAAGGAATCAACAAAGCAAATTTTCCATGAAAAAAGTCATTAAACAAATTTTAGTTTAAAAGCATTTAACAGCACTGAAGGACTCAAAGAAAGAGAAGAATTAGGGAAGCCATACCCAGTCAAAAAAGAAGAAAAAAGAATGGAGGGGGGAAAGAAAGAGAAACTGATTTCTTCTGAATGTTTTCCTTAAGCTGAGGAAGTCAAAACAATCATGAAGAAGAAAGGGAAAATGTGGCATCTGCATTAATCGGCATTAAGCACTTAAAACAAGAAGCTTCAATAACCGTGCAAATTTAAATTTTTGAACTTCTCCTTTCTATCCTTCCTCATTGATATTCATGTAGCAGTTACCATTATTTGCAAACAAAGATAAAAAATTGTATTTACTCTTGCTGGAAAATGCAGCTATAATTTGTTATGAATGCATTCAATTTAATGTGAACCACTTTGTAAAACTTCCATAATATAACCCAAAACAGAGCTAGACAAGCAAGTAATTTTTTGGTTTAGTCACTAAAGGAAAAGGAAAAGAAAATTTAATCAGTTGAGTTTTAATCAAAAGAGACATTTTATGGTTTTGGAAAAATAGGGGATTTTTTTTTTTTAGGATCAAGCTAATCTATAGTGATTTTTGCTTTCATTTTAAAATCTTCTCTTTTTACAGTGGGCCATTATTAAACACTAAAGAGAAGTTTATTTTGCAAATGTCAAAAGTAAACATTCTAGCATTTCTAAAATGATTTTTTTATTTTTCTTCAGAAAATTCAGGAATTAAATGCTTCTTTTGCATATAATATGTTTTACTCTTTATTCAGCTGAATTTATCTGCAGATGATTCATATTTGCAACCAGTTTCAGTCCCCTAAAAAAATTCTGTTTTGTACTATTCACCCAAAACATTTAACACAGTTTCAGTAAAAACCAGGAGCTACCTCCCATTTGTTTGGAGTTCGATTCTGCACCTGAAGACTCAGGACATATTTTGAAAATGACTGTTTATTTGCTTGGCTTGGCTTGACTTTGCTTGGTTGAGTAAAACCAGGCCAAGTTCCAGTAGATCCTGGAGTGACTTATATATTTGGCTGGAAACTCCTGATGCCTTTCCAATGGGTTTCATGCTGAGTGCTAAAATCTCTCAGCAGGTGAGAACGACTCAACCGGTCAGGTCTACTGGCTCTGAAAGGCCCCAAACACAGGACAAGTTCATCCAGAGCTTCCCATAATACAGGCAAAATGGAAATTTACCACCCCAAATTTCAGGATTCGGAGCTGGGCTACACCCATCACAGGTGGCCTTACGGAGTGGGGAAAGCAAGGGAAAGACTGCTGCTGGGAACAGACATCCTCCCTCTGTCCCCAACACTAGCAGCTGTTCCAGACACCTCAGCAGAAGCAAACATGAGTTTCCAAGCTATGGCAGAGGGAAAGCAGGCATAGAGACATTAGCATGATCATAAGTCAGACCAAAGGACCACTTGGTTCAGCATCCTGCCTCTAGCAGTGGCCAAGAGAGGTTGGGGAAGCATGCAAATGAAGACAAACACGCAGTAATGCTCCCTGGCTTCTAGCACTCTATGAGCTCCAAGATTTTCTGAGCCAGAAATGGCATCTTTGTGTTTTACAGCCTGTAATGGATTCTTCTTCTGTGGATTTATCTAATCCCTTTTGAAGCCATGTAAACTTCTGGCATCCTCAGAATCCTGTGCTAATGCCATCAACAATTTAATTACCCTTTCTGCGAAAAAGCCCTGCTTTTGTTTGTCAAACCTGCTACTCCATGCCCCTATTTGTGCTATCTCCCTTGTGCTACTCACTATTTATAGATTTCTATTCCCTCCTCCCTCAGGCATCTCTTTTCCTACTCAGGATACCAAGTTTATGTAGTCAATCCTCATCTGGAAGCTATTTCATATCTTTGAGCACCCTGTCAGCCTTTTCTAGTTCTGCTTTATCCTTTTGGAGATGTAGGAGACAGGACCGCATGTAGTCTTCACAATATGTCCACCTCCCAGACTTATGCAGTGCTATATTGATCATTTCTACTTTGTTTTCTATCCCTCTCTTAATAATTCCAACTGTCAATTCCAGAGTCAACCCCAGGTGCATCAGTTTACATCTTCCAACACTGAATTATATCTGCCATTTTATCATCCATTCAGCACCTTAAGATCCCTCCAAAACTACCCTGAATTGCTAGTTCTGTTTAAAAAAGCTGTGTCACCTCATTTTGTTGACTTTCTTAACCAGACCTATATGTGTTTGAAAGCACAGAGCTCAGCAATGATCTCTGTGGGTTTCCACTGGTGCATCAATCAGGAAAGCCAACCAGTTCCCCTTTTGGTTTCTTTTCTACCTCCAAACTTGCTATTTAAACATGCTAGGACCCTTCATATTGTCCCACAGCATTTAATTTCCTTAAGAGCATTTGATGAAAACCTCCTCAAAATCTTTCTGGAAAACCCAATAGAATGTATCAACAGGATTTTCCCGTCCAATGCTGATTGATTCCTTCAAAGAAATCCACATTTTTAAGAATAATTCCCTATGTAAACACAAGGCTTGTGTCCTACTCAGTAAATCATATGTAAGTATGTTCATTGGTTCTGTTCTTTATTATAACAATCATATTTATATATGTTCATTGGTTCTATTCTTTATTATAACTACTGCCAATTTGCTAAATGCAGATGTCAGTTTACTAAGATTTATATATCCTCAACTCCCCCATTAAGCCTTTTTTTTTCATATTGTGTGATTTTCTTTTCATAAGCAAGGGGGAAATTTTAGAAGACTGTATGCCACAGTTAGTAGTTCACTCATTTCATAGCTAACTTCCTATATAATTCTTAAGTGAGCACCACATGCTCTGGCTGATCTGTTACTATTTCTAGTTAAAAAAAAAAACAAAACCAAAAAAAACCCAAACCAACCAAACTATTTCTAACTGTCGTTATCCATTTTCTTCAAAGACCTCTTTTACTCTTTTACCAACACTTCAGTTTATAACAGATCTTCTGAGATGTCCCATTTAAAAATACTCTGGAGCAAGAATCCACCTAGCCTCCCACTGTGAATATAGCTTTAAACAATTAATTTATTTTTTCTGCTTTTATAGCTGGATCATCTATTGTTCCCTGCACACTGTCTCATGTGTTTGAAAAAGCATTTTTAAACTCTTTAGCAAAAAGTGCAAGGATGGTCACCCCATTAACCAAATCAGCTATGGTACTTTCCCATCTGTATTACTGTCTTAAATTAACACAGGAAAAAAAGGGATGTAATAAAATATTACTCAGAAATAATTATTTATTTCTTAACGTCTAATGATGATTGTGATTATGGTAATCTTGACTTCACAGTATTTATTTCCATCACATCATAGCTATTTACATACAGCCACCACAGACAGCGTGAGGACAGGCCAACCTGCAGTGGAATATCCAGGATGGATTTGTGGAGCACACACCCAGTGCACTCTCCTCGTTACCCTTCCCCTCTTCCTCCTTTGGGGAGATAACTGACAATGACTGTCTTTGCTACTCAGGCAAAACTCTTTATCTTCTTCACCTTCCCCAAAGCATCTGTGAACTGTGAACCACAATCTGGCCCCATTTGTTTTATTTACAAAATATGACAAGTTAGTATAAACATTCCCCATCTCAAGCAAGCTCAGTTTATGATTTAAAATGGGGTAAAAGTATAGATTAGATATTGCTGAACCTAACTTTGAAGTTGCCATACTTAAGTTAAACATTAGTGAAATCCGAATCCTTTGTTTGAAGCAGGGGTTGATAAATAAAGCAAAAAGCAATAACAAAAAGCAGATTAAAATACACGATGTCTACACGTATGTGCTTAGACAATAGTGCTTCAGTCCACTCAGTGCCAAGGGCATTTCCCTCCTCATCAAGGTTTTCACAGGAAAGAAACCTGGCTGTGCAAGCTAGAATGATGCACTTCCTAATCTAAACACTTTGGGGAGTGAGTCTAAGGTGGTCAGAGCCCACTTGCCATATAGAGGCCAGATAGTGACAGGTACTGGCATTACGTCTGAGAGCTATAGCTTCTGTGTAGCTTAGCCATAGAAATGGCTAATTATACCTTCCATCAAAAGCAAGACTAACATATACTGGTGTAGGAAAAAAGTAGTTGTCAACATGAGGCACACGTGACTGTACAACTTACCTTCCACTCACACGCAAATGAGTAGCTCCTCTGTAAGAGGACAACAGCTTAACGGTGGAGGAAGGTGTTTTTCATTGTAGGTCAAAGGCAATCCCAAATTCTGTCATTTGTTTTAAGGTCTGAGTTTTGGCTAGAAGTCAAGAGCAAGTCAAAATACTTCTAGCATAAAATCTTTCAATGGGAAATGCTGATCTATCTATAGAATAGTAAGTTTCAGTGATTTTCCTTTTTAAAGAAAACCTTAGAAGAACATTTTGAAACTGTCAAAACACCTTTTGGCATTTTTTTCAATATACTTTTTTCATTTCAAAATTGGAGCTCATTTACAGTTCAAGTATTAAAAAAAACCAACCATAAAATCTATAAGATCAGAACTGAAAGAAAGCATGGTGAACATATTGCAACATTTCAGCTAGTGCACTCTGATTACCCATTAAGTTACTCTTTCTGTTTGCAGAAATGCATTTTGATTTTCCACTCTGCTTTTAGACAGGAAGACTCTCTGAAATAGTGGAAATTTTCACAGAACAGGCAAACTGATTCTCCTCCCAGCTCCAGCTAAAACCTTAGTTCAGGATTGTCCATTGCCCTGTTGTATCTTTGGCCACAGATTAACACATGATGTAGAGCAGAGGACATTTTTATATTTGCAGCATTTTGAGGGGTAGAAAACACAGACACCATTATAAAAGAAACCTGAAGCTAAATCTTGAAGTGATTTACACAGAAGTGCAGGATTTACAGCAACCTGGTATCTAACTTTAAATTTAGGAGCCAAAGAGGCTCCTAACTGGATGGAAATTTTGCTAGAAGGTTCAGTAGGACCTAGACTTGGCCTCAAATTTCTACATAGGAGTAGCATTGATTTGAGGGCTTACATCAGCTGCACATTTTTTATCAAAGCATCCTATCTCACCTTCCTCCCACTGCTGCTGCCCCTGCTGTTACCATGCTGCCCCCTTGTTCACGCCACAATATTGGTTTCCTCTGAAATTGAGATTTGAGTTCAGGATTTTACCGATAACTTTCAAGGTTCTTCAAGCCTTGACCCCTCTGTTCTTGCATAACCCGGTCCACATTTTTGTTCCCTTTCGTAACCTACTTTCTGTTTCTCATTTATCTCTGCTCCCCCGTCACTTTTCAAGTTGACTGTGTCAAAATACGGTGCTTTTGCATAGCTGACCCCAGTGTGGTGGAACTCAGTTCCTCTTGATATCTGCAGATTTGGGAGATGAATTCCCTCCCTCTACCTCTCCGAGATTTCGATGGCCTGTCTCATAGGGTACAAAGTGTGGTCAGGCCATGTGACATGGCTTTCATTCCCCCCAGACCTCCTCCCTCTCTAATTTTTTAAAGTTAAGGGCAGGCTGTGTAAAAGAATCAGAGCCCACAGCAGAATAATTGGAGTCATCTGAGACTCACACAAAGGTCATGTAGGTTAGTGCTTTTGAGGAATCTGTGATAAGGCAGTGGCTGAGAGGGATTTGTGATTCAAGCCAATATTGCTGCTTAGTGTAATTTACAAGAGAATTTTAAACAAACCCGTAATAGGAACAAACCCCCTTTATGCTGTGCTCCTTATCGTAAAGTTTGTAAGTGTTGTGTGCAATACTGGACATGCAAAGTTCCTGTCCTCTTGTTTTCCTGAAAAGTATTTGTAGCTGTTGTTACAGCCTAACTCTGCACTGAGAGCTTTCTTCCCACATAAATAACCTTGAAGACACCTCAAGTATGTTTAAGAATTAATTCCTCCTTGAACACGCTGTCTTTTAAAAGAGCGTGGTTTGATTTTGAGAGAAATACGAATTAACTGGGAAAATGTTAGTTTCAACACTGCATTAATTTAGCTTAGAAAAATACCTTTGTTTTACTTATATAATTTTGTATTTCAGAAAACCCTGGAAACAGTTGCACTGCCCACAGTTTTCTCAAACTACAAGAGGAAAAAATGTCCTTTCATATTTTTCTTATATACCACCATTTTTTCGTTACTGTTCCAGGTTAGTTTCATCTCGATTATGAATTTTACGACCACAACACCTAGTCACAGCAGCCAATCATAAGAAGCACAATGCTAGGCCCTTACAAAGCTGTTTCTTATTGTAAATCATTGTTTGCATTACAGCAGATTCTTGAACCAGGACTCCGGTATGGTTAGCACTGAAGAAGGATTGAACAAGATGCCTTCTCTGGGCTTCTTTTGTAACTAACTTCATTATTCATTTCTGTTAAGCCAAGACTTAAAAATTAATGAGAACCAAATTCTAAGTATATCTTGAATGTGTTATTACTGCCCTTACCAAAGCACACAGTTTTCTGTATTTTTGACCAAACTCCATAGAGAGAAGGTTCTAATCTAGGTCAGGAATGAAGCGTATACCTTGTGGGGCTAAATTTTCTCTGAGCAGGAAATGGAGACCCTCGTGTGGCTGAAGAACTTGACCAGACTGGCTTGGGGTTTTGTAAAAACAAACAAACAAAAAAAGAATATATTTGTGCTCTGACCTTAACTTCCCTTAGAAATAACAGTGTGTTTCTCTTTCTGTCAACGAACACTTCTCACCTGATGCCAGCTTGTCATCATACAAATCAACTTGAGAAGTCATGCAATAGACAGAGAAAACTTTACCTCTTGCATTCAGAGTTCTGGTAACTCTGAAATTAATATAAAGCAACCAATAGTAATCTCTATTTTGCAAAAACAGAATTCAAACTTCTGTTTAAGCAGTTTCTGGAACTCAAGCAAAATAGTGCTTTCAAGGGTATATTTGGAAAATCAGCGCTCTTTCATTCTATTTACAGTTCACCTTTCCAGCTGCGCGTGCCCTGACTTGTGTGTACCATTTCAGGGCAGTCAAACATCCACAGTGATACCACAAAGCCCAAACTTGCATTGAACTTTATCAATTTGTGAAGTCTCACAGGCTCAGGTGATTTGGGCCTTTCAAGGAACAGTTTAGTTAAGCCCTGCCTTGGCAAGAACAAAGACTTGATAAATGTTTATCTCTTCATACCACACTTCCCTCCTAAATTGACTGCCATGTCATAAAAAATGAGTAGGAATCCAAATGGGTGGAATTCAGAATAGTGACTATATCTAAAACATGTGGGTTTTTGCTAAAGAGATGATTCTTCATCAGTCCCTCACAGTAAGTCTTTACTTTATAGGCACAATTAAGCACCGCTTCCAAAATTTGCTTTCTGCATACTTTACAGACCTCTTCAGTGATGCAGGCTTGTTGGGTTTGCTAACCAGCAAATATATGAGTTGTAAACATTCCTCAGGAGCGCAGCGTCCCACAGCATAAAGAACAGCTCCAGGAATTCTTTTTCCCCACTTTTTTCCAGATCTTCTGATGTGTAACAGATGGTCATTATTATTTCTCTTTTTGGTTTCTATTCCTTTTATCTTTACCCAAAGTATTTCACCACCGCATATTTGTACTGTCAAATTGCACCATGGTGGAATTATGCACACTTCTGGAATGTGGGATCATCTCTTCAGTTCTTCGCCCTTCCTACCACTTCCAGATAAATCCTCACTTTTGCTGACATTCCACTTCTGAGAATCATCTTACAAATGCCATACTTTCTCATTCTCCCTAAATCACAGTCTCCATAGTTTAGAATAATTTTAAGTTCTACTATTGTTTTTTCCTTACTTCTCATTTATAGTAAAACATCTGAATACAAAAATACTTATAATACACAATGTCCTTTACTATAAATTTGGTGCCAGAAAGCACCTCAGTCTGGACAAAAGGTATGATCCCACAGGACTTCCAGTGTGCATGTCACCACCAGGTTTGTCATTGGTTTGGTACCTTGTTTTCTTCCTCCAGACATAATCTTGCAGTGCTGAAAAGTTTTCAGACTCATTGTTCAGATTTTCATTTCTCTCTTTATGGGATCATGACTCTGTCCTAGGGAAACTATCCCATCCTTCATTTCCATAAGGGCTCTGCAAACAGTAGAAGATGCCTTTCAATTACTATCATAGAGTCTGATATTAAAATTAAGAGTACTGTGGAAAAAATTTACTGACATCTAAGATCTATTCCTAACTCCTGTAACAAAAGCATCAGCTGGCACTCAATTATTTAAACAGTTGGTCTCCATTTACACTACTCTACTATACTGACGCACAATTTATTGTTGGACTCATTTGTTCAGTCTGGCTATGATTAATTTCACAAATTTCATCATTATTCAAACAGATCTTCCAGTGTAGACATGCTTTATATTGTAGTCTTATCATAACTGTTAAATAAGGTAATGTATTTCAGCACAAATATTCTCTATCATTTGCAGTTACACTACAAGTCCATTCATTCTGAGCAATAAAGCAAGAAACATTTTATTCAGACCTCACAGTCTTCTGAAGATAAACATGTTTACCAAAATTCTTGTTTGTGTTTGTGGGATGAGGTTCAAGAAATGACAAATTCACTTTGGAAGAGATATTTCTTCAGAATGTTTTACCCCACTTCTGGTCCCAAGAGCTATGCCTTCAATGTGCTTGAAAAGATTTCTATATTGGCAACAGGAGCATGAGTTTTAATTTGAACAAAACAGGTATTATCGAAGAAGCTGCATATGAAAGCAGCAAGAAGCCTTTGAGGTTCAAGAGGCCTTTATTATTTTCCTAAGGGGCCTGTTTAGCTCTGGCATGAAAAGTAATTTATACACATCTAGTCTTCTTTATTTTCATAGGAATAATTATTTCTTCCTGTTACAGTTTTCCTTCTTTTGCCGCTTTCTCCCTAGTGCAGTTTAACCTCTTTGTAATATATGGTTACAAAACATAGCTTGCAACATTAATTTCCAAAGAGGTATCTCAACCTTCTTTGAAGGTGGTTTTAGTTCAGTATATGCAGTATTTCTCCTGCATTAAGATTTTTTCCAAATTTAGTTAGCTATTTTTATCAAAGATGATAGGAATTGCTGACAGTGCAAGAAGCAGAAAAGCAGGGTCTCACAAATGTAAAAAGGAACAGATCACAGATGACGGTCTGAGTTGTGGGTTATTGTAAGTTGTATACACTCCTGCTAGAAGTTATCTCTCTATCTAGTATGCATCGGGACATCCTTGCTACTCTACTTATACAGCTCAAATGTCAATCTAGCTAGCACAATAAAGGTGGCAGGTAAAAAAAGGCATCCAGAAACGGTCTTATATCACAGAATTGATGAGAAACTTAGGTTTAAAAAAACTACACTTTTGTCAGAGATGGCTAGATTCATTTGTGTATGTGAGTAATCTCTCGGTTGAAGCTGGGAAGCTGAGAGCAGAATGTAGTGAGTGGCAATTCCTACACTGAACGACCTCCTAACCAATTCATACAGGGCCATGTAACTATAGGAAAGGAGAATATTATTTTTCCAAAGTTGTCAGCCTTCTCTGCTCTGCTCAGATTTGCAAAAAGAAGCTAGGCATTTTCTCTTTCTTACACTTTCTTCAATAACACACAATGCCTCTGTAATTTAAAATTCTCTCATTACTTTGATACTGATTGAAGCAGAATACAATCTACTTTCCTTTCCCCCTAAAAAGCTGTTTTAGATCTGCTGCAGAGAAAACAAACCATAAAAATGTGGTTTTGTCAGTTTTATGCAAGTAGACAGGACTTAAAGACATGTGGGGTTAAAGGTTGAAACACTTTCAATTCATCATCCAGCTCTAGTTCTCAAGTGTTTGGCTGTTCAGTGTTGCAAGCACAAGACAGCAATTATACGTGGAAATTCAGAAATTAGAACTCTTATCAAGCCCAAGTATTTGTATAATTTCAACAAAAAATTAAATCCAGATTCAAGGTGTGTAAGGGGACATACAAGGACTGAAATATGGTTTGAAAGTGTACCTGCCAAAGATAGAATCTGTTAAATGTCTGCTGACCAGAATCCCTATACGTGTATGTGGGAGGCAGTGGATCTAAAAAATGCCCTTAGAATAGATAAGCGTTTTTCCATATCTTTATGGGTAGCTGACTGTTTCTTTGAATATGCAGTACCTCTGAGCATTTCCAAGAATTATTATTATCCAGCTCTGTAATGATACAAAGCGAGTGAAAGGCACCAAGTTGAACGTTCCACAAACACATATAATGAGTATTTAAACTGTGAAAATTGTGTTCACTGCAAACAAATGCTAGGTTTTAATAAATTTATTTATTTAATCTTGACATGGGGTTTGATTTTCAGAAGGACAATCACATTTTGTACTTATAAGAAGCTGCTGCAATTTTCCAAGTAAAAATTTGCACAAGCCTGTTATTCCAGGACTGATCCTCCTTCCAAAAACCGAAAGCGAAAGAAGGGCTCACCTGTTAATCAGGAGCTTGAAACTATTCTTTTTTATTTCCATTTCTTCTTTCAGAGTCAGCTTTCTTACTCTCCCCTTGATCCATAGGTGAAACTAACTTGAGAAGTTTGCCCCCTCCTCAGTTATTACGAATGACCACCACCACAAATGAATGATCTACAGGTTACAGCTCATGCAGATTTAAAGCCAATAGGCCTGCTAACCAGGGGCTCTCTGCACCCCCAGTTCATCGAAGCCTCAATTCTGCTCAGAAAAAATGCAGTGAATTCAGGACGAGACCTTACAAGTTCATCCAGCAATGTTTGCTGAAACCTGACAAGCTCTTTCTAAAGACAAATAGACAGGTAGATATTTATAAGCGAATTGTTTCTCTACCAATCTTCAAAACACATGCCATGGCCATGTGGAACACAGGACTATGGCAATCCTTTTAATAGGACCTGCAAAAACCCAAGCCTTTTGATTAATTTTACCCAACTGAAGGACTTTCCTTTGGATCAAAGAATTTTCTGTGGGTTGAGAATTTTAAGATCTGACTCTCACTTTCTGGAAAGTTAACTATACATGAAACCTGCAAAGTTTGCTTGCAGTGATTCAAAGCCAGTGTCCATATTCTGTCTCATATACTGTCTGTGCAATCCAGGAATCACAGGTGTTGCCCCCTGCTTTCTTTTTCATTGTGAATACCACTGTCTTGAAAAAGAAAGGATGAAAAAAGTTTCTACAGTGATTTGGGGACAGGATAGTCAATTAAGTAGAAATAGTTACATTAAATCTATTTACAAAGTGACTGTGCATAGCTGACTAGGAAGAGCTGGCATTGGCCATCAGAAAGAATTTAAAGTAAGTTCCACAAAGAAGTCTGGTACATGCTTTGAGGTTTACAGAAATACGTTATTCTTTATTTGAAATATGTTTGTACATTAGAAACAGTATTCACTTAGGAGTGGGACTATGCCCCACTTTTGTATCAGCAGAAAGTCCCAATGCAGCAGTAGTCCTACAATCAAAAACCCCTCTGCCAGTGCTACTTCCTTCACTCAGGGCATCTGTCTAAGGAATATCATCAAAAGAAGACATCTGCCAATATTAACTGTGACTCCATTACACAAATTATACCAGCAAAATCTTTTTCATTCCCTAAGCTCCTGAAGAATGTCAGACGAAGGATTCCTCTAGAAAGGAAAATGAGCCAAGTATTTGTCAAGTATCCAACCATGCTACAATGAAGAATGGGACAATTTTCTGTCTTCAGAGAAGGGGTGGATTAGGCTGCTTTTAGCCTCTTATCAAAGTTTCTACTGACCGTTCTACTACTGAGCATGTCCCCAGCCACATGTATCCCAAAATGTAAATTCAGGAGCAGAAGCAGTATTCTACAAAAGGAAGTAAAATTCCACTGCAATTTTGAATGAAGTAAATTCAGGTAGCAATACTACTCGATTAGAACAGTAGTAACTTGAACATAAGTAAAAACTTAAGAGCAGTTTGGATACTTACCCTCCTAGACTCCTTTGAAGTAACTTGCTGAGGAGGTAACATGATGTTCTAAAAGTAATTAGTCTGGTAAAAAGAAGGGGGGAGAAAACCCTTTTAGCTTCTTGCCGTGTTTTCTCAGCTTCATATTTCATTACGAATATCCGAGGTACAGTGAAAGCAAAGACAAAGAGAAGGTGAAAAAAATTCAGTCACTAAAATAATACTTATTTTAATCATTTTGATTAGCCTTAGTTGTTATTATGTCAAGCAATTTTTATTCTGTCTATGGAATATAACACCTCTATAGGCCAGATTTTCAAAATGTGCCTCAACTCAGTGTGTAGTTATGTGAAGCAGAATGTCTTGCATGTGTCCTTTTTCATGTTAGCGACTGAGAGTAAAAATGATAGAAATGGCATTAACATCATTCAGCCTATACAAAAAAAAAAGCAGGCACAACCAGAGCACAGGAGTTCTGGGTTTAAAAGTTATTCTTTGTTAACAAAAGGTAGCTGACAGAAGAGCACGTGCGAGTGACTTAGGCATCTATGAATGGAGATCACACTAGGTCTCTGAAAATTTGACCTTCATTAAATTTGCAATACTTCTTTCTTATACTATCTGAACAGTGTTATAATTGTTTCATTGTAACTAGCTAGATTTAATGTTAAATGTGTGTGGTAGTTTAGATATTTTTATCTTTCAGAGCTCTACATTCAGGGCAAAGTCAATGCTGTGGATCCTTCAGCTGTACTGGAAATCTCCAGTGAATATTCTCCCCTCATTACACACAGTGAACTTTCATTAATATCAATACTGGTTTGGTGCATAGAATACACAATACAGATCTATACTGCAGCTCATGAAACACAATTTTGCTTCCTGTATTAAACTTCAGTTCTTTTATTGATTCTTTTGCTACCCACCCTCCTCAAGGATAAGACTAAATTGCTTGCAGACTTCATTATAAAATTATAAATTGAGGGCCAAAAAAAAATCAATGATGGAGACCTGTAGTGATTAATATGTCACTAACAAACAAACTTTCCCAATTTCCTCGTGTTATTTGCTCATTTTGTAAGAGAAACAGAAAAATAGCTTTAAAAATATAAAAGTGAAATATAGTCCTTTATTTCTGGGGAAGAGAATCTACAAATTTAAATCATTAAACTATAATTATACTCTGAACATTGGAAGGATTTGCAATAAAAATATCAGGTTGAGATTAAGTCAATAAAATTAATCACTCGTGCCCCTGAAGCAGCAAAAGAGTTGAAAAATGCTACAAAATTGAAAGCTACCATGAGCAAAGGGACTTGGGGAATTCATTTTAATTCACCACAGCCAAGTTCAAATACAAGCTGTTCTTTGTTATTCAACCTGAGGTATTATTTTTCATACAGACGCTCACATCTGACCAAGCCATAATCACATACTGTAGAGTTTTCTTTATCTGATTGTAGAAGTTTCCTGGTTTAGCTATATATTAACAATGAACTGCATATGGATGGGGTAGTGTCACAGAGTGGACTATATTCTTCTCACCTAACCACATCTATCAGTGTATTAAGTGCCTCAAAGCTGGGACTTCAGCAATGGGTAGTAAAGTTGGCCTTAAGTCACCACTCTCTCCCTTACATGGGCCTAACAGACATTTTATATTGTGAATTCTTTGCTTTTCCAGCAGAGCAGACAGCTCTCCTACAGTTGCCTAAGAGAAGGTTATGAATTGCAATAACCCCCTCTCTCATCTGTGTTTAATGATTGACTGTGCTGTCTGAAACAGTACTTCTCAAACCCCAAGGTACGTTCTACCGTGAGAAACTGCAAGCAGCAAATGCAGCCATCTCCCCTCCAAGGATCTACATGCTATGATGATGGGCAGAGACTTCTTAGTAGAAATTATCTAAGAAATGAGGTGTGAATTTAAATGGTTGAGAAGGATGTAGGAAAGGTTGTGTAAAGGACACATGATCAACCACCTAAGAAGTAATTCGTAATTCAAATAGAACATGCTTGTGCTTTTGGATCTGAAGTGACCTCATCCATCTGCTCTGAAAATCAAGGTGTGTCTGTGCACTGTGGGACTGGGCACTATGGGTGAATTTTAATTTGGCTGCAGAGATTTAGGTTCTTCCTCTAGCCCTGAGAAAATTAAAACCAATTAATGAGGTCTCTTTTTACTTCAGTGTAGTATATTAGACATCTGATTTTACAGCTATGAAAGTGGGGACAGCTGTATTTGAAGACTTTGAAGTAATGGAGAGAATTGCTTAATACATGATGTAAAATAACACTTCCAAGTGAAACCAACCGAAGTTCAAAGATTTTTTTCAAGGTGTGCTTTGAAAAAATACCAACTCAGGAACTATTTATGTTACCAGAAATAGTGAAGTAGGGGGTGCATGAAAAAGTATATATGCCATTGCCCATTCATAAGCAAAATCAAAGACCACATCCAGTATTTGCAGTGAAAAAGTTTCAGTGAGAACATAACCTATGATAGCACAGCTCCATGTTATTAGCCTGACATGGCTTTCTTTCCAGAATATTTGCAAGAATTAGCTGAAACCTTTGTTTATTTATAAGATTTCCACTGAAGCTAGTTTAAATAGATTTTTTTTAAAGATTTCCAGAAACATATAGCGGCCATCTGCAGGCAAGTTTATTCCTGAAAAGACATTTATGAATTTACATCCAACATAAATAAAGAGCTGTTAGGCAATTAAGCTGGAAAATGTACATTTTTTCAGACAGAAAATAAACATTTGTTTCTAGTCATCTGATGTACAAGTACCACGATTTAAAATTTGAAAACATAACTTTCCGCACACAATGTTGAGCCTGAATTTCTGCTTGAAAAACAGATTGTGTAAGTGTTCTTGACTATGTGGAGTTTTTTGCTTCTTCTCAACATGGAAGGTGCTAATCTTCCACATGATTTGAAAGTTAATCTTCACTCACATCTCCCTCTTATTCTTACGCAGTATAAAAGACCTTCTTAATGAGCTGTACCCTGCCACCCTTTTTCAGGCAAATGGCCATTTCAAGTCAAAGGGAATTTTGCTTGACAAGCTTTGAGGAAGGACTTCGGGAGTAAACGTAATTCCTGGAATGAATTTCTTATCACCTAGGGATATAGGTGGAAATTGAACTTTATTTTAGCCTGGGAATTCTTAGGTGGAGAGCACTGAAGAGTACTATAGCTTTGCTTCAGTCACTCTACAATAAAGATGGAGTTTTCTTTCCAAGCCCCTGTTTTCAGCACTTTCCTCAGCTATTACCTTTGGCCTGAAATATTTTGCCCTTGTTTCTATCCCCACCGAGGTTTCCCATCTTTTATACTCTTCATGTTTGAAGAATATCCAGCTATTCCTTTAGATATACAAGACCTAAAATAGTGTAAGGATATTTATTTAGCTGAAGATCTGTTAAGATATCTTTGGAATAGGTTATGCAGAAACTATTTGGCTTTAAAATATCAGATGTAGCATCTGTGCAGCTCCCTGTGAGGAAAATGATAAATTTTTGTGATAGAAAAGTTGTGAAAGAAAAGAATGAGATAGTTACAAGCCATGCTATTTTCTAAGGTATATAAGGTCTAGGTCCAGCAGCTAGTCAGAAGATGACTTTCCACATCTATGTGAAACCCCACTAGCATTATTAATAGGAAGCTGCGTTGATGTGTCTACAATCATTAGTCTTATAATTACACAGGCTCATGTACTCTTCTGGGAATATAAAATGAGTGACCAATGAGGAATGTGACACAAGGATGTTAATTCTGTAGTCCATCTGGACTAAAACTGCATTTCTTATGCACAGGAAAAATGAGATGTGACAAGTATGCCGGGCTTGCTAAAGCAAAGATAATACAGTTCTTTTGAATACTATTTTCTTTGAAATAATACCTATAGATTGCTGCTGTGCTCAGAGCCACTAAAGCTTAAAAGAATAAAACCATTACAATTTTTTTTAACAGTAGAATTTAGGTGTGGTTCTCCAACCTGCTCATGGAATAAAAATGTGTTTGGAAGGAGTTAGCTAATTGTTTCTGAGCTGTGCTGTACCACTCCCTAAAGTCTCTAACAGCATTAGCAGCTAGTCCACATTATTCCACTCTCTATAGTATTAACTTTCACCCACGCTAATATTTATATCATCTGTGGCATTTATCTAGTTTTACTTTACAGTTTGTTTTAGACAAAGAATTGGATGCAGGGGGGTAGGTCCATTAGTGTCTGTTACGTACAATGATCTAGATGCACCCTCTGGCTATACAAGTCCCTATACTGATGAATGCCAGAATCCAGGAAGGTAAATCAGAATAAACATCTTGCTACTCTTGCCCAGTATCTTACATATTTACCCTAAATAGTCAAAATTGTCCACCATCAGAAGGAGGAGTCTGTACTAGCCAGCTCTGGTTTTATGTGGTACAGACATTTTTATATTCTTAATGTTATCTGCATTTTCATAATATTCATCATAGCTTCAGCTAAGGGTCAGGACCCCCTGTGCTAGATACTGTACAAACACAGAATAAAGTTCCTGTCCCAAAGGATTTAGTAAGGCAAAGAATGGAACAGACAAACTTTGTCAAAAAGAGAGGGGCACAGATACCAAAACAGTAAGAAGCTATTTGTTCACTAGATAGAGAATGAAATCAGCAAATCTATTTCAAGTGTTGTCTTTCTGCTCTCCATTCCCTGAAACATATTGAGAGAGATGCAAAGTAACCCTGATGTTGCAATTGATATGCACTGTAGATTGAATTTGCACCCCTTGCCTCTGGTTAACAAGACGCAGTTCTCTGCCCCACGGAAACCATAAGCTATGTATGTCTGTCTGGAAAAGAATGGCAACTGCTGTAATAACAGGTGGAATCCAAACCCTTGTCCTAAACCACATACACTGTGACACAAAGGCTTCCTGCTATAGAAACACAACCAGAAAGGCCCAGGAGTGTTCACACACAGTCCTACCGCCTGAGAGATCTGCAAATAAAGATGATGGAGGCACCACTCCAACCCAGAGGCTGAGAGGACTGTGTACAGATGTGGTAGTACATCCCAACCTCCAGTCCCCATTTCATTCTCCTCAAAACCAGTTTACTCCATCCCTGTGCAGGCATTAAACTCTCACACATACACATAGCTCTTCTTTCCCTTTAAATGATGTTCCTTATGACAGGCAGGGTGACTTTTAACCTGTATGTTTAAAGACTTTCATGGGAGCTCAGAAACACAATTATGTGCAGAAAAACCAGTTTCTAGGTGCACAATGTCCATGTAAGATCTTGAATATCTAGCCCTCAAGCATCTAAAACCTCACCGTAAACCATAGTAAAGTCAAGCTAAGAACAGTCCCCTGATGGTCCAGTATTCCTCATAATTGATTTTCTATATAGATTGCAGAAAAAGGTTTCCCAGAGTCAGCTTGTAAAAAGGACTGGACTCTCCATGGATTACTTCCTTGTTAAATAAGATTTAAAGTACTACTATCTCCTGAATATATGCAAAATGAGACAAAACCTTCCATGTCTTGAAGGGCGATTTTGAAAAAAATCTCTGGAAAGTTGTCTATGAAGTAAGAAAAAATAAAAGAAAAAGAGAGAAAAAAAGGAAAAGGAAAATAAAAAGTAGAAAAAGTAGAAAAAGCAGAAAAAAAGGAAAAGGAAAAGGAGAAAAAAGAAAAAATAAAAAAGGAAAAGGAGAAAAAAAAGAAAAAAGAAAAAAGGAAAAGGAGAAAAAAGGAAAAAGAAAAAAGAGAAAAAGAAAGGAACCCCATATTTTAAGCTTAAAATTTTGCATTCCTTAAGACTCCTGCTTATTTAAACCAGACTTTGGAAACCTTGCTGTAGTTTCAGACTGTAAAGCAACAATTTGCAATGCTAAAGATATTTCCTTTTGGAGTACTAATCCAGAAACTCCTTTTTTTTTTTTTCTTGATTTAAGAATATTTTAATTGGAAAGATTATATTTTTTTAGTTCACTTGAGCAAGCAGTTTTCTTCTAAAACATCTAGCTTTCTGTTAGCACTGTTAACTACTTCATCTTCCTATGCACATACACGTCATGTCTGGAGCAGAGCAAAATAAGAACCACATGTTTCATATAAACAGTTAGATGCTTTGCATATAGATGGTGCTTAGCTGGAACAACTATAAAGGAATAAAACAGAAGGAAACAGTAGGTGGAAGACTCAGCATTTTAGTAAGAAAGCAGGAACATAAGCAATTAATCATTAATATGGAAAAAAGTGGACAGCTATAGGAGGAGGAAAGTAGTTACTACAAGAGAGGAAAAGTTTTCCTTAAGCTTTCATTTGAGGTGAGCCTCACCCAACCACAGTCTGAGTCTTGTTTAAAATACACATCCAGGGCCACACTCAGAACACACAGGGCCTTGACAGAACCAGCATCAAATCCTAAACACTCACGTTCCGTAGATATAAGTAAGAAGAGAATTTGTCCTTTCATCATTCCGTAAGTTTGCTGAATTCATTGTTTACATTTCAATTGTTCAAAATTAAAAACAACATAACTCAGACAGGATTTTGATCTTAATTGCATCCGGTAAAATGCAGAGTAACTCTACTAAAATAAACTCTGATACTTAATTTTGTTAAGTAAACTTCAGTAGAGTTACATAGATTTATCACGGTGTAACTCAGATCAAAAGCTAACTTAGTCAAAAGCAGTATCAGAGTGCGTAATGCCAGACTTGTCAAGCCTCATACTTCACATACAAGACATTCATCTGGCTCCATCTCGCTCTCCTCAGTGTGGTGCTTCAGTCTCAGGCGACCACACAACAGCTCTTCAGCTTCCCTCCAGCTCCGGGATCCAACATCAGATACATGTGTTTAGACTGCCGACAAATTGTGTTTGGCAGATGGGGTCCTGGATGGGGAGGGAGGGTGGAGCATGCTCCGCAGCTGGGAGCGGTTGCTGTTGAGGGAGATCCCACCCTCCGAGTCCTGCAGGTAGGCAGCAGCTCCCCAGCTGTAGCCTCACACCACTGCCTCCTCCCCACGTGGTCCCAAGCCTCACGTTCCCTCTAAAAGCAGAGCAGTCCTGTAAGAGCAAATCTTGAGCTCTTAACCTCGATGATAAAAACATTCAAAGGAAATTACTTCAGTGATTCTCATTACAATGATATGTTTGCTAAACAGAACCACAGGTTGACAGGTAAGGTGTCTCCACAGTAAGAAATTTTGCATTTTCTTAATATTTTGTGGAATATGATAGTTCATAACTGTTGAGTTTTCCATGGTGATCACCATGGCAATGCACTATAAATTCAGTGGATAGTCTTTGTGAAATATATTTTCCTCCTAAAAAGAAAAGAAAACTAAACACTGAACACTGCTAAACGGTTAACACATATTCTTTTTTTTTCTAGGCTAGCAGTCGCACCCAGGCCAAAAAATGAGAGGCGAATGAAAACCAAAAGGTTCTGAGAAGGGCAATCCCAGTACAATACAGAAATGCGTATAGCAACTTTTTCAGTACTTCTTATAATGATGCATAAAAAAAGATTGTTGCTTTCTGAAAAGTTTTTGCAATATCTACCTGATTAGTGAGTATCCCATTGTTAATTAAATTACTAAACAAAATATTGCTTTATAGCTAAACCAAATTAGCTAATAATAGTAGTTTCTATTTACAGTCATGCTTTTCATTTTCATTCACAGACACAGACTTGCTACTCTGAGATTATTTCCTACAAATGGAAAAACAGACAAAGAGATTAAGGATTTGTCTTGCTCCAGGCTACAAAAAGGTTAAGAGCCAGATTCTGCCTCCATTTTGCCAGGCCTGGGAAGAGTGGGGGCTGGGAGACAGGGTAGGGGGTCAAAGCACAGTGAACTTTAGTTACTCTTTTATCTCCCTCTGTTTCATCCATTATCTTCATCACCACAAGTGAAATTGTCTTTTAAGGATAATTAGGAAGCAGTTAAGTTTAGAGAAGCCCTGTGGCTGTCCTAAAACAAATGGCTGGAAGAAGGATAGAAAATAGCCTCATTTTTTTCCTACATGGAAGCACATGGGACTTAATGAAAAATATACAGAATTAAAACCAGAGAAAGCGCAAGATTTCCTGGCTCCTAGTTCTGTCTGAAACCCCTTATTCCTCATCCAGACATAGAGGTACTTCAGAGCTTCATTTAAACTAAAAGCTCTAATGGGAATCTCTACCAGATAAGGGGATAGGTCCTTGGACTACAAATTAGGAGATAAAAATCACTGAAATTCAGCAATTATCAACTTTCCAGTTCACTGTCAATACTGTAAAATAGACTGAAAAAATTGTTTGAAGCTAAATCATAATCAGCCTTTCTTGAATTTTCCTGGAAAAAAATGAATATAACTTTTTGGGGAAAAATTATTTGTTCAACTTTTTTCATTTCAGGGTTCTTCCCACTCTTAAAGAAAAAAACAAAGCTTCAAGATGATGAAAAGATACATGTCGTGCAGTCTGCATCTTACTGATGCTAACCTAATCCATCAACAGCCTGGGAAATATGTGCCTTGACAAAAGGAAGCAGATGTGCTCTTAATCCTCCTAAAGTGAACTATGGGATGGGTATCCTCAATCATCCAGGATGGTTTCTCTGGTGCCCTTATGTCTCTTGGTAAAGGGTGAACAGAGTATTTGTCATGGAATCAGACCTTCACTTGGGATTTGTGTACTTTTTAGTCCTTTGATCATATGTCTCATATTTTACCTTAACTGAACCTTCATGGACTTTTGAAGATAATCATTGCTTTCCATTTTTCATCAGAGAGCTACTGGCATGAGCAATCCTCCCTCTCTGCAAGCACTCCTCTTGAAATGTAGGAAGCCACTTGCCCAGCCTACTGAGTGGCAAATAAGATACAGTAGGTGCCAGATTTAGGCTTTTTTCAAATAATAGTTGTTAAACCTTTGCTACTTCTTGTTGATTGGAGGCTTGATTAATCTTTCACTGTTCAGATCCGAGAGAGGTGAGAAAACACCTTTAATGCCAAAAAGGGATATAAGTAGTGTTTATTATACTTTGTTTATGATACCATGGCTTGTGTAACACAGGGGGTGTGCAGAGTGCAGTCACTGAGCTCTGCCTGGCACTCTCTCCAGCACTGTGTATACGACAGGCTAAGGTAATATCAGCCCATTTTTTGTGACAAAAAAGCTGCCTTTACCAGTTTTCAGTGAAATTAGTTTCCTGCTTCATCAGCATGTAAGAGGAGAAAGAGCCATGCTTTGTTAATGAATCCAGATGTCCCACCCAAATGTCTGAAAACACCAAAACAGAATACACTTTGTGTTTAAACACAATATGCACAATGGACCCAATTCCCTTAGAAGCACGGGCCTTTGGCTTTTTTAGGAAGCACAAGTCTGGAGAGGAGGTCAATGCAGTCAGCAGAGAACTGCATTATTGTGAAGAAAGTATGAGCTGGGGTCAAATCAACAGTCCTAGTTCTTCTATCATCCATTTTCTCCTAGACTAGCGTGCCCTTTATCATTGTCTATTCCGCAGATTCATCAGAACAAGAAGAGAAATATATGGTCAGGATATTCTGCACTGCAGCAAACCCAGACTGACATTTAACTACTGCTCTAAATTCTACTAAAGCCAGGACACAGTCATTCAGAAATTCAGAGGTCTATAAATGGTTCATTTTCTTGGTACACATAGTGCCCTTGGCAAAACAGTATGTGTAGCATTCAGTATAGCAACCCTCTTGCCTTGCCTGAGAAAGCAGTGTAGCTTTTGTTTGAATATAAACTCCTTTGCAAGGTATTTAGAAGTGTGGTGTATTGGACTGATCACAGGACAAAGCACTGTGCACCATCACACATAAGTCTTTTGCTCCTAGAAATAAAAAAACACAGGGCAAGTGATTAGTCATTAATATCACATAACGAGACAGACAGAGCTCTGACTGAAATACAGGTCTCTTGCCACCCGGATCCATGCATAAGTCGCTAGGCCACAGTTCCTACAATCAGATTACTTACACTTTTCATGCCTCATTGTCCCCAAAAGTAAAACAATATGCTATAATACTCTTTCATCCATTTCATTGACGTAACTGAAGTGCTGATATGGCATACGAACATTCATAGCACACTTTGAAAATGTAAAGTACTATGTAAGAAAGCAGAAAAAATGTTAATGGTTTACTGTTTGGTTATATAGCAGGAACAAAAACATGGAGTAAAACTGTTACAGACATCTTCCACAGAGGCGGTACTATAGGAGTCTTCCAAAGCCCAGCCCAGCTTGGTATAGACAACACGATGAACCAGGTCTGTGGCACTCTGCAATGCCACAACTTTTCTGAACTGGACCCTAGTGAAGTAGTATAGATGTTTACCACAGTTTGACAACATTCTTTATGCAGCTAAAATGTTCACTGACAAAAGACAGTGCTTTATTGTGCGAACTAGAGAAAATTGATTGTTTTGTACAAAATTGGCCTGTGATTCAGGAGATCTGGATTCAGCTGCCAGCTCTACCACTGATTCCCATAGGACCTTGAGCTAGGGCTCTTTCCATTCCTCAGCTCCCCATATGTAGCTAGTTCAGCAGCAAAGTTGCTGGGATTGACAAAGGAATTACTGGATAAAATTCTACAGTAAGTATTGTAGATTGTATACAATTATCAGGGCATAAGTGATATAAAATCTATTGCTCTGTATCCTCTAGATATAAAGTCTAAGCATCTCTGCAATTTTGCAAAGTTAAAAATTTCAGCTAGATCTATTTAACATTTTTTTAAGCATCCAACTTCTTCTTTCCCTTAGCTGCCAATGTTCTGTAATTAGAAAACATTTTATTCTCAAAGCCTTGCCATGCTTTCATTGCCATGTTTTTACGAACTAAGTGACAAAGGACATAAATGAGGGCTCAGCTGTCCATGGTTTAAGAAAAAAGAAAAATGCAGCCAAAAACTTCTTAACAAGTGGGCAGAAAAATAGCAAGACAGATGATTATCTAGTGGTTACTTTCATGAAGTGGTCTTGAAGGATAAATATTTAAGGAAAAAGAAAATAATGTTCTCTTTTCCCTCAATTGGTTCATTTGTTTTATGAAATATAATATGCTCCCTTCTTCCCATCCCCTTCAAATTCCATATATAACCCTCCAAGTCAATTACATAGGTACAGACAATGCCTAGGAAACACAATCTGATAGTTTAGGTATAAGCCATGATGAATATGAAGATTGCAGTGAAGACATAAAATCATTTAATAGTCATAAAAACAAAATTTAAGTTGCATCTTTTTTACCAAATTGCCAGAAATTACAGTATAACATGTTTTTACCTAAACAATATTTCTGTGTAGCCATATATTAAATATACTGTTGGACTTTTAAATTATCTACTCACTGTATTTTGTAATTCAGCACTGGTGTCTAGACTGAATTTTAGTGCTGCACTCACCCCATCTAGCTGCAAACAGCAGAAAAGCCAGCTAGACAAAGACTAAGAACTATCCTTATGAAAAGGAATGCAAATCTGATTTAACTAAAAGATAGAATTTTATTTTTTACAGAAATAAAATTTAAGACATTTTGAGTTGTGATCTTTCAGTATCAATTAATAACCCACTGAAAGTATATTCTATTGTATTTCACTAATACAGTTGTGGCACTTCTGCACTTTACAGAAAAAGCTATGTCAGAAAAGCTTTCTTAAAGGTGCACAGTCAAATACTGAGAAGTTGAGAAATGTAGAAACTAAAATTCTTTAGGGAACTTAATTCAGCCCTTTAGCACGCATGTTTCAAACTTTTATCAGTAAAATCATACACTATCTTCCCCTATGGAAAAACAAACCAAATACAGATCAACAACCCGTTCATCTCAATTCTCATCTGCTTACACAGCAGCACTCCCCATGTCCTCTGTCTATCTCAGTCTCCTTGAGAACCACATAGTATTTGCCTCTAGCACATGGAGGAAGGTTCCTCTACCCATTTTAGTAAGACTTTTATTTCAAGAAAATGGTTCTTGCTAAGAAAGAATTCAACAGAGTTGCCCTTTCCTTTCCCTTCTCCCGTTTGTTCTCGCTGCCACGCAAAGGGAATGAATTAATACAGAGCAGGGGAGAAAGGAACAGAGAGCACAGCAGAAGACGCGAGAATGAGCATGGTTAGGATGCCTGCAGGAATAGGTCTTGACACGTACAAGGGGTTCAGGAGTAATGGGCATGCTGGCAGTAAGCCGGGGTACAAAACAACTGTGTTTGTACAAACTGGTTATATATTTAATTCTGCCTAGTAAAAGGTCATAAATAGTTTGCTGTGCTTTTGTAGCACATCATTGGCCATTTATAGATGGTATAAAGAATAAATCATCCACAGTGAAACAAAATACTGGGGGGGGGGGGGAAGACCCGTACAAGTGTGTTGACATTTCTCTAGCAGAGATGTTCTCTTGTTTATTTCAAAATTGTCAGAGGAACATGAGATGTCCCAGTAACACTAGACGGAATTAATAGTTTAGAAATTATCCCAGCCCGTCATAAGGGGCATAAGCCAATCAATAATAACTTGACCATCTATTGAGCAAATTACGAAGTTTGCAACCAGCTTTGATCAAGTTCTTTCATAACTTTCTAATGCAATCATACATGGTACTAGTTACTGTCAAAGACAGGATGTGGGCTGGCTCTATTATAGAAAAACCTACACTCTTAAATTTGATGGAAATCCAAGTTTCATTGCACAGTTACATATTGGAACCAGAACCGAGAGCTTCTCTAAGCTGTGCACATCAAGATACAGAACTTAAAATATAGTAAAGGGAAAAAAGTGCCTTTTCATTCCCTCATCTTTTCAATCTGTCTTGTGTCATGACAGTGGAAAGCTTCCTTAGGATCCACAAGGGAAGTCTAAGGAATCTGCTTCAATTACCTTTTAAATTGCTACAATTCTGAAGTCTCTCTCTCACTGTTTAGTCCTCAGCCTAAGACAACTCAAAATAAAGCAACTAGTGTGTCACCAACTTGTCACATCAGTGTCATTCAAATTGGCAGAAGAAATTCCAAAGACCTGGTTTCTACAGAAGGATTTCAGTTAAGAAACTGTAAATGTATCATTTCAAATCACAATTTATTAAATAACAACCAATAATACTAAAAGTATTATTATTTTGTACTTAAAAGTTTCCCTTTGTGAAAGAATAGAGGTAACTTAATGGGCTGCTGCAATCAGAAACCACTGAAAATGTTTTTCGAACTTTTTCTTGTAAATTAAAGAGAGGCCTAAATTTAAGATGGACCCAGCAGTTAACCAGGAGCTATCACGCCATCATATTTTCAAGAAAACAACCAGTCAGGAAGGAAGCTGAGTTTAGGGAATCCATTCAGAAACTCAATGGCAGAAAAAAGAGCTTGCTGACAGTGAGAAAAAGCAGAGACAAACTGTAGAAACCACATCTCAAGAAATTCCCTTAAACGTGATAGTGGGTGTAGTCTGGTGGTCTGCACAAGTGAGGGAGAGCAGAGAAGCAGGAAATCAGGGAAAAAGATTAAGACTATAAACCAACAACCTGCAATGAGTTCTATATAGAGCCTAGAAAGTGAATAAAACACCCACTGCTGTTCTCATAGCTTTGGGAAAGTTTCACCTATAAGGAGATTAAAGAGGTGATAATTGTATTATTCATTATAATTTAAAAAAAAAAAATCTGCAGTTTCTTTGTTAATAATGGTAGTTGCAATACTGAGCCACACCAGCTTGCTTATGCATACTGTGCCATGAAAGTCAGCTGAGTTGCTCCAACCTGTATCAGGAGTGAATTTGTACTGTTGCTAATAAGGGGTCTGTAACTGCCTCATTGCCCCTCATGTGTGAAACTCTCACAAGACCCTACTCTCTCAACACTGGTGATTTCTGCTCCAAACGAGTCCTGAAAATTCCTTCTTCTACAAGCCCCGTGCTAAACAAATCAATAGTGCACCCTGTATCTTCTCTTTTAAACGTGGATTTCAGAAGCTTAACAGGAAAATGGAGCCCAACAGGAACCACATCTTATTATTAATAACTGTATATAGTTCCTCATACCATTCTCTCCCTATTGCCTGTTTCCGTAACATACTGAGTCATACTGAGTCAACTCAGGTTGTAAATTCTTTGGGACAGTGGTCCCATTTTTGTGAAATACCTGCCCTGTTTTAGGAAGCTATATTAAAAATCAGAATCAGCATGAGTCTATCTAACAAAGCGCACACTCAATCTTCTCAGCTAAAGGTGCCATCCCTCCCTGGGAAGTCATGCAGACCTACACAACTTGATTAAATTTATCAGCAGGGAGCTCCAAGAAGGTAAAATAATAGTTTGCAGCTTCTTCTACAGCTATAATAGAATTCCAGCTGGTGGCAATTCTCCTCCTGTTCTGGGTTTCTTCCAAGTGAAACAACATATTTAAAACAAATAATATTAAGGGAGCATATGGCATATACAAAAATAAATGTCTAGGGCATCAAAAGCCTAAATCAATTTTTATTTTGACTGCCAAAGAAAGTTTTAAAATTTATTTTTGGCTTTGCATACAAAAGAACCATTGTGAGGCTTTTAGCAGCACTTTCTTTGTCCCCCTTCATCTCAGAAAACTAGCATTAATAATTAAAAGTCTTTAAAAAAATACCATAAACATAGGATTTGCGTGCCAATGTTTCAGCTCTATTAACATGAAACATTTGGAATTCCTTTTGCCCTCAGACTTTTAGTCATCTGTGGCAGGAGCCACTGAATAGAGCATTTTGCTTGTTTTGCCCTGGCTGCCAGTATCTCAGCTAATCTAGAACCTTTTTAACCCATTCCTTTGGACAGCAATTTGCAGGCAGGCTCCTTAAGGGAAGTGAGATCTGGATCTCTCCTGCTGTTGCAACTGCTTTTTCAAGGACCTCTCTCAGAGAAGGAAGTTCTATCTTATCTTAAACTAGGCTCTTACTCTTTTCTAAGACTTATTTGCAAGTAACAAGTTTTCAGTTGGCATACTGTATTTGGGTCTCATCTTAAATTTTCTTTTTTGATTTCAGACTGTGTCAGGGAGAAGCTGATTGTGCATTTATTTGACTGGAAATCCAGGACATTGCTTTTTACAAGGATTCTACTCTCAACATCTTACAGCAATGGCTATGTGCTCGGCAAATCTATTATTTGGTGAAATTTGGAGATGTGTTGTTTCCTGACAAACTACCACGTTGGGTTTTATTTATCTTATTATTACTCTTTCTAATGCGGGGAGAGGGAAGAAAAATGAGATTAAATTACCATTTCCCTTCTGAGGGAATCATTTAATCATCATGCATGAGCACCACTCATGCCTCTCTCCACAGTAATTGGATCTTTCTGAATAGCTAAACCTATATCCAGGATCTTCTGGTAGCAGAGGGGATTTGTACTCCTATATAGCTCATGTCTGCACACTTCCTACATATGAATACAACACTGAAGGCCTGAATGGGCACAGGGACTGAATCATTCTGCTCATCAAACTTCCTTGTTTGATGGGATGTTTCCTTCTATCCCTCATCAAACTTCCTTGTTTCAGTCGGTCCGAAAATGTCAGTACAGCACTGGCTAGAATAGGGCCTGTTCAGTACTTTGTCTCTATGTTCATAAAGAGCAGACTTTCAGTTAACAGGTTTGTCTGATCTTGAATAGTTTTACTAATCATATCCACCTGTGGACAGTGCCTCTAGCATCTAGCATGATGCCTACTGGCATCATCTATTAAGAAAATCACTTACTATGAAGAACGTGCTCTCTACTGGGAGTCTCTGTAGCCTTAAAACAATTGTGTACTACCTATCTGTGATCAGTTCAGACATGACCTCCCACTCTGCAGTGTAATGAAGGCAAGTCATTGACATTGCCATAAGATAGATGGTCTTTTTAATTACCTCTGTTACTGGCTCCCAGAGCATCAGGAATGTAAGAAGCTTAGTAAATACTGAAATGACTACAAATAGAAATAAGTCCCAAGACAAGCCCAGGTCAATGTCTAAAGTATCCTGAACGCTAGGACACCTAGTTAACAGAAGCAACCAAACTGTAACAAGTATTTCTGTCTTCAGCAGCCTCCCACAAAATGCATAAAACTCTGGTAGGATATTGAGGTCACCCTCACCTCTAAATTTATCAACATGTTTATAATTTCTATATTCTACCACAGAGGAAAAAGCAGGATTCTCATTTCTGTTGAGAGAAATTTCTTTGTAAGGAAACTTCTAAAAGTTCATACAGACTTCAAATTCTAATGCAATTACTACTTTGGGAGGTCTGTGCCAACTCCTATCTTTCTCTCAATTCCAGCTCCAAAAGTTTTTTCAGTGAAAGACACAATGGCTGATCTAGACCAAATGGATACCTTGTATGTTAGGTCTTTTTCCAGGAACTATGTAGTTCTTGACATTTCAACATATTCATATTCTGTATATAATTCTTGAAAAACCCATCCACTAGGCAACTTATATTCTATGTGACTTGGGTAATTTGCTTTATCTCATCTGTTCTCTAAGACCTGGGGATATCTTTTCTGCAACACCATCTTTTACCAATAATTAACAATGTGGTTTTCTTTATTTAGAAGTGGCATATATGCACAAGGAGTATGAAGATACATAAGAAAGTTCATGGAACCTCCTCAGTGGTATTCAAACACAACTGCAAAAAAACATCTCCTGTATTTTTTAGCTTTTGGCTCAACAGGCTGGGAAGAACTCTATTTTTATTGACAACTTCTATATAGATTTTATATAGAAGGGCCCTCAAATTTCCAACATCTCTGCTAGTAAAGGTCTAGAACATATCAAGCAGTTTGGCAACTCTTAAAATCTAGGAAGAATTTCTGATTGCAAGCCAATTATGCCACAGTTCTCCCTAGAGAGTATTTGGTTACTTATCTTTCACAGTAAGAAACACCTCTGTCAAATAGTACATAGAGCTGGCAAAAGTTTGGCTGATAAACTTCCTTTACAACTCCAGAAAAAATTAGTGCTCTACCCAACTCTTTTCCAAGCCGTTTTCTATAAGAAAGGAATTCTTTTTTAAAGTATATAATGCATAGATGAAACATAGCATTTTCCCATCATGTGTAGGCTTTTGCTCTGAATTATCTTAGAGTCCAGATGTTTGCTTCAAATCCCTTTGCTTCAGAAACCATGTTAGAAAATTATTTCTCTCCTGAAATTTATTCTCAGTAGAAAAAGAACACTGCCACTTACCAGCTCTGCCTGGCTGGTTTTGGCCTTCCTGGCTGTAATATAGGCAAACTATTCTGCAATAAAAGAAGAGGATTTTTATTGTTTTTTTAATCCTTCTCCATGATTCTGAGACAACAGAAGAGCTTAACAATCTAGGCCTATATAGATCCTTCTCATGATTTATGTTGTGGCTTCCTCAACAACCTTACAATTCCTACTCTGTCACCACTTTCTCCCATATCACAGCATTTTTTCCTCGGGTGTGCCAGCAACATACTGCCATTCTTTGTTCCAGTCCTTAAAACAGCTGTCTTCCTAGTAATACTGAAGAGTTTATATCTGTGCTGTCTATAGTCACATAGGGTAGAGAGGAGAGTAAGGAAAGATGTTTGCTTTTCAGAATAATCTTTATTCTTCACAGGAGGTGGGTTTTTTCCACTGAGAAAGTTCTACAATGATAAAATATGGTAGAAGAAGAGAAACCATCTGGGAGCTAGCATCTACCATTTACTACCTCTGATAGAAACTAAGAAAACTTTACTAGAAAGAAGAACTAAAAAGCTTTACTAGTAAGATTCCTATCAATTTTGCAGGGAAAGATAAGAATCAAGAATAGGAACACTGAAAACATAATTCTGTTTTTCTGAAGATACTTTAAGTTAAGAAACATACCTTATCCAGAAAGTATTTTGAAAAAAAGCTGCACAATGACAAAACAACCAATGTTTCTTATATTCATTTCACATACAGCTGCAAAGTTTTTTACATTCCCTATTAAGCTAACATCGATGGTCACACTGACAAGCCATATTTTTCTGTGTCTTACAAAGTTAAAAGACACTACAATTAAAGAATAATTTTGTTTGGAAGGGATCTTTAGAGATCATCTTATTCAATCTCCTGCTTACAGCATGCTAATTTCAAAGTTAGATCTGGTTGCACAGGGCCCTGCCTAGTCAGATACTGAAAATCTGCAAGGGTGATAATACCACATACTCTCTGGGCAATCTGTTGCAGTGCTTAGCCATTCTCATTCTTTGTATCTAATCAGAAATCCTCTTGTTGGCTTCTATCCTTTCACTGTGTACCTCAGAAGAAGAGTCTGGCTCCATCTTCGTGCGACCTTTGTTTAGGGAGTAGAAGACCGCTATTAGTTAGGTTCCCCATCATTCTGCCTTTCCTTCTCCAGGCTAAACAAATGCAGTTCCCTTAGCGTCTCCTCATTTGTCAGGTGCTCCAGCTCCCTGAACGTCTCAGTGGTCCTACAATGAAATCTTCATTTTACCAATGTTTCAACTTCATTCATAGACAGTCTCAAAACACAGTCATATTACCAGGACGGCTTGAACAGCATTCACATGACAAAATGGGGCAGGATATATGAGCATCTACAGAGATATGTATTTTGACTTTATAATCAAAAGCATCTAATGGGTGATCTTTTCTTACCAAGAAAGGTCATGACTGCTTCAAAACATACTGTGAACTTAATATTTCATATGTACAGTAATTAGTTGGAATATAATATCACATTAATTATTTCCCAAAGTATTCCACACTGATCTACTGCTAGCCTTCATATACAATGAGCTTTACCCTTTCTAGTAACCAATGGTCAGTCATTTTTTCCATTTAAGAGCTACTATTGCTGTATTTTGCCTTCATAAAATTTCTGCTTTCACATACACACTAATAAAAAAGAAGTTAGGATTTTTTGGTTTATTCTCTTTATTACTTAAATAGGAAGAAAATACATATTCCTTAATTGAAATTTTGGGTTGGGGTGAATTATATACAAACTTGTCATTATTTGTTATTTATAATTTAATTAAATTATAACTTCTAATAACTAAGCCATCTTTCAAACATATCTCCAATTATTGTCCTAATGATTTATTATATCAATTCTCTCCCATTGGTAAAAAGGAAGTAATTGCTGTTCTACTCTGGCATGTTTCATTCCAATTTTTACTCCCTATAAATGTGTTACAGTTCTTCCGTTGGCAGTCAGAGAAACTCTCTATAAAAGCAGCATTTACTGCAGTTTCTCTTAAAGCCAAAGAATACATATGCAGCTTGACATTTTGGAGTATCTGTTTTCAAGCATTGCCCTACAGTAGTTATTAGAGCCATTGCTCTTACTATTTTACACTGTCTTAAAAGTGCAGCTTATGATAACTTTTCTTGGTAACTTTTATGTGTTCACCATAAGGAAAAAAAATGGCATTGCATAAAAATAAAATGTTGACATGGACAAAAGTCTTCACGCAGTCACTGTAGGTCTCTAGGATTTCCACTTTTTTAGTTACTGGAAAACAACACTAAGAGAAATAAAATCAGTCTCTTTAAACTACTGGAGGGCCGCCTTAACTTAATTATGCACCAACTGCAAATATAGATTACCTTAGATTTTAAAACCAGGTAATTCTATTCATTCCTGAGGGATGTGGATCCATTTTCTCTTATATAGTAACTATATAGTTACTTATAAAGTAACTATTACTTTAAATAGTAACAGCTAGACAATAAAAAAATCCTATTTTTGCACTCTGATTTCCTGCTGTAAAGAAGGGCCAACCTTCTAATCATAACAGCTTTTGAACCAAAGTTAAGACAAAAATGAAACTAAAGTTCTTGCTAAAAGAGAAATACAACCTGCCTCAACATTTCTCCTTTACAGGAGTCAGGATCAAGCCTTCCTGGCACCCTCCCCCACCCAGGCGTTCCTAACAAGAGGAAATCGTAAGAAAAACACAACTGTGGAAGAAAGCTAACAAAGGACAATGCCTTTCTTGTTAACTAGAAATTAAAATTACAGTTAGAAAGACTAAATATTCAATAATAAAAGTAAATTGAAAAACCTGCATACACACAAGTTACTGGATTAGATTTTGCCTAGATTTCTGATCAAAGATAGGTGTTTTTAGACTACACGCTGTAGCCTAAAAAGGAGGAGAAAACAAAGCAATAGAAACTTACTTTTACCAAGACTAAGCAAAAAGATCAGTTGTGCGATCAGAAGACAAGTGCATATATGTATGTATTTGAAGATCTTGTAATTTAGCAGTAGAAACAAAATGCATCTGAAAAACAAAATTACCCTTTTTTAATACTTTGGGGCATCACGTTACTTTTTTGTTTGTGACAGGGACCTTCTTAAAGTATTTCACAAACTAGTCTTATCTCCCATGAAGACTTCTGTAGCATTTAATGAAAATGCCCCCAAGACACTGGGGGAACAGACAGACCTTTCTTACACCGCTTTCAGTCATTTGTTACAGTCTGTGCCATCACTGATTCCATTCAAATCCTCAGCAGAAGCGCACCAATACTCCTCTAGAGGTCCTCTAGAGGTCTGCTATCTTCACATTTGACAGGTCAAGCATCAGAACTTTCTCATGGCCACTGCAGAGAATTCCAGTACTACTGTCAAAACATTTGCTTACAGCTGTTTATTTAGGGGAAAAAAGAATTTAAAACTTTTTCAAAGCAATATAGAAAAGCCCCCTTTTAAAATTTTTTTTAATTACAAAATCTGGTCAAGGAATGCTCACACAATAGGTTCTCTACTCGTGAGTAATAGCTATATCTGATTAATCAATGTGTAATGTTTTCATTTTAGCTTCAAATCTCCTTTTAATTAGAACAAGATTGCCATTTCTAGACATTTCAGTTATAATCAAACTTTTCCACTTCTTTGATCCAGCTGCTTAATGCACTTGGACACAGAATATAAGATTTGTTTTACGTTTAATGTAGATTTCTGACTGAATGAGATGAAATATTTTATCATTGAAGTTTCTGAATGAAGGAAAAAGAACTTGCAAATAGTCAAGAATAAGTCTATCCACATCTCTTTCAATACAACCAAGAGAAGGCTATTTCTCCTTGCTACCTGTAAGATTTCTTTCAATGTGCTCATTAGATAAGTTTAAAATATAAGCCACACAAGCAAAATATAAGCCACACAAGCAGGAAGAAGAGTCAACAGTTGTCAGTTGTTCTCTTTGAAAAATATCTAGAGAAACTCAATTCTAGCTGTCACTTACTTTCTGCTCCATAGGAGGACTAAGACATTTCTAGAAATTGTCTTCTTTAAAAAGCCATTTGGTTTTCACTGTGTACAGGTGACCTCATGAAGAAGGTATGTCATCTACCAGTTCTACTCTGATTGAAAATATTTGTGGTGCTCTGTTCAACTTGTCACAAAGATTTTTAGGTAACAACCCAAGGAAGCAAAAACCAATAATCTTTTTTCTCCACATCATTGTTACTATCAGAATGAAGAAAGGATTCTAGGAAACTTTCCAGAATCTTTTTAATTTTCACATCACCTGTGATAATATTTTTCCCAATGTTTTTCAAGATGACCCATGGTTAATGTTTAATGATGATGGTAATGAGTGGATAGCTAGCTCTTTTGGTCTTCAGGAATTGCTTCAGACCCTGCTTGTGATCAGTTTCCTAAGAACACCCAATGGCTGTTGTCTAACCATTTTGACATCCACTCTAACACGTTGCTCTTCATGTGATTCTGCACCACCACTACTCTATTCTCTTCTTTCTGAAACCAGAGAGGGCACCAGTCTGAATATAGCCCCCACGGAAAATCTAATAGCTAGAAATCATTCATGTTAGAGAAGCAATGTGTTCTTCACGTGTATCAATCGTCTGATTGCCATGGGGATCAGAAGCTGTATATACCCTCATACTGCTCCTCTTGCATGGTTCTTCATCTGGAGGTGAGGAAAAAGAAAAAACATACAACACAACCAAGCTGATGAAAAACAAAGAACGTAGTGAGGCTTTTTTTTACATTAGCTACAGATTAAAAAGAGAAAAAAACTCTAACCAAAATAAGAAAAGGCAAGCAATTATTTAAAACAAATTGCTCAAAATAATCCTACAAGTTAGTAGTAACTCAAACTGTTAAAAAGTTAATTTGTACTTCAGAATCAAAAGTACAATATATGGGATCTTGTCATGGAGCCAAATTAAGTTACATTAAAATTTCAGAGGATCATTTATAAGAAATGTAAAATAGCCCTTGGAGAAGGAATAGCTAATATGAATTGGATCTTGTGCTAAACTTTCCCAATTCTGGATGACCTTAGCATCTTAAAATACTCAGCTTCATGCAGACACTCCTGAGAACCAGTATAAATCATGGCAACTAAAATGCCATCTAGAATTTCCCACAAATGTTTTCCCTCCAACACTCCCCAGCTATGTCTTATATATACTTTCTAAATAAGAGTTCAAGAAGGAGTCCTGGAAGGACAGTATCTAGCTGGTTTTCCACAGCAATCTCATTCTAAAGGAGTTTTTGTCAGTAAAAGTGGGATAGCACAACACCTGATTCTGGTTCACAACACCTTTGTTTAATGGTTACAAACAAATGATATATTTTATTTTGTAAAGATTAACTATTTTACAAAATCTTATTATGGCAATAAGTTAAAAATTTCCTGAGCTGTAAAAAGCACACTTTTTCAAGTTCCTCTTCACTGGTTTGAAGTATTTTTTAATGTAGCATTTACTATTTGAGTTTCAGCATAATGTGTCATTTCTTGAGCTTTTAAATAAAGTTGGTTGTTTAAAAATCCCAGTTTTCTGAATTTTCCAGCATGGTCACACAACTCAGGAAATGACGTCACTCTCCTAGTGCCAAAAACCAGATTGGAAGTCCTAAATCTCAGCACGCTTTCTCAGCCAGTGATGCAAGCAGCCTGCTGAAGTGAATGAAACCTTTGTCCTATTCACTGAAACTGGGATTTTTCATGCTTTTTTAGGAGCTCCACAAAACCTAGCTGCTGAATATGCTCACAAGATAAGCTTCAAAAGATAAAAATCTCAAAAGTTACAAAATAGGTTTCAGAATAGGAGAATGGGATTCAGATCTCTCAGGACTGATTGCTGGCAACGTTCCTGTGTTTTAAAAAGCAACTTATTTTTACTTTAAAAAACCCCACCATTTTAAACCTGATCCCTTATTTTTGGAAATAATTAACAGCAAGCATGCAGTTTCTGAGCAGCAAAATAAGCACTGCAGTAAGTGACGCCAACAGAGATACTGAGAGGCCACTTCTTTCCACAAGTGTCATATCAACAATTTAGGAAAGACTAGCTCAAGATCAACACACCCCAGTACAGTAATCTACATGTAGCTAGCTATGTATGATTACAGTTAATGGAGATGAAAATTAGGGTCCAATCCAGGTGACTATCCAGTAGGTGTTTACTTTAGGGTAAGCCGATTCACTCTCCAGTCTCTGTTCACTGTACTGAAAGTAACTCTTGTAGCATGAGATGGGGAGAGGCCAGAAGCTATGCTCTCACCAAAGCAATACCCAAGACTGACTGTAAAAAAACAACCAACCAAGACTTCTTTTGTTTCTTCCACAAAGCTTTTCTTTCCAAATGGTATCATGCCAGGTTCAATTCAAACACTGATAAATAATGCTCATGACACTGATTCTTCACATTGTTAAGTCAGATAAGTGAATTCAGACTAAAAAGGCTTAACAGCCCAGTGATAACCCTTGAAGTGCATGGAAACAACCTGTTAATTTTCTTCAAGTAACAGACTCACACATACATCAATCCTTGTCTATCCACTACTAAAGTTTAAAAACAATTAATTCACAACACCCAGAGCATATTACATAGATAGCTGATGAAAGTCACCACAATTTTTTAATCAACGAGTGCAATGTCAGATCTACTCATGTTTGTAAGCTCTCAGCATGGTTCATCGAAGTTCCCCAGCACTCCAATATCAGTATTTACAGACCTAAACTTGAGATGTTGCATGAACACAAAGTACCACACATGATCTCCACCTCCAGAACAACTGAAGAGCCTGTGGGGACCACATCAGACCTTAGACATTGTTGCCATTTCCTGAAACATACAACAAAGAACACAAGGTCCTGCAATATCCTGGATCAATATGATTGAGGCTACTCCTTAAGCAAATATAATTCAAGTTCTGGCACTGTTTTGTTCTCACCCTTCACCCCTAAGTCCTGCACACAAGTTTACTAGTTAACCAATATTGCTTAGTTCTCTACATCAGGAACCTTTTTTTCTAATTATGCACCAGAGGTACAATCCCTGTTCATGACAACCCAGCTAAACATCATCTTTCCTTCTACAGAATTGTTGCAGCTTATGCCTCCAAATGTCAAATAAAATGAATGGAAAAGCACTCGAGGTCCTTTCACTGGGGCCAGTGAAAGCAGCAGTGTCCCAAATGACTAGCTGCCCTTCTCCTCCCCCAAAAGCAAGTTTCCCAGGCTTTGACTTTACCTGTGTCAGTAGTCTGGTAACTGCTTTACTTTGCTTACACTGAGCTATACCCCAAACACAGGGAAAAATTATACAGATTGGCCCTGGATGATCACAGATTGGCCATTTCCAGCACTGCTCAGACACAGAGGGGCACAGCAGCCGGGTCGCAGTCCTCTTCACCTCTGTCATAAAAATTCGCAACTGGCCCATGTCAACTGAGGAGAGAAGCTAGGACACAATGTATAGAATTACAAGGGTAAATATTTATTCATGCGCATGAGATGTCCCAGCCAAATTGGGGCACCCCGAATGTGGTTTTACACATTCTTATACCCTTCAAACATTCAGGTACAACACAATTTGACTAATCACTAACATCCACACTACTGATTACTAATCATAGTGAAACTTTGCAAAGCAACTATATTTTTGCAGCATTCCTGCTGCTTGTCTGTTGATCCAGATGTCCCTGAAGTCAGTCTTGCTATAATTACTTATCTATGATGCCAGACGATGCTGGGACGGTTTCAAAGACATATCAGAGAGGCTAGGATGCTGGCTTTATCTTGGTTGTCCAGGGGTATCCTTTATCCTTATTCCCAGGGCTGGGCTGTTCTTTAGTTTTACTTAAGCATGAACAATACTAAAGTCTTCAGTAAAATTCCACTACCTCATTACATTACAGTGTATAACATGAATTAATATACAGATTAACAAAGTTAATACACTTTCATACTATAAAGACTGATTGATACAATAGTTAGGGAATTGACCTCATTGGTCAATTGGGGAGGAACACCTCCCCAGTGCGCTGCGGCTGCAGGGAAGGCACTCGGGCTCGCTGCTGTCCTTGTTACAGAGACAACAATAAAGAATTCTCCAGTTTCTCCTTTTTCCTTGTGCCAGCACCGAAGATGGACCCCATTTGTAATCACTTTGCTAGGTTAAACTGTCCTGCAGAAACAGCCCACTTCTTTACATGAGCCTGTGTCAAAGCCCACCGAGGACCTATTTTCAACTCACTGACTATGAGCCACATGCACTGACCAGAAATCAAGGGGCTGGGTTTTCAGCTTGCTCTTTACAGCCTCTAAATTTAAAATAAAATGCGGCTGCCCGATACCCCCGGAGCGACAGGGGTCGCTGGCTGGTTGGGGAAACCTGCCCTTCCCCACAGGCCACGGCCCAGGGCGACAGCTGGGAGGGCGACAGGCAGAAACCGCCATTACGCGAGGCCGGGTTCGTTTCCAGTGCTGCCACCTTGCAGAGGCGTTTCACTCACCATTTTATTTGTAATTGAGCCATTTGCCAGGAGATGGCAGCATAAGATAAAATATCCCTGAATTTTGGTCCCAGTATTGCCCAGCAAAGTGGTGTCCCCCGGATGGCAATATGGACCCCTGGGAAGCCTTTTACAGTAAGATCTCGATTTACAGAAGTAAGTGGTGGGCTACAAACCCCTTGTACTTCATAGAATCATAGCATCATATAATAGTTTGGGTTGGAAGGGACCTCTAAAAGTCATCTAGTCCAACCCCTCCTGCAATGAGCAGGACATCTTCAAACAGATCAGGTTGCTCAGAGCCCCGTCCAACCTGACCTTGAATGTTTCCAGGGATGGGGCACCCACCACCTCTCTGGGCAACCTGTGCCAGTATTTCACCACCCTCAGCGTAAAAAATTTCCTCCTTAGATCTAGTCTATATCTACCCCCCCTTTAGTTTAAAGCCATTCCCCCTTGTCGTGTCACAACAGGCCCTGCTAAAATGTTTGCCGCCATCTTTCATATAAGCCCCCTTTAAGTACTGATAGGCTGCAAGTACTAAGTACTTAACTTACCTAGTTTTTAAACTGCTAGGTTTATAGCAGCAAGTAGAAAACAACTTGTTTAAAGAGCATGTTCAAATTTGGTGACAACAAAAGCTGCAGTCACACCAAGGGTGTGCGAGCCAGGAACACAGGCTGGCCAGCACCAATGCATGGTGCTCGGGCCAGGCAGCAGCCGGTCCTGCCTTCACAAAAGTGCAAACAAGAAAAAAAAATCTCTTTCAACAAGTAAACAATCAGGTCTGCTGTAAAGCCTCCACAGTTACAGCTGTGTTGCCCAACCAGGCTCTGATGCACAGCATTTTTGTGGGTAAAGCAGGAAGAACGAGTGGCTCAGTGGGAAGGTGGCCGTACTGCATTCCCGCCTCCTGAAGCACTGGTGCGGTGGATTAGGTCTGCCCGTATTTGCAGAGCACCCAGCATGTTTTCATAGCAGTTCAGTAATAAATCCTTTTGCCAGGGTGTTAATAAGGTACACTGTCTTTGGAAGTGACACACTTCTCCCAGCTCCACTGTGGCTGGGGGACTCTTTATTTGAGGTCGCAGAAGATTTCCCTATAAGTATCAAAGTTAAGCCTAGGAAATTCATTGTACTTACCAGTTCTTATGGGATTACCCATCATGCCAGCTCTTTATTCCCCATAAATAATGCTAAAAAAGGCATGGCTCCCAGCATGATACAATGATTTAGGAGTCATTCTTATGATGAAAGTAATCACATTTTTAATGTATCCTGAGACTTGCTAAAATATGAGTAACACAAAGTCTTCTCCATTTTAGCACCCAAATATATTAAAATAGTTAAAGTTTTAGGAAGTGATAGCTTATTCAAATTTTGTAGTTGTGCTGCCAGTTCTGTTGCCTGGAGCACTTCATCTCAGATACCATTGGAAATTCTGGAATTTCTAAAAAACCATTGGGAATGATGATCTGTCAGGTGAACAGTCTGGATAAATTTGAAAAGAAACTGGTATTCACACTGGTAAATTGGTATTGTGCTGAAGCATGGACATTCTGTTAAATTTGTAAATTCTTCCATGTTCTAAATGGAGTTTCATGAATAACACTTGACCATATAAAATACCAGAACAGCAGGAAAATAACCAGCTTTTATACCTTCATATGCAATAGGCATAAGAGAATCATATTCTGAACCCTTATGTAAACCTGGACAATTGTGACCAGTTATAAAGAAATGTGTACTATAATAGCTCTACATATATCTGATATAAATAACTGATTTGTGGTAGAAATTAATCTTTTGTGCATACCTCAAATATGCCAATTTGATGCTTCTGGGTCACTTAATTAATGAGTTGGATTAATTGCAAGCTTACTTAAATTACCTTCCTTGATATAGTATGCCTGCAGAATAAATTATTCATCTCACAAAACTTCTTAGCTATAGAGTCTTGCCTCTTCCTAGCTACAGTATTTACATCAAAGCAGCAACCAAATACCACAGTATTTGTCTTAGTTAATTAAATGATAAGGAATAGACTCAAATATGCCTAAAAAAAGATATGTGGAGCTTACAATTTATCAAACTATAAGCTGTACAACTCCACGATTCAGAAAACAGACACGCATCTCCAGGAGGTATGTGTTATTGTAATATCACAAGAAGTCTGTGCTTTACAACTTTTGTGTGAGTTATTTTACTGTCTTTTCAGCAGAAGAAAAATGTTTGGTTTTGGAAACAAGAAAAACACTTTTGTGTGTGTGACTGAAGCATGTTAGCAAGCCCACTTTTATTCATGTATTAAGTGAATGCCTGGATCACGTATGCGTGTGGAAGGTTTTAGTGTCTGATTTCTTCTGTCACCTGTTACAACAAAACTCAATAAAACTTATTTTAATTTAGAAGTGACAAAACCCAGACATTTGGTGGGACACTGGTTGCAATGGCTAATATAAATTTGTCTAACTTCACAGCTGCAGATATGTGTTAAAAATTGCATTTTTTTTGTAACAGTTTCTCCTTATGTTGGAACATTTTATTGTCATCCTCAGTGCTCATGCCGTTTGGTACCTTTTTTCATTAAAAAATACATACAAGAGAATAGAAATTTTAGCTCTTACATGGGACCTTGATTCTGTATGTATTCATCAGTGGCCCTGTTTAATAATTTTTCATACAACCATGCTTCTCCAGTGATTCTCAAAAGGAAAAAAAAACCCACACCAAACTCTTTAAATCATAAGATGCTTTCCTTACATCTCTAGCTCACCTACTTGTTAACATCAAGCCTCACTATTTATTCTGTAATGGCATTTGTTGTGCCCTTTGTGGCTTTGAAGGAGAGAACATTTGTTTGTTTCTAAAACACAGTTCAAGGTAGTCCTAACATAAATAACATACCTCAAAAATCCCTGAGTTGAAAGTGACTAAGGTCTTAAAAAATGTTTTTATAACATGTAGTCAGACTATCTAAATACAATAGGCCAAGTTCTACCTGAAATTTGAGTTGACTTGCACTTGCTAACAGCAAATTAATATGATTTTGTAATCCTCCCTCAGCAATACCTACAATGGGTCTCTGAAATTATGAACTTTACACATTTTACCTAAATCACCTGCCTGCTGCAACCATGCCAACAAAGAAGTACTCTGGGAAACAGCAGTGCAAAGCAATGCGCAGTGCAGCTGCAGAGCAGATGGTAGGGGACAGAGCTGGCAGAGCAGACTGTGGCAAAGGCAGAGGTAAGCCAGTCATTAAGTCAACCTCATATTCTTTGTGCAAGCACACGCTGAGGTGGAGGCAAATCATTTTGGTTTGCAAGCACTATGACAGGTAAACACTGAGGCCCTGCCTTACTATCAGCCATAGAACTCCCACTAGGTTCAGTGAAAGCAGGTGCATGCCCTGATCAAATAAAACAATCGGCATGGTCACCTTTCAGATGGAGGTGCCTCCTATTTTCACATTTGATCCATTTAATGTTCACTATAATTGAATGAGTTACTCTGTCAGGTAGGTTTTGTACAGCAGATCTAGTCTCAAAGCAGAACTGTTGGACATACATATCAGAGGTTGCATATCCGTTAGCAGGAGGACTACTCCTTTACCACATTGTTGACCAAATACAGACATTTACAATTAAACACATTTGTAGCTTTCTTAAGAAACATAAAGTAGCGTGGTCATTGTATTGGTGCTAGGAAAACATCAGTCAGATAACATTCTGTTTTTACAAGCTTGTTCAGGGAATCTTACATGGTTCATGTGGGAGTCTTCCATTCCAATATGTATTTTTTGTTGAAGGGAATAAATTAGAGTTGGATAGTCTCATTATTAAGTGGTATTGCTGATAGTTATGACACCCGAGAACACACAATACCTGAGCTCCTTAGTTGTTGGAAGAGGTTGTATCATCAGTTTAAGCCTGTGACATTTTGTAATTTTTGCATCTTATTTACACACGTGATTTACCAGCAGCATGTTATGATCTGACAGCCCTCTGATTGTGGCTTCAGTGGACTACGACAGAATTTGAATTTCCTGACTAGAAATTTGTGACTTTATCACACGTGGTCTTTAGGCTTCATCTTTTGGCTTCGCAGTCCACTAAAGCGCCACGATGAGAGTCACCAGGCATATCTTCACTGAACAGTGAATAAAGGAAACAGAAGGGGTAGGGAGAAGGTGGAGTTTCATTGTTAGAGAAAATGCTGTAGGTGAAGAGGCCTTTGTCCTTGTTTACAGACAAACACAACTAAAAATTAGGTCTGATATTTGAAGCTGGTTCAGTACAGTTTTTTATTAACATTTCCAATAATCAATATATTTGTATATAAAAATAAGCCTGGGCCAAAACACCAGTCATTCTTATTTTGGAGAATGTCTGATCTATATTTTTTACCTTGTTAATCCAGTTCACTTCACATATGCTGCTGTTGAAAGCAGTTTACACTTGTTTAATTTATGTGAATTCAATGAGTGTTAGAAAGTTAATCAATCTTTAAAGCAGTTATTAGCCTGACTCTTGGGCACTATCTTAACATTCTTAGGCAACTGAACATTATTGGTCAGTTCTGAGAGTTAAGCAAGCAAGATTAATGCCTTTCTGTAACTGAAAATTTAATTGGCTAACCAAGTTGTGAATTCCAGTCAGCTCGCCCTGCATAAATGATAAAATAGGAATTTAAATAGCTGAAGTAGGAAATCATACTGTATGGATTTTTTTTCCCTAGGAGAGAAAGTCCTGTTCTTCTTCTAATGTTGAGAGAATACGGAGATATTATTCCCTGGGATATTTTATCCAGTAGTAATTTCCACAGTACTCTATTATAGTTTGTCAGTCTGATCTTCATGACTTTCATTGTAATGAATTAGGTTTTTAACTAAAATCCATTAGAATTACATGGATATAAGTCTCTAAGTGAGAGGAAATTAGACCCATCAATTCTTAGCATTAACTCAAGAACCCATTTAATTATAGGATTTGGGAAGTTTGTAATTATCTTCTAAATGGGATATTTACTGATTAAGAAATTAACTATCATAGTGTCACGCGTGTGTGAAATTTTAGTGACACCTAACAGCTAGTTCTGTGACAGTGGCCTCCATCAGCCAAGAGGAACTGGCACAGAAAAGGTGATTTCTTTTTCCCTCAGGGGCCTCCGGGCCTTTGTAATTGCTGGGAAAAACTTCCATTTGTACAGGCTTTGTGTAAATCACTTTCTTTTGCTAACTTAAGAACACATTTTTAAGGAATGAACTCAAATAAATTTGTATTTCTATAAAAATATTTCCTCTTTAATTAATTCTTAATTTCATTTTCATTTGCTGTTTTTCTCCATAACATGCTTTTCCTCTAGTGAAATAGCAAAGTCTGAGAACTTTAACTGAAACATTTGCTTACTTCAAACATGGAATATGCAGACATTTGTCATTCCCTACCATAGATGGAGTCTTCTTCTTTTGACATAAAAGGTATTAATTTTCTTTTTGAGTGAAGGTTGAGGACATTGTTTTGTAAATACAGAAATGCACATTACGTGTACTGATCAACAAATTATTTCAGACTTTTCCATGAAATGTAGTATCTTTTAGGAGGAGTGGAAAATCCTTAAAAATTTCAGATTGTAGGTTTAATTTACTTTGGCAGTAATATGGGTGTGGAAGTCTGCTGCTAGAAGTCCTAATATTTTTTGTCTTGGTCCTGGTCAGTAATACTGTGCAAATAATGTTTTCTTTTGGCATTTTTTCTGCTTTGGGCGTATCTGGTCTTTGCTGGAAAATTCTAGCGAGGAAAGAATGTATACTAAATGAAATGTGTTAAAAAGATCAGCAAGGCTGAGATCCAAGTTAATTCAGAAAGATTTTAGGTTTTGCATTTAAAAAAGCAGAATGGTTCCAAATGCAGAACAAGGAATCTGTTTGTTCACATGCAGGTGTTACACACCAATGAAAAAAGACTTGCCAGGAATGTGTAAGCCTGTGCCATCCATCGCAGCACCACAAACGGAACCGACTTCAGGGGTAACTGAAAGAAAAAGCACATCATGAACATGTAATACAAATTTGCTATTAGCTATTAGCCTCCCAAGGCACACATTTAGTAGCCAATATTAAGTAATCCCAGAATATTGCTTTGTATCGAATGCTGAGGTATAGAAATTGTATTAGCATTTAATTGCCACGTGCCATATTCCCCATTGTGATTTTAACACCTATTTCAACTCCTCTGGCATGATGAGTGCATATTAAGTAATTTAAACAGGGGGGCTACACATCCTTTGTTGTCACCCTTACGTAGTCTGCGACACACGCTCAAAAAGCTTGTTCGTGTATTTCCAAGCTTTAGATCCATCCTGTAGGAAGCTTGCAATTTAGTGAGCCGCACGCAGGATCAAGAAAACACTTAGAAAATCAAAACTGTCAAAATTAGTATTGTAGCTAGAGAAATTGGATTTGCGAGACAGCAGAAGGCAGCAGTCTTGCAAAAGTCAGGTATTGTCTGTTCACACCTTTGTATGAAAGCAGCAGCAAATTCCAGGCGTCTTTCCACTGCAGCTCTTTTGTGGGAATAGAAAGCCCCCCGCCTTTCTGTCTGCAGGAGCGAGTAGGGGTGTGGAGGGGGGTGTGCCCGCCGGTGCCTCCGTCCTCCCCCCCTTGGCGGCTGCGGCCGTGCCCGTGGCTAGCTGTCACTCGGTTCCCGCCGCGGGTGCGTGCTCCCCGCTCGCTTGAGGGGTGCAAACCCGCTTCTGCGGGGGCGGCTCTGGCGGGACTCGCCGCTGGGGGGGCGGGGGGCGCTGGCGGCCAGAGGCGCTCGGAGCGGCCGGGGCTCGGTAGGGAGGAGGTGCTCGCGGCAGGAGGAGGAGCGGGTGGCCCCAACGTCACTTTCCCCGGCCGCGTGTTTACGTGGAGATGAAGATGGCGGCGCCGGTGGCCCCGCCAGTGTCGTCGCTGTGAGGCGGGACGGGACGGGACGGGACAGGGCAGGACAGCACAGCACAGCGATCGTGTGCGCCCCGGCTGAGGGGAGGGGGCGGGGTGGGCCCCGCCTCCCGCCGCCGGTAACGCTCTGCTCTCCCGCACAGGCGCCATGGAGGACGAGGAGCGGCTGAAGAAGCTGGAGGCTGGGAAAGCCAAGGTAGGAGGCGGCGGTGTGGCGGGGAGGCTGAGGGGAGTGCGGTGAGGCCGGGGGAGGATAGTCAGCGGGCCCGGGCCGGGCGGCGGCGGCGCGTGGCTGCGGCAAGGGGCTCGGCTCGGGCCCCCGCCGCGGACAAAGCCGCGGGCGGAGGAGGCGCTTTGTGCTCTCCTACTTGCGCGCCCCGGGCTCCCCCCGCTGGCTTCGCGGCGGCGCGGGGCCGAGCGGCGTTCCTCGGCCGGGGTGTGGGTGCGAGTGGCCGGTGACAGCGGGCCCCGCGCGGCGCACGCCACAGGTGCCCGCCGCAGGGCCGGGCGGTGACAGCCCGGGCGGCTCCCCGCTGCGGGGTCCTCTCCGCTGGCGGCGCCGGGTGGAAGAAGAGCCGAGGAGGAGGAGAACTAACCTCCTTACCGCTTCGCACCCGGGGCACGAATTCCGTTTGGCTCTTAAGCCTGGGAAGCTCCCTGTAAACCTTTAAGGAAGTTTATAAAACCGACAGCTGTTCCTCAGTGTGGTACTAATACCGTGAGAGAGCCTTGGGAGGCAGAGGATTAAAGACGCCCTCCGGTGATGCGGTAAGGTGCGTTTACCGCTTGTCCGAAAACGCCGGCTAGTACGTGAGTCACCTGTAGGACCTCTCCGTGTGCGCTCGCCGCTGGCAGCCCTTGGGGCTGGCACACCCGCGTTCAGCCGTCGCTGCCTTATGGGCTGTCAGGTTGCTCAGACGGTGCCCTGCGGGCTTATCGAAGTGTTAATCAGGGAGCTTATCATTTACTCTTTAAGCATGGCTCAGTACACGCCGGCTGCAAAGCACTTCGCCTTCTGGGCAACAGGCCGGAGTTACCACACTCTAGGAGGACCTCTTATTTACTTCAAAGAAAGCTTTGGTGTGGACAGTGAGATAAGATAATTAATGGTATTCGTAGGAAAATAAGATAAAATTAGTGTTTTGACATTAGGTATTGTCTGGTTCCTTCCAGCAATCATTGCTAAATGATAAGAGTTTAGAAGTTTGTAAGTCAGTCATTCATGCTAAAGATATGCACGTAACTTGGTAGGAGCTAATAATAGTACAGGCAACAAGCAGACAAGCTAGAGATGAAACTACGAAACATCATCACTGTCTTGTTTATGTGGTCTATGGAAAAGAGAATGTAGTTCAGCTGTGAAGTATTGCATAGGTATTTTGCTGTATTAGACAAAAACTTTGTAACTTAGTGTGTTTCTGTTTCTTTTGAAAGAGCATTCAAAACGTACATTGGGAAGCTCTCCTAGATGGAGCTGTATGTTTATGTAGGAAAACCTGTTCTTAAATGCTTAGAGCAAGAATGGTGTTTACACAATGTTATGCAGTACTATTAAAAGGCACTGGGATAGGTCAGGTACTGGTGGCAGTACATTCTGTCACAGCCAGGTTGGCCAATTCCTTTGCAGAAAATTAGAAAGTAGTTTGCAAAGGAAATGGTTGAAGTAAATTTGCCAGTATTATAAACCACAATGAAGAATTTATTGAGAGAACTTACATTTTTCTGTCCATGTTGGCTTGGGATTAACACAGAAAATTAATGACAATTACTGAAAAGTGAAACAGAAGCCAGGACTCTAGCAGGAATTCAATGGCTTCCTTCTTACTTTGAGAAAAGACATGTACACACTTTACTAATTTATTTTGCATTTTAGGAGCACTGTCATAACACTCACCCTTCTTCTAGTCTTGTCTGACTAAAACCTGATGATATTCTTGTAAGTAAGTATTCGCCTGAAGACTTTCATATTCTATGCTTTTGAACATCCCTCGTGGTTTAAGTCATTGTAACTCTAAAGCTGTATGTGACTTACATGGGAAAGGACTGTAAAAGCATTGTTAGTTTTTCAGATTTTTCATTGCTGTTCTGTGTATCATTTACCCCTTTTTTTACATGTGAATGATGTAATTAAATGTGGTGTACTGTGGGGACTAGGTCACAGTCTTCCAGTGACAAGTGTCACTGATAAAGGCAGAAAAGAAGAAATTGTGTTAGCAGCAAACGGAAACAGGAGTTGCTCCTGCAGCTGCTTTTCTCCTTTTCAAGGATACAAACACATTCACAGTAGCATGATCAGTATGTCTTCTAAAATTGCTTGGCTCCAATGAATATTTTCTGCAAACCACAGCAACAAGCATCCAAAACACTTTTGAGCCTAACCACTGAATGTTGTTTAAATAAAATAGCTGGAAAAGTGCATTAAAGTATGTGTTGTTATTGTGCTAAAAGGGCAGGTGTTGCTATACTGCAGATACCTTGATGCATCTGCCTGAAATTATAAATTTTAAATATAAACAAGATGTTACATAAATTGCGGGATGAATGTTGGCAATTGGGAGGCCGGTAAAAGAGTAGTAGGTGCCATGGAGGTGGCTGGTACATTGCTAACAGTGGAGTTACTATTTGAGACTGGGACTTGGATTCTCGTTTGGTTTGTTGTGGGTTTTTTTCCTCGAAAAGTAGGTAGTTAACTACTGCCAGATCTCAGAATGTGCATTTTAAGCAATATGAACTTTCTGTAAAGCAATCATTTGGTTGTTTTCTGATCATAATGTTGAGTAGGCAAGTTGTGGAGTTTGGTTTTGTGTGAATTTATCGGCAATGGAACTTTGTTTTTCTTTATTCTCAATGTCTTCTTAAGACGCCATCTCCCCACATAGATCTTTTACAGAGAAGTGTATTACAAATGGATTTTCTGCAACAGAAGTTTCTTTCGGGTCCTCCTTTATTACTGCTGGAAATGAGAAGCTGCATTGTGAATCTTAGCTTGATTGAAAGGTGCTAAGTGTACTCAAATCTGGCAGAATGGGTCTCACTGCAAACACACAGCCTTCACCAGTACATCATTTGAAAAATGGAATAAAAAGCTCTTGATAGAAGCTCACCAACATTCATGTGTATCTGCTGACTCTTGGACACTGCACCAAGTCTTTATTATGAAGCAGTTGCACCATATGTTGCTGTTCTGTCTGTTACAAACCCACAAAGGTAAGGGAGGCACAAAGTTAAACCCAGTAAATTACATGCTCCTTTTTCCAGACCTATAGTCATTCATTTTCCTTTGCCACAAGGTAAATGTGCTGGATATTAACCCAGCTTCTATAGATGTGCGTCTCCTTTACCCATTAAAATGATCTCTCTGTGCTTTTATAAAACTCCCTTCCCCCCAAACAAGCAATTTCTTCGTCTTAGATCCTGATCTGATTATGGTGGAGCAAGAAAAGTGTCAAAAAAGCTAGTTAAGGGAAACAGGGTTGACTGTGATGGAAGGTGGAAAGGAGATGTGTGCCAGCAGTAGAAATATAGATGCATGTTGTTAAGTTGATCAGTGCCCCAAAACACAGTGAACTTAGAAATCAATCAGATATGTTATGTGCCTTGCTGAAGAGGTTCTAGAATATTATTGATGACCTGAGACAGTGTAGATATACCTGGTCTTACAAAAGACTACAGAGGATGGTGATTGAAGATCTTGGTGTGATATTTATATACACACATACTACGTGTGCATGTCTTTGTACATCAGTTTGCTTGAAAAATCTCATCTAACATTACAGTGGATACTATTTATGGTAGTTGGGTATGTTAATTTTATGTATTTATTTAACAGCTTAGTAGCTGGCTTTTCTTATCAGGATGCTGCACTATTTTGATCAACTATCAAAACTATACAGAGTAGTTTGCTAGCTTCAGAATAAAAACATCGGGGACTCAGATTCCCTTGTGAGAAAATGGCTGAGAGTATTTTGGTAAAGCTCTTGAAATTTAAAAAAAATACTTTGATTTAATTTATACACGCACACATATGAATCACACAGCTATTATAACTGGTAAAATTAAGAGATATGAAACTAGCAATAGCAAGTTTTATAGAATGGTCCATTTCACAGTACTGAAATACAACTGCAAAGTATTTAATATGTGCATTGCTCCTGTTTAAATTTGTGTTGAGGAAAGGGCACGCTCCCTAGCTGTATGCTTTTTTTTTTTTGGTGTGGGACAGGTGGGTGAGGGAAAGACACTAATTTACTTTGTAAATTCTCTCAGGTTGGTCTAGGATTTCAGGTCTGATGTTAGAAATACATAATTTAATGTCCTGATTTTCAAAGGTTCTATGTATATTTGTAATACATTCTTGTTGAGGTGTTCGAAGAAATCATGTAGTAGTTGAAGAACCTTAAGAAATTAGGGAACTGGTTTAGTTAAACACTTGAGCATAGAATAAGCAGTGTGACTGCTTTTGATCTACACCAGAGAATTGCTGAGCAGATGGAACAGTGAAGTTGGTTTGGGAAGCTCTAATAGCACTCAGTGGACAAGTATTACAGGTTGTATAAGTAATTTGACAAGTTATCTTAACAAATTGAATAGTAAAAAGAAATAATTGCATATTTTGTCTTCTGGTCATGCATGTGAATATTTCAGGTGGCTGAAAATGAAAATTATTTATATTATTAAAATAGCATTGTCTAAGAGTCTGAGAGTGTTTGCTGTTTGCATTCTTACGTCGTCTTTTGAGGAGAGAAAAAGACTTTACTTTCTCATCTCTGGCCTCTTTGGACTGAGAAGTTTTGGATTTCTCAAGGAAAGCTGTTGATCACTCTTTTTTTAAATAAAAGACTCAAGCGAAGCATGGAATAATTATGTGCCACAGTGATTAAAGCTCTAATTTAAAACCCCCAGAAGAATTCAACATATAGATTGTGTTTGTAAAACACAGTCCTTTTAAATTCCCTGTAAAGTACCTGAAGAGGAAAAAAACCTAGTATTTCGGTGGTTATTAAGAATTTTTCGTCACAGAAGACAAATTACATACATTTAAACCTCACATTTCATTAAACAACTGGCGTACTAACACATCTTCTTCCACTTTCAGGTGTAGATTGTTCATTTTGTTTATCTTCTGTCTGTCTCAAATAACTTGAACAAAAATAATTAAACAGAATCCTGGAAGCAAGAATTTCCTTTTCAGTCTCCATTTTCTTACTCTGCTTTTCTCTTAAAATAAGAAGTCATATTCGGCCATATCACAAAGTGCTAATTTCATTATAGAGCCCTAGTCATTGCTGTCACTCTTCATAAAGTATGGAGGAGAGCAGCTTTATGTTCACAGAATGAGAATGATGCTGGGCTATGTCTATATCTGAAGATGCTGTGTGCGTATTCATGGACAAGAGAGGAAACAACTGGAGGGAAGTCTATGCTAACTCTCAAGAGTCTCCTGGAAAGGTGTGGGTGAGCTTTGGCTCAACAGATGTGAATGGAAACTGCCTAATCTCTGTTTATAACAAAAAGTTATAAAGTGCAGTGCACAAAAGTGCACAAAAAGAGAGTGCAGTGAAACTATGAAAAAATACTATAAGACTGTTTATTTGAGGGAGCCCTTTTTCTTGCACATGAAGATCCTCATAAACCTGTACATAATTCCTAGGTGTTCCTCTTTTGTATTGCTATTTCTTCTCCCAGGTCCTTCTGAACTTGTGGTTTTTGGCTCTTCTTTGTCTTTTACAGGCTTCAATCTACTCTCTACTCTCTCTCCTTTGTGTCTCTGTCAATTCTAAATGCAAATAGTAGGAGGTACGTGGAATTGCCTGTGTGTATTTTGATTACGAACATGAGTAAGCTTAAGAGCTGATTTTTGTCTTGCAGAGAAAATCACAGATACAAGGACTGAACGTTACCCTGGATAGAAAACCTGTGGTTTTAAAACTCTCTGAGTAAAAGCAGAGAGGGCAGAAATTGAGTAGAGGTGAGAGGAAAAAAAAGGTGAGGTGTTCACCTCACCGTGCATGCTTTTATTTTTGTTCAAAACAGTGGATATCTGCATTTTATCACAGAGAAAAGACTATATACATTTGAGATGTAAATATATTTTATCTATATAATTGATTGCTACTGGGGTGATACATAAGCTCGGATGAGAGATCGAAAGGAAGGGTAATCTGTGAAACCGTTTTCAAGGCACATTCCATTTCTAATAGCAGAAAAATTGGGATGACTAGCTTAAATGTTGAGGGGTTTTTAATAGAACTTAATTGTTCTCTTGAGGATAATAGAACTACCTGCTCTTTACAGTTTTCTCAGTGTTCTTTTTTCCTTTAAAAAAAAAGAAAAAAGTTTAATTTTTTCCCATTGTGTCCAAGTTTCTTCTGGACTTTATTGGGTCCTTGTTAAAAAAAAAAATAGTACTTGAATTGAAATTTGGGATTTCAGTTCTCTTTTTCAATTGGCACTGGTAGAACTCTTCCTATTTCTAAGTGTGATCTCCATTTTTCTTCTATTTCCTGGTTTTGATCTCCATTTCCCTCATTCCGGAGATCTATTCTTGCTTTCAATACAGGGCTTGATTATTTGTTTTAAATGTTATTGTCAATATACCATTTTATTCAAAGCTCTAAAGTAGCTGTCTACCTTACAGTAGTGATGCAAGGTAGAATGAGCTTAAACTAATACTTGCCTTTCATCTGAGAATGCAGATAAATATAACTTCAAAATAATCTTTGTTCTGCTAGTTTAGAGATAATTGGGTCTTTAATCCAAGATACCCGGTGAATTTCACAAAAAGAAAGAAATAAGTTAACACAGTATTGTTAGTAGCACTATGAAAGCAAGAAATTGCATTGTAAAAATGCAATTTAAAACGTTTTCTTCCTGCTCCATATGTAAAGAGAAGGAATTACAGAAAAGAAAGAACAAAGTTGCCCTTTGCCTACATTTGAGACTTTCTTCATTTTAGCACTAGTCTCTCCCTCATTTCTATGGTCTGCTTTCCAACTATTTATTTTCTTAGTGTGGGTGTTGCAATAGCGAAACAGAGGTCACTGCGGCATTTGTTTCCCTCGGTTATAACAGTCTCTAGACAAGTTTTGTTTGTTTATACTGATTTGGAAATAGGCATGATGACCACCACAAATTCTTTCTAAAGTACTTCCAGTAAAGTGTATCTGGTAATCCAAGGAAAGTAGATTGGACCTTTTGACATATCTAGGTGTTACCAGAAAACCCTCTATTTTTTCCCCACAGGAAGTAACCAAACATGTAGGTGCTTTTAAATATTGGTGTACAGAGATACTAAGCGCAGAATAATATATGGTTACTGTAGCATCCTAGTGGTTGGAGTAGCGAAAAATCTGATGAAAATGAGGACAAAAGAAAAAAGGCTGCTGAAGTAGGTCCAACTTTGTTGTCCTACCTTATATTGCAATATAAGATTATATACTAATAACACAATTGTTTGGAATCCTAATTTAGGAGCTGAAAGCTCTGTCTTAAATATCTGCTCCATAGCTAGAGGTTTCAATGTATTGCTATGTGTTTGTTTCAAAATCATTTCATTGCTGGTACCAGCTAATGTCACACTCTGAATTTGCAAAGACACGCTGATAAATGTACCACAGTTCAGTGAAACGCATCTGATAATTGCAGTCTTTTGACTGCTATGCTGAAACATAAAGTAAATAGATCTTGAAATTTATGATGATGAGATTCTTGTATGTTGACTGCAAAGTGCTGGCATCAGCAGTGCATCAACCGTATTGTGTTGATGGTTCTGGTGTTCCTGTTTCTTGAAAGAAACCTTAATCTGCATTTTCACATGATTTCTTGAGAAGTCAACTTTTTATATTATAAACTACCTTTCCTACAACCAGTGGAGAAAAGGCAGAAGAATGAATAAAAATGTTAAGATTTCTCAGAATTCTTAGTTTCTTGGAAGTATGGAGTCAGTCTTCCTGCTTCCCCCCTCTTCTGAAAAGGAATCCCAGCAAGCTTCCAGATAGAACAAATTCAATAGTTGTCAGCTGGACAAAAGAATGTGACACTCTGGAAACCAAACACTAAGCTTAGGAAAGTAGGGGAGTGATCAAATCACAGTTGTAACAACCCTAAATTGTAGCATCATCACAAAACAAAGAAGAGGTAGTCTCTTGGACCATGCTTCTAAATCTCAAAACATGAAGAATTTTTAAGACTCTCCACAATTGGAGATAATAATTTTAAAGAGAATGTATACCATTTTGGTGATATTTCCAGGGGAAAGCATAAATTTGATGGAAACTGTACTGCCGTGACAAAATTGCAGCATATCTCTAAAACTACAATCCTGAGCTGAAGAGCCAAGAAGACTGGTGGAGTTGAAGAGGTGGAGTAGATGGGATTCTGGGACTGAGTATGTTTCTGTGCGAGTATTGATAAAATAAGTGTTACAGAGCATAAGCAGAGTAAGTTGCCTAAGAGCTTACTCAAATCTGACTTCACTGGTAGGCTGTGATTTAACAGAAGTGGTTATCCCTTAATCCTGTTTTTGTTTTCTGAAATTTTTACTTGTCCTTAAACTCTTACTTCTCTGTGAAGAAACCTCCAGTGTCCAACCACAAAACAAGGGAAAAATATTTAAAAGTTCCTAAATCAATTTATATTGTGTGAGGTAGCTGACTTAACATTAGTACCATACATTGAGAATATATATTTTCAATTAAAAGGTATATAGGAGAAATATCTTACTATTACAGGTAATGCTCCATAAGAATTATAAGAAAATCCTGTCTTGGTATGTTCAGTAGTACGTTGCACTAGGTAGCATAGTTTGCTGGGTTTAAAGAGATAATGGAAATCCTGATACAAGACTCCTCAAAGGGGGATGTGTTTCCTAGTTTTTCTTCATTATTTGGAATATATTCCAGGAATTTTATTTTGCTTTTTTTATTTTTTAATTCCAATTTTTTTTTAAAAAAAGCAAAGTCCACAGACAAGTCTGGAATTTTGTGAGCAGTATCAGTGTCTTTGTGAGCTCTCTTTTCTCTCATGATTCAGCAGTGTGTAAAAAATAATAGAAGCCTGTCAAAATAATACAAGCCTGTCAAGTCTTGCACACTGAGCATGAAATTCATGCAGTTGGTTCTTTCCTTATGTCTGCTCTGCTCCTCACAGAGCTGTCTCTCACAAACCTACTGAGTTTGGGGGCTTTATTCTCACTCTGTCCGTTCAGTGCCAGACATGCCACATGGTATGAATCCATGTAAAAATAATATAAACAAGGTGGGAAAATGATGAAGCACAACTGAGTTTGACTTGTTTTAAAGTATTTTACAGTTTATTTAAAAAAAAAAAAAACCACCACAAATATTTTTTTAAAATAAAAATTTGAAGTTTGTTCACTTTCTACACAGAGGTGGCCAGAATGACTATGAATAATATCCTAAAAGTGTATCTAAATTCTCCAGATTACTTTGAAAATCTCATCACTAATGTTTATGAAAAGATTGCCTTTGACAACTGGGTGGAAGTCATCACATCACTTGTATTTATTAACAAGGAGTGGCTATTACTCCCTGCTTAGCTTGAACAGAATTCAAACTGTTGATCAGTATCTGAAAAGCTGATTGTCTTGTTGCCAAAGATTTAACCTCTCAAATTCTGTATCAATTTCATGGCACTCGTCAACTTGAAAAAAATTATAACCTTGTATTGGTTATTAATAAAGTCTTATTTAGACATAGTCTATTCATTCTAAAGGTGCCTTTTTCTTTCAGGCTTCTTAGTTAATGAGAAATTAAATATGAGCAAAACTATTCAGATCTCACTGTGCTTTATTCCATTCTTTACATATTCTCTCTACCTTTTAAAGTTTTTTTTCCCTCAATTTTTGATCTTTAAATATCTGACATAAATATATTTTTATTAAAGAGGACACGGTGTGAAGTGGAGGGAAAAAAACCTAGATATATTCTACATAAATACAACTAAAATGGTTTACAGCCGAGTAAAGTTTTTGCTATTATAAATTCTTCCTTTTTTCTCTTAGGAGGAAAAAGTTAAATTTACATGAATCAGGGTAATATAAGCAGTACATAGAGACTCAGAGTAAATCAATAGTTGATGCTTTTTCTAACATCCAAAAAAACACTCTCTTCAGTCCTTTTCAGCCAACTTCTAATAAACTCTTCTTCCTTATTTAGTATATAGACTAAATGTTACAGTGCAGGAGGAGAGAAAAATATGCAGTGTTGTGAAATGTAGGAGTCCTGCTGATCAGGAAAAACACGCAGCAGGCTGCAGCCTCTTTCTTGCAGCATCAACACAAACCAGAAATGGCAAATGCTTCTGTGATTTAAGTTTTCTTGTATTAGCTACATAGAGAAGTCTGGACAAAGCCTCAAGATACAGATTCTCTCCATGCATTTCATTAGTTGTCTAAATATCACTGCATCTTTAAAGCCCTATACTCTAGAAATGGTAGTCTTTTAAGTTAATTAATTAGAATTTGCAGCTGACTATTTGCAGTGTATTGTGGAAGAAGGAACTGTGAGCTGGAATGGAGTATTGATTAGGGTTCCACAGGAAGCAGCAACTGCATCACTACAGTTTTCTTTAGACTTGTCAGGATTTTTCTTGTAGTGTTCATGATTTTTGAGAAACAGCTGATTACCCTCAACCCTGGCCCCCTGGAAGCTACAGTGATGCTTGATAATACACCATAACCAAGGCTGCAGTCATCAGTAAGAGTCTGCTTATACTTATTAGGGAGTCTCAAAAGACTGGCAAAGATTGCTCTTTAAAGGAAACGGGCTTGTCTAAATGAATTGTCAGCATGAAGGTCCCTGGGGATCTGCACAACTGTTAATATGAGAGCGTCTTTAGGGCTGATTCAGACAGAACTTCTTGCTGAAAGTCAGCGTGGTGTTAAGTTTTTTGACACTGTTTGCCATGGTCTTATAAGCAAACTAAAGACTTGGTCTAGGTGCAATCATCATTTGGTGGTTACAACTGAATAAAAAATTGTTCTTAGCATTATTTTTGTTTTAACGGCTTACTCTCAAAGTAGGTGGTCTTTCAATCTTTCAGGGGCCTGTGTCAGTATTTTCATTATTAGCAGCGGAAAGAATGCGCGGTTATATGTAGACAGTACTAAACTGAAGTGGGTAGCAAACACTCTGAAGAGACTTAGAATTCAAAATTATATTGACAAATGATCCAGTACAAAAGGACATGGAAGCAATACTCAAGGTTTTCTTTGCCTCTTTAATGATAAGGACTGTCCTTGGGCTTCCCAGGTCCCCGAGTCTAATGGCAGAATTGGAGGGAGTGAAGCATGATCCACAGTACAGAAGGTCAACTTGGGGACCACTTAAGCAAATTTGATGTACACAAATTCATGGGACTGAGCGTGACGTATCCAAGCATCCTGCAGGAGCTGGCTGGTATCATTACAAGGCTATTCCCTTGCTCATCTTTGAAAGGTCTTTGTGATTAGGAGATTTCAAATGAGCAGGGGAAAAAGAGCAAACATCAGACCCGTCTTCGAGAAGGAGGATCTGGGGATCTATAGGAAGGTCAGCCTGGCTGTGGTCTCCGTTAAGATTATGGAGCAGATCCTCCTGGAAGCCATGTTCAGGCACATGAAGGGCAAGAACATGACTGGAATTTATCAAGGGCAAATTAATTGTCCTCTGTGATGAGCCGAGTGGCTCAGTAGATGGGGAGAGAATGGTGGATATTGTATACCTTGACTCTAGAAAGGCATTTGGCTATTTGTAACCAAGCTGGAGATGGGTGGACTGCAAGGTGGGTAGAAAATTATCTGGACTATTACCTGCTATGCTCAGAGTGCTGATACAAAGTCCAGCTGGTGGCCAGTAGTATTCCTCAGATGTTGAAACTGTGGCTGGTACTGTTTGATGTTTTTATTAACGACCTGGAGAATAGGAGGGAGCGTGCCTTCAGCAAGTTCGTGGATGATACCAAGTTAGGGAGAGCAGTTAATGAATTGAAGCATAGGACTTCTTTTCAGAGAGCGCTTCACAGTCTGGAGAAATGGGCTGACAGAAAACTCATGAAACCATAGCAGCATGAAAGAAGATGGTAGAGGAAAGTTCACACGCTTTCCCAATGGCAGAAAGGAGGAATTTCAAGTTTCCATTTCATTACTGGGATGTAACAGTAGACTACAGGATCCTCCAGTGATTAAAAAAAAAAAAAAAGTGTTGTTGTGTGATCTAACTTGAAGCCAGGAGGGGATCCTGCATTTCACAGTAGTGGTCAGCACTGTTGTTTGGGGGTCCTCCTCTTCCAGGGTATTCCGCTATAAACTGAAGAACACACAGCTGAGGAACTTCATAAAAATTTTGGTTTGGATGATCTCTTTGATGACTGGCAGGGAGATTGATAGAGATAGCAAAAGCACAGAGTTTTTGTATGCAGTGTTCTCCTTTCTTCAACATAAGATCATAATTTATATTCCTGCAGCACCTTGTCTTGTTTTCTATACACCTTCCAATTTACAGTGAATGAGAGAGTGTCATTTGTAGAATTACCATCTCAGTACAGTCTGGGTGCTGATTAAGGCCAATCCTATGGGAAAAAAATATAAAGACTGTGTCATAATGCATGCGTACTCTACATCAGGGCAAAATTAATTTCCACCTGCAATCCCAATTTTGGATTTTTTTTTTATGAGTTCTTTAATTAAGCCGGACTGTGCTTTTCTAATGTGGTTAGCTTGGGTAGGTAATATTCTTGTGTTTTACTTGAAACAAGATAAGAATAACTTGTGGTACAGAATTATATTATCTGGTAGCATGATAGCTGTTATCCCATGTGATAATGAGCTGATGTGGTCAAATACTGATTGTTGAGAAATTAAGGGGAGCTGGAGGCCAACACAGCTATCTTTTGCCTCTCTCCTGCTCCTCCCCATGTCATTTTTTCATTGCAGTGTATATTGTGTGTGTGTGTGGAGGGTTCCTCTGTATTTATTTGCTGATGTTGTGAACGACCTTTTAGATTCACTTATTCATATTTAGCAAATACTCTCGTTTAGTCTTTATTTATTCCAAAGAATGTTCAGATTTTAACATTTCATATAAATTCTATTTTAACTCTGCAAAAATAGTTAGATACCAATTCATTCTTTCCAAGCAACTGAAATAAGATACTCCTTTTTGTTTGGACAGTCATATTCAAAAACTTGATTTCACAGTGCCGGATTAGACACAACATAAAACTAATTTAAGAAAATACAAATACATAAGCATAAATACAGTAATTCCATACTGTACTACATCCTAAGGAGCTGGTCTGGTCTGTGCAACAAAAGGATTATATAAAAACTGCTTTTTTTTTTTTTATGTTATGCAGTAAGATGACAAGCAATTAAGGTAATTTCTGACAGTGCTTCGCTCTTTCCATGCTCTCCAAAATAAGTCTGTATTTTTGGGTATTGTCTTCATCTACTGGGGGTGGGGAAGAACACCGTTTTTATTTGGGTTATAATGTCCATGTAGCTGTATCTGTGTGGGGAAAATGGATTTCAAGTATTTTATTAGGATCCCACTCAAATTAATGTACAGAATGCCGTAAAACTGGTGGAAGTAAATTTATTCTGGTGATTTTTCCCCAGTAGAAAACATGAACTTAATAGTGTTCTGCTTATAGTTATTTCGTACATAAATGCATCTAAAACAGAATATAAGTCAGTCTGGTAATACTCAAAATCAAATCTAGTACAAGTAATTTGTATTTAGGATCCTATTATTAGAAACATGAGAATCATTACTTTCCTTCTGGAAGCTTTGTATTTTCTGTTTTTATAGTTTAATGTTAATATTAAAATTTCGATCTTTATAAAAATGTAAAATGTCAGCCTTAACTTTTAAACACATAAGGCAATTAATAAGCAGAAGAAAGTGTCTGTGTTACAAATATAAACTTGCAGGTTGCCAGTAATTTGATTGACAAGCACTGTGTGGACATACTGGCAACTGTTGCTTTTGCATACTTTTGTATTTTTATAATTGGCTTCTAACTGGCAAGCACAGATGGCCATAGATTATGATTTTTGTATATTTCTGAATTAGAGAAGATATTTATATGGTATTTTAAATTGCATTGTCTAAATATCATGTGTTAACTATTCTATATGGGTTTTGATTTTAATTGCTAAGTTACTGTATGGGATTTTTGGAACCAACTATTTTGATTCTTTGTTAATAGTATGAAAGGTTTCTATGCCCAGCTTTTGAATAATTGGAAGATTTGTTCTCAAGTAACTTCTTATTAAGTAATCAATGTTATTTTGTGGTAGTAGCAACTTTTTAAAGTTTTTCCTGAAAAAATTAATCAGCTTTGACACTATCAGGCCTTTCTCTTGCTGATAATGAAGAATGTTCTGCCACAAAGTCAGAACTGGTTGTTTCAGTGGTACTTCATACAGTATTTGGGACTGCTCTAGCCCAGAGTTTAAAAGGATTTTAGAGAAACCCTGTGAATTGCTGTTTGAAGGATCAGGCTTCTTCTGCCCGTTCCAGGAAGTTCAGTGTACTATAATTCCCCACCCCACCCCCCCCACCCCCCCCGAATCCTAGTAAAAATGAGGACTAAACTCAGTTTTCTAGGATGTGAATTCATAGATTTTATTGCTACCTATTCTTGGTAGTCTGCTAGAAGCTTATAGAGGGGCTAGGAGAATTGAATGGCAATAATAATCTGAAGATACTCTATAGGAACTTTTTTGTAGTACTATATTTAGCTAGTTTATGTAAAGTCAGTGTACTATTTATCTCTGAAGTTAGCTATACAACATATTGTGACTTTAGGGGTCCCATAAAATAAAAACATAGCTCCTGCTTTGTTAAATTAAACTAGCTCTCTCAGGGATAAATTGCAATTATATGTGGTTAATAAGGAGAAAAATGGCAGTTGAGGAGGAAAAATTACTAAATACTAGACATGAAAATAAACTTTTCTTTTACTAGAAGGAAACTTTGCTCTTTCAATCTATTATTACAGAAATTTAGATTGGAGATTAGCCTTACTTTGGGGTCAGGGAACAGATAGACTCACTTTTTCGCTGCCTTGTGGTCTTAGGAATGTTTCCCTAAGGTTATTTTTTGGGGAAGAGGGGCAGCATGTGAAGAAAATTACTGAATAAGACAGAGATTTATTAACTTTTTGGGTGCATATAGTATTTAATGGCATGGTTTCATTGCTTTTTAGACTATTCCTATTCTGGAAGACAGTTCTTTTGACCGGAATATTTTTTTAAGGCCTAAATATAGTGAAATAAACATGCTTAATGCTTAACCCTGTTACTGTATTGCAGTTGTTTTCTGAAAATAAATTGTTATCCTGAAAGAACTCCAAGGGATTAATTAAATGAGTCTCCAGTTGTTGGTTTAACTATATATAGTTAAATAGCTGATATAACTATATCCTTGTTAAAGAACAGGTGCTAAACCAGTTGCTTTAAGAAGAAATAAAGTGAAGTAACTACATAAGCAACGCTGAGATTGTTAGTAATTTTTTTTAGTGATACAGAAGGCAACATATTTACTGACACGTCTGATGACTTTACTGCTTTCAAAAAATTCAAGTTCTGAATAGATCAATGATTTAATGCCTATATTTGACCACTAAGTTGCTACTATGCTGTAAAACAAGTTTTCTTTTGAAGCTCAGCTGAAGCTTGTTATCTGTGAATGTTCATTACTTCTTTCTTTATTTCTCTTTCTTGTGGTGTATGGTATTCACCTGTATGCTTTGTTTAAATAATTCATTGTGAATAGTTCATGAAGTATGGTTCTGTAGGTAAGAATGAGTAAAATTGATCCTTGTTGAAATTCACTTGACTGCACTGGGTTTATAGAAATCAACTGCGGTAAATGTAAAGCCTAACATTATAATTTTGTTGCATCGAACACAATATTGAAAGAAAAAACGGATATTAAATTGGAAGCTAGTACATAATTTTAATGCTTAAGTAGCATGGGGACTATCTCTTTTTTGCCTTCTGTTCAGGAGGGCTGTATCTGCCTTTCACTTCCAGAAGATAACTTGTTTCACGAGGCTGATTTCATCAAGAGTTGAGTGGGAAAAAAGTACTTAAAATCTTAACCAAATTTGTAATTGTACAACCTTACAAAAATGTAAATGCTGAGGCTTGCTGAAGAGTTCATCTTTATGAAATACTGTACTAATTATGGCTTTCAGTCTAATGATTTTTCTGCCAAGTGTATTTTGTAGGCATTACTGTAATCTGTCCCAGTGGCTTTAAGGTGCGATACCTTTTGCAAGTCCCAGGGCTTTGTTTGTTTGTTTGTTTTACCTTTATCTTCATGTGATTGAGTTTATTGAACACAAGCTTTGTCTTGATTGCTGTGCATCCCTTAGGCCAATAGGGGATACGCAGCAATCTAGTTTCCATTCAGTTGGTGTCATGTGTAGACTACCTAATTTAGACTACTACATGCCACCAGTGGCTTAGTTTCATTAGTTCTAACATTAGTTCTTAAGTTATAACACAGTATCTGACAATTTAGAATCTTGACAACTTTTCATTAAGATGAGAGGTATCATCTTGTTATACATCAAAGACCATGATAGGAAAGGTTGTGTCACCTTTTGGAGCTCAAAAATTTTATTTATTCTTTTGTCTGTCATAGCCTCTACCCCTTACTTTTCAGCTGCTAAGTGTTACTAAGATATAATCATTTTATATCTTGATTTAGATCATCAAAGATCAAATTGTCTGATCACTTCCTAGAGCCTGTCTTTTGGTTGTGTCAGCAAAACATATCACATCCTGTGTTTTCAGTCGGTAGGAAAGTGATACTAAAATCATATTGTAGGCTCTCATGTACACTTTTAAAACAGCAACTGTTTTTGTTAGCAGAACCTTGTCTACATTTACATCTTGTTTAGGGTCCTGCACGTTAGTGAGCTTACTGTCCTTATGTGGATGTCAGAGCTGAAGTTACCCATTGCCTTATGTGGATACCAAAACACCCCAGAGAACTGGGTCCAGTTGGGGAGTAGCTTACTAACAGTTAGTACATATTATTAAATTGCTGAAGTCTAGTGGATTTACATGTAGACATAAACACGGTGGCATGTAGAAAATCTTTGCAATGTTACAGCCTAGTGGCTGAATTCTATGAATCTCTTGAAGATTGACAACCCTGAAGGTTGGTTAGTACCTGAGGATAAATATTGGTATTTTTGTTTCTAAAGGACTGCGAGATAACAAGTTCATACAGTCCAATGAACAGTATTGTAACTGTATGGAAAACAACTAATGCTTTCAGAGTATCTAAATCTTCATAGTAGGATTCATTTTCAAGAATGAATTAATATACAAACCCATCTGCTGGGTGCAAATTTTCAAAACACTTTCATGAGATGCGAGGAACGGCATGGAAAAGCAGTGAAGTTTTCTAGTTCAAAAAGTTGGTGAAAAAAATCATGAGACTCATTAAAAACTAGCAGTTTACCAAAGTAAGTAGTAAAACTTGTTTGTTTGGGTTTTTTCCTCATTCTTTTATAAGGATGAAATGTAACTGAAGCTTCTGTGTCTCCTTTGTTAAAATTTATTTGACCAAATTTTAGCTCTGGCCTGGAATTTCCTGGCTTTGGCAAGCTGGATGATTTTAGAAAGGCTAAAGGAGGAGAGGGGGAAACATTTTTCCTTGCTGGGGGCTGAAAGATTTTCTTAAACACATTAGTTAATCCGTTTGTTAACATTGTGATAATTCCTCCTCCTTCCCCACCTCCCCTCCAAAAATTGTTTCGCAGGGTTGTAGGACATTGAAGACTGACTTTCTCTCTGTGCCATTGGGTTTTTTTCAACCTAGCTGAAGAAAGCTTCAGGATCCAGTTTTTAATTAAACTTGGTGTTATACATAAACCTAGTGGAACAGGAGTGAATTTCTGTCAGTGTGTAACTCTTTTACCTTCCCATTATTACCAAGCCTTTGAAACTCAAGGCAAAAAGCAAAGGAGAGACCGTGCCTTTTGAGACAGCACCTGACTGGTGGTCTCCGTCATGTAACGCAGAGTAAGAGAGGCTCTGTTTTACGTCAGCTCCCTTGGCCTTGATGTGACAAAGTCTTCCTAATGTTTCGGGCTTCAAGCATGGATGATCTGTGCTTTTTTACAGAGCAGCATGAAACAAGCTTTCTATTGCCCTCTCATTTTTGTCACTGACAGCTTGGCCCAATCCACTTATTTCCTCTTCACTTTGGAGAAGTACAGTACCAATGCTGGTCAGATGCTTTTTTCACTCTCTGTATCAGCAGAGGCAGTTATACAGCATTCAGTATGAGAAGGATAAAGTTAAAAATGTAGATAGGAGCAATACATAAATCATGTATGTAGAAGTAGGTTAGTTAAGAGACCAATCAGGCAATTTTTTTAGTAGTTAGTTTGAGGCATTGCTTTTCCTGAAGCAGTCCAGCACTGAAATGTGCTTGGTGTACCTATGTCTGTCATTGTAACCTGACTTGAGAGTATTTTCATACACTTAACTTCTATTCCTTGTCCAGAAAATAACCCAGCTGTAATGAACTTAGCTTTTCCTAGGTCTGTTCGTATTTAAATTCTTGGGACATGGAAGACCAGACCAGATCAGAACCACACTAATTCGGAGGCTTTCCAGCTCACAGTGCCATCTGGAGGGGTTCATTCAAGTTCAGTGCCCTTGGTTATTAGCACTGACAACTGTACTCTAACTTGATACAGACTGCTAAAAAGAAATGCCCAATGTGCTGTTCCTCTCACTATCCTGTGTTGTCCTTCATGGTACCGTAGATTGTGACGATCCCGCTGGTTTCCTTCAGAGTACTGCAGAGGAATGGCTGTCTCTGAAGCGCAACGACTCTCAAGTTTGTATGTAGGTAGAGAATATAGCATTTCTTCTTTGGAATTTTCACAGCCTTATTGGCATCCTCTAATACTCATGAACCACTTAAGTCTCCATAAGAGGAGACATTCTAAGGTCATGCTCATGTTATTTGGGAAAATCTGACTACGAGTGCAACATACAAATGAGTAGATCAGAAATACCTCGTTCCTGGGTGATTATTTTCTTGTTCATTCAGCCTAATGTTTCCCATTTAGTAAATTCAGCATCTGTTGAACGGAACAAATAAACTAAAGCTCCATTTGCCTCAACAGATAAGCAGATTGAAACTTGCAAAGCACGTTAATTCTTTACTTACAGTTCGGATTTTCAGCTATGCAACATAATATGTTGAACATATTTGCAGGTTGCTTGCTCAGTTATCTTCTTTCTGTAGGTTTTTGTCTCACGATTTGGAAAGAGTTATGATACTGTCTCCTATTAGTTGATTAGCAGAATAGAATAATAGAATAGAATCAATAGACTTCACTAGAAAGAAGTCTGTTTATCCTCTGTATTTGATAATTTTCCATCCATCTCGCTCTCAGTTATCCTTTTCTTAGTATAGGCATCAGGAACTTAGAAGATGCAGGTGGCACTGTAAATTTTCCTGCCCTTCAGGAATTAGTGCTTAGACCTTTTGAGAATATGACAAAAAGTGACAAAGTGCCACTTTCTTCTCTAATACAGTTACCAGTTAGCCTGTTCAACACCTCTTTAGGGGGCAAACTGTCAAGCTTTTACAAAGCTTGGTTGCCTAACAACAAATGAGTTTTTTAACAGCCTAGGTGAGGCTCTATGGCCTAAATCTCAGTGTTGCCGTCTCCCAGACTCTCTTCCTTATCGCTTTTGAGGCCTTCTTATCTGCTGCCTGGAACATAAAAATGCTACTGTATATTGGAATCATAATATCAGTTCACAGGTGAGAGAGGGATTACAGTAGGGTTTTTTTTCAGTTTTCCAGGGGAAGGTGGAATAGATAACCCGAGACTTAAACCAGAGCAGATCTCAAGCTTCTGAATGATGTCCAAAATTCAAATTCAGATTGGCCTTTTTGGTTTGCCCTTATTGGCTTGCAAGACACCTAATTCAAGACTAAATGGGACATATCTGTGCTTTATAGGTGATCAAAACTAATCCCACCCCAGGGCCCTGCTTTTTGTCCTTTCCGTCTCACTGAGAGCCTTTGTAGCAGTAATTGCTTACCTGTGGTCAAGGGGAGTAGTAACCTATCATTACTAGGGCAGGTGAATCTTAAATTAATCCTTCACCTTTTCAGACAAGATATCAGTCAGTCTTATTCTAAATATTTTGGTTTCACTTTCACTCTCAGTTATCATTCAGAAATTATACCTTATTATCATTTGGTGATGAGAATTCAGAGCATTATAATTGGAAAGGCCTGAGCCTTTCTACCACGGGACTGTTCATGATCTTCCGTGAGTCTCATGATGCGCCTGAGTGTCATCTTGCACTTACAGGCAGGGTCTGTCTGAGTCTGGGACATATCGTAGTTATCGCTTGTACAATACAGTTTGCCACAATGCATGTTACGCATTCAGATGCAGCTTAGAGCAGGCTCTTTAGCATTCACTCTGTACGCAGAATAAATACCCCTTTCTTGGACAAATTTGAGGCTCTTGTGTCGGTGGCAAGTCCCACAACAGCTGACGAAGAGTACTATTTCACTTTTGGCTGCCCTCCATGTGCTTAGTTACAGATACTGCTCCTGTGGAGAATTTCAGTCTGCTAGACTGAAAATTTAAGCTATGCTTTCTGCTGTTAAATGCAACATTTACATCAAAACAATGAAGCTAGGAGTTGTTTGTTAGGCTCATTGGGCCTTCTTCCTCTGTGTTGTGAGACCAGATTCTCAAATAATAAATGTTATTATTGTAATCAAGTGGTATATTGCTATCAAACACAGGATTGTGTAGGGTCTTTTCAGTCATGCGGTGAAGTAGTTAATGGCAAAATGTGTGTACAGACAGTTGGATTCATATCTTAGTCATGTACTATGGTAGGCATTGAGAGTAATTTCAAAGAGTTTTCTCATGGTTTCTCTTCATTGCTGCCAGGGCATGCTGCTCGCTCACGGTTAGCTTGCTATCCACCAGGACTCCCAGGTCCTCTTCAGCAGAGCTACACACCAGGCCAGTCAGTCCCCAGCTGTTACTGCTATGTGGGATAATTCCATCCCAGGTGCAGGACTTGATGTTTATCTTTGTTAAATCTCATGCAGTTCTTGTTGGCTTAGTCTTCCAGCATGTTGAGGTCTCTTTGTGTGGTGGTTCTTCCTTCTGGTGTATCTGCCTTTCCTCCAGTTTGATGTCACCCATGAACTTGGTTAAGATGCATTCAATTTCATCATCCAGATTGTCTATAAAGATACTGAATGTTATAGGACTGCCAATTTGACTTTCAGCCATTAACCACCGCTCTGAGCTATAGATAAGAAGATTCAGAAGTCCTTGTCTTCTTACATTGACTGAGTGATCTAAAGATGACCTGGTCCAGCACAGAACATTTCTCACTGGATACCAGAGTGACTGAGAACTTCTGGCAAAGAGCAAGTCCCCTTCTATGAGTAGGACAAATTCAGCTGAAGTTTAAGCAGTATCTGGAACATCTTTTGAAATTATAGTAGTTGAGAAATGCAAGACCATGATGTAGATCTCCATTCATGCTTCTACTGTACAGTGTAGAAATGAAAAAGAATAATTACTTGCCTATAGCAGCTTCTCTGAGGTTCCTTCCTGTTGTCAGTCTGTAAGTTCACAACTCGTCCTTCTATGCTGCTTCTTTAAATACGTATTAAAAAAAGAAACAGATTTTGTACTTAAGAAAGGCTGTGAGAGATGAACAGACCCTGCTCTTTCTGTAAGAGGTGCCTATGCAGCACTGAATTGGAGACGTAAGCATTTGATGTTAGTTAAAATTTGAAGCTAATAATGTTTGTGTACAGGTACATGAGGTGTAACTGTACAACTATACTTGTACAAGATGTGCTACCTATAAACTTCTTGTCTTAGCAATTAGAAGTTGTTTTTTAAACAATAAGTACAGCAGATATTGTTTATCTTATTTCATAACAACCTTCTTCAGAGGCACTGAGCAATTTCAATTCCTTTTAACTGTCATACCTCTGAAAATGAGACTACCCAGATCTAATACATTGTCTGAAAATGTTAAGGAATAATAAACAATCATAAGGCAGCATCCAGTTTTAAATGGAGCTTAATGTGTTTCTGTTTTAAGAAGTCTTTTATGCATGTGAAATAAAAATATAGCTATTGATGCTTTATAAATGTAACTTAATTACATTAAATGTTAATTAATTTTCATGGATTTTTTCAGTATTTTCTTTTGCTGATATATGGGCAGTGATTAAATGTTGCAGCTTTTGTTCAGATTTTTTTTTTTTTAAATGCTTAAGAGAAGATTAAGTTTTGCATTCTGTTGGAGCCAAATTTTATTTTAACGTGCACTTCTAATCTAGAAATAGCTCAGTCAAACCATATTTGAAATTAATCAATGGACAGTGTGTCCCAGCAATCTAGATTGCTGGCACAATTGCCAAGGGTCAGAATGTGCTGAAGATAGCTGAATAAATAAATAATGCTGCTGTTGTAATTGTAGCAGTACATTAACTATCATAATTGACATGGTTTACACAAGTAATCCCCACCACTCTGCAAGTTAGTTCCCTTCTGACTCAAGAGTATTTAGTTCCTAATAGCAGTTGGTTCTCCTCCACTTTTCTGACTTTCTGCCAGTTGGAGGATATCAGCATTTAAAAGCTAAGGTAATGTTGTACTATGTGTCTGTGATTTTGCTGCAGTCTGTGATGTGGGATTGGTGCTAGTATGTTGTTTTGGGGTTCATAAGTAGAAAGAAGTTATAATTAGAACTAGATAATATATCCTCTAAATATCTAAGTTCTTCTATTCAATTGTTATTTTACTGTGGAAAATAATTTTGAAAGGTATACCCATTACTTATCTGCATGTTGCTGTACTGTAGTCTTGTGACTTTCAATAAATGTTTTTCTGTTTATAAGAGGCAACATGTCTTGTGCATCCACAGAATTTAGTGCTAACATCCAATCGCTTCCCATTTTTCAAACTAATGGAAAGCTGAGCAGCTATTGTAAATGGCACTTCTGGAAATCTGAAAATAAACATGTAAAATTCCTGGACAATTTTATTGTAAGTTGTTATGCATTAAAAGGAAAGAAACACAGTTTCATTCTCACAGTTTAGCTTAAAACTTCGATTTATTTATTACAATTAAGAATGTAATTGTACACTGGATATTTAATAGAAGTAATTCAGACAATAAACATGGACTCCATAATATAATTTTTTAAATTGCTGTAAGGTGGACATGTCTCTCCAAGAGGATTGCCTTTTTGCCTAGAAGCAGGACTTGAAAAACCTATGAGCTGAAAATTGCAAGTTTTTAGTTATTTTACATGCAAAAGCTGAGAGTCAAGGATAAGGAGCAAAATCAGCTGTTACTCACCACTGGAAAACACTGATGGAATTTTTAACAGGATTCAGTACTGCTTGGAGGATCCACGGTCTTACCAGCATTATGGGAAAAGCTGGAGGCAGCGTGCTGGCAGACAGGCGGAGAGTGAAAGAAAACTTGCTCTAGATCGCCTTTCAGATGTGCTAAAACCTATGGTAAAGTTGCATCATGGCTGACTATGTTCCTGATGCTTTCCCAGGGTAAGGGGAAAGAGAGCTCTCCTTCTCTATCACTCCTTGGAGGCAGATCAATGTAGAGAGCCTGTTCTGAGTGTCCTTCAGCTTCTGTTTTTGGATCCTTCCTCCCCGAGTAGCTCCTGTGTTTACATCTTTTGCTCTTGCTTGCAACTTTTGTAACTCGACAGAGACTTGAATTTGAATTGTTTCAAAACTGCAGATTCAGAACTGACAGAAGCTGTGTTAAGTTCTCCACAGACTTAGTTTTGGCATTATCAAGCTGATGTGCCTGGAAGACAGGGTAAAGGAATGTATAATTGTATCAGCTTGTGTTTTTTTCACATTTTGTTCACACTGGAAAAACTATTTTCCTAGAAATACAAAATTTGGAAGTATTTTCCTGTTTTAATTAAAGTTTTAATTCTGCAAAATTTGTTTTCCTTAGTTCCCATGACTGCTGGTGGACTTTTTCCTGCTTGTCATTGCAATGTAGATAGATCCTTGACTCTAATTCCCGAGTCCCATTTTCTGAAGGAATTTGGTATCTGAGACTCCCCTGTCTTGATGTGAGCATCACAGAGTGTATTTGTTTAGCAGTAGCTTTTTGTTATACTGCTTCTCTCATTTCTAGTTTTTTTTTAAATTTGATTAAAAATGTGAATTTGAAGTCAGGTTGCATTAGTAGCTGGACAGTTTTGTATATACATGAATGTGCGGAGTAAAAAGTGCTGTGATACGTGCATGCATCCGTCACTAATAGTGTAGTTATTTCCAAAATACTAGCTGCTCATACATTTTTGTAGTACACAAGTTCTCAGCTGACAATTTCTATAACAGTTTAATTTGCACATGCATTTAGCTTTCATATGTGCCCATCTTCATCAATGTTCAAACAGAAAAAAAATAAGGTCTGCTTATAACTGCCATGGTAGAGTTTAATCTGTTAATTCTGAAGAAGTGAAAGTCAACAACTTAATTTTGAAAGGAGAGAAATCTGGCATGCCCAGATGCCTCAGCTAAAATATGCAAAATACTTGAGGAGAGACACAGAGTAATTCACTTGTCCTTGAGCTACATATCTAATTTTGTAGACAAATAAAGACTGTAAAGCTGCTTTAAAAAAACCAACTTAACCTTCCATTACAGAAGGTTTCAATCAAGTTGGGGAAGAGAGTTCTTGACCAGTGGCACTACATGCCTTTCATTATTTAAAAATAAAAAGTAAAAAAAAAAGCAAAATCTCTCAGTAGTTACACTTGAAATCAGATTGTCTGCTTTATGTCATTGTGGCATTTGGACAAATTCTGCTTGTCTTTTGGATAAATTGAAAACTTTTGTTGAGGTAATTGTACAGTTTTAGGAGAACGTAGTAATGTCATAAGGAGACAACTGGAACCTTCACCCTTCCCTTTTTTGAGAAGCTAAATCTATGCTTTTTTTTTTTCTTTCTTAAACTTTGAAGTCAGGAGGAGACTATCCTTTCTTTTCCTGTTCCGAATTTGTGGAGTTTATAAGCTTTATAGATTTTTGGTGAAATAATTAAAGTTGCCTATTTAAAAAATGGAAAAAAAAATCATGAAGTTGAACTACTTAGAGATGTAGTAGGGAGAAAGTAAGTATTAAATACGTAGGTGAGCATATTTGGCTCAGCAAATCTTCAGGTACTCCTCCTGTAAACAGAGCAGGAGCCATATGCCAAGCTGTCAGTTGTGCTAAGAATGGAGAGGAGGCTGAAGAAACCCACGAAGAAATACAAATAAAGGGACATAAGCATAAACTAGCCAGAAGTCAGAACTGATCTGTCAGTGATGCATTTATTTAGATTGGGGCTTCTCAGCTATCTTGGGGCCAGATAAGGACTAGAGAGCACTTCAAGTGATGGCTCGCACTGTAACCAAACAGTGACTGGGAAAGGGGATCCCTGTGTCCTGCTTGATTTGGGTGCTGCTGAAGAGGTTGGATGGAAGCCTGGCTTTCTCGCTTGGTGAATATCCTGAGCAAACATGCTATCTTTTCTATAGCTTTTTCTTAAAATTGCAGCAGATTTATAAGAAATACATGATATTTGTGTATTAGTTGGTGTAAAAAGTATTTAAAGCTTCAGGGTCTTTATTTGCATGCTTTGTATTTACATTGGAGCTACATTTATAAAACATATTGTAGCACTTAATTATTTTTGGACTCTTCAGTTGGAAACAAAAATAATTATTTTCCAAGTTTTATTGGTAGAATCTGTTTAATTTTGAATTTTAATTGGTAAAACCTGTCATGCTTGTTTTTCTTATTTGAACAGAAATTCTTTTCTTGTTAAGATAAAAATATTTTAAATGGATTTTCTTGTGTAAACCACTATAAAGTGATTAAAAGTGATAAGCTCTTCAAAAGGCAGTGTCTTACAGTATTTGAATAGCTTACATACTAATTGGTTTTTCAACTGTGTGTCTGGCTCACCTGTGACTTTTTGTTCATCAGCATGTTTTGCTACAAGGTAGTGTATCTTGTAATTTGCTCACTGTTTGTTTTTAGACTATTCCCTCATTATGTGTTTTGCTATTTCTTTATGATGTTTTCAGTAACTTGATCTGCTTTTCGAGTTCTAACAAACTTTTTATGAAAAATTTATATAATACTTGGTGGAAGGATGGTTTGCTTTTCTCTGTTTCTGGTATAAAAATTAAAAGTAATTTCTGTAAATTAATTTTGAGGTATCTATTACTATAAAATTGAAAAATGAGATCAGAGGTTATCTCATTGCATTTGTCCTTTATAATGACATTTGTACCTTTACCTTTGAATGTTTTGATTTCTAGGTATCAATCTGTGGAACAGTAACTTGCTAGTATGAAGCCAAAAAGGAATTCATTAATAGATTGTTGTTTTACATTTAAGAATTTTTTTTAAAGCAAACTATGTAAATGGAAGAATAATCTGAATGTGTCTCAGATATGCAGCATTAACTTCCAACTTGTTTTCTGTAGTGATTAGATTGAAGCTTTATGTAGAACAGCTGGTAAAGCCTTTATAGAGGATGTCATTAGTAATAAAGAGGAAAACTTCCACCTTTAACAAGATTTTGCCTTCTATACAGCTTGCCCAATTCAGGCAGCGGAAAGCACAAACTGATGGTCAGAATGGATCAAAGAAGCAGAAAAAGAAGAAGAAAACAGCAAACATCAAAGATGAAGAATCAATACAAGATGGGATTGATACTGATCGATCTCGAGGTGATGAAACATCCACATGCAGCAGCCGAAGGGGAGCAGCTGCCACTGCTGACTTTGCTATTACCAGGACTTTGCATAGTGGAGAAATTATCAAACACAACCAGACTTACACCATTGAGGTAAGTTTGTCTCAGGCTGTAACCTGAGACTTTGGTGGGGCAGGGGGGCAAAATACTCTGTTAATTTTGAGAGCGGGAATAAAGGAATTATATGAGATTTTGGATATTATTTCCTTGCCTCCTCTGTCCTTAATATGTCCAGAGAAGGCACTTTCTACCTGCCTGCTGGCATCATGTTTTCTGTGGTAGTCAGTGTACTGTAGATTATGGAGTTTGTTGGTACTCCTGTACTCCCTAAATGGGCAAAAATTGGTTTTGTTTCATTGCTTCATTTTATGCATTTTGTTTTATTAAAAGTTTACAAATTGCGGTGGATTTTCAATCACTGCAGCTATGGCTACAGCAAAATGCAAAACTAAACATCTTTCTTGTATCCATAATGTAATTTGAGTCTTTCTGGTTAATGAGGAGGAGGAATGAATTTAGAAAACACTACTTAGAACTGAATGACTTAAGAGACTGATAAACAGATACTCTACTTTTACTACTTAATGAAATATAATACTGATTGCTAGTGGCTGAAAGTACATGCTCCAGGAAGGTTGTAAGATGCCCCATGTGATCTACACCGGCAGTCCAGTTCAGTTCTGAGTGGACATGATTTCACGTAACGTAATATGTTGTTCCAGATATGGCATATGAGGGACAAGAGATGCTGATGTTATTTACAGAACAGCTTATTCCATTCATAAAAGCAGTGCCTCTAAAAGGACGAGTGGCATTCTGAACAAGCAGCTCAACGCAGATTCCCAGCTCTGTGCACATGAATGCAGTCTTTTCTGAGAGATGTAGTACAGATGAATACTCTGCATTTTGACTTGTCAGTCGTGTGCTAGGATGGACCATTTGTAACTATTTTGGCTCCATTATCTCATTTCCAGCACCTGAGAAGTAATAGAGAAATGACACTTTTTGAAAATTTCTTTCATTTGTGTTTTAAAAAAAAAAAAAGGTTACCCTGGTGGAGGGGCAGACAGACTAAATCATACATGTGAATAAAAACTTGTAAAATAATTGATCCATTTATTTTACGATTTTGAGCCTACAGTATATCAGTACACTAGATATTTTGAACTTTATAGATACATGCCTTTAATATCTAGCTTTTCATACTTAGGAAGCTCATGTTAGAGCTTCAAAACTGTTTGTAGTAACTCAGTAAAAGTGTCTGTTCAACTCATAGCTTTTCCTGGAAGAGGTAATAAATTTTTTAAAGAGCATTTAATACCAGAATGACTGTTTTCATAGGTGAAGATGAGAATTTTTTTGCCTTCTAGAAAAAGAGAAAGGTGTCCTTAATGAAATGCAGCAGGTTATCTACAGCTAAGGAGAGAGGACTGCTAGGGCAGAGAGCTGTTTAGAGGGAATCACTTAAACTGTTGTTTTAACAATATTATAGTCTACATAAATATGATAACTGTATGAAGAAACTTTCTTAACCAAATATATTTTGAAGTACATCATGATTGCGTGTTACAGATGGACTCTGCTGATGTGCTTGCTCTCAGTCAGGATAAATATCTCTACTACAATTGGAGAAACAGGGTAAAGTACAGAATCATAGAATAATTTAGGTTGGAAGGGACCTCCGAGGTCATCTAGTCTAATCCTGTGCTCAAAGCAGATCTAATTAGATCAGGTTGGGCCTAGTAGCCTATGTTGGCCTCTCAATGCCAACTCTGAAGAAATATCTACACTGCAGTTGCTAAAGATTGCACACATAAATATATTCTTAAGATTGGGTATGATTTTTCTGAGGTCTGCCTTATTCCCAAAGCAATTTATCTTATGTTTAAACAAATAAATATAGAGATGCATAGGGCTTTTTGGTTTGTTGGGGTTTGGGGGGGGGGGTTGTGGGGGTTTTTTTAAATGTAGCTTTAAAAGAATAAGCATGGTGATTAGTGTTTATTTGTTAATTGACTCTCCTAAATTGCTCATGTCTTAGTGACTTCTAAAACAGTATTCTCTTCCACTGAAAAAAAGCTGCTCCCAATTGGGAGAGCATTTTTCTTTGTTACGTGTTGTCTGTGGCCTGCTTATTCATATTAAATACGTAACTGGTATTTTGGAGTGGGAAGACGGTTGCTAAAGTCTCTATCTGTGCAGTATTAATAGAAGAGGAAAAATTCTGAAATAGTTTCAATGAATCTCATAACTTACTGTTTTTAGTCTTTTAAGTGCAATGATTTGGACACAAGAGCCTGTATTACAGTAATTGGATTAGAGCTTGCTGAGTTGAAATGGCAGCCAATGTAATAGGCAGTTTCAGGCTGATCTCTGCAATGGAGAATTACAAGCAGATTCTTTGAGCTGTTTGCTTTTTCACCCAACATTAAATCTTTATAGGCTGCTGTGTCAGGCGAGTAAGGCAAGATTACTGGAGGCATTATGCAGGATTATCTTCTAGCTAAATTTTGATTCCACTTACTTATTTCATCTTTTACTGGAATTCATATTTAGAATTGTTCTTTCTGTACCACAAAATAGACTCAGAACATCTGACTATACCGCCTATCTATCTAAAAATCCTGACTGGGCTCTTTTGTGGTAGTTCTGTGGATAGAAGTTTATCTTCTTATGGGTTTTGTCTTTATTCGGTTGCAGCCTGATATCTTTTGATCTTGACATCCATAGTCTCCTTTTCCATATAGGAGTAAAAATAATCTAAAAGAGACAGCCCAGGAAATAAATTGGATCAATGAAACTCTTGGTTTTAGGATTGCTTCTTTTTGTGACTTCCTGCAGTTAAAAATGGAAGAAAGCAAAAGCGACTTCCAGGGTAAATAATTGCTGAGATCACCTTCTCTGAGAAGTCTTGAAATGATGCATCGGAGCAGACTGCTTTGCAAGAATGTATTAATGCCAGGAAAGCAAAAGAAATTAACCTGTGGCACAGTAAAATTGTCCTTGAGCCACCTGGGTAGTAAAAGCTATTATACAAAGCTTCTTAGAAAAGAAAAGTTGAAAGTTCCGTGATGAAGAATACCTGCTAATTGACTAAGGTTGGATTAGTAACTCGTCTTTTGTTTTTCACAGGACAAATCCATTTGGTAATAGTTTTAGAATAGCTTAACTGTTTACTCAAGTAGGTGATAAAGTTTATAGCTTCGTGTTCATTGTTTCATTTCTATAACTTACTCCAGTTGTTAGTGCCTGACACTTGACAGGCAAGGAACAGAAACAGAGTAAGAAGGAGACACTGGGTAGGATTCCTGAGAAGAACTAAAGAAGAAAAGTGACAGAAATATGGAAACATAAGCAGTATGGAGAAAGAGAGAGGGCGCCTCAGTGAGAAGAGGCGTCAGTGGTGAATGTGGGTAAGGCATTCCTATGGTAGAAGCATGAAAGCAAAGAACAACCCAAAGCTTTGACTAGAGAAGAGCTATTCTGGAATGTACAATAAGATGGAGGATTTGAAAAAAAGGATGGATAAATAAAATGTAGTAAAAATTAGACCAGTCACTTCAGATAATCTAGCACCCCTTGAAAAATGTTTTGAAATTGGAAAATGAAGATAAACAAATGTTTGGAAATGGTCTGTTCAATAGTAAAGTGCCACGAGAGAAGACCATAGATTCTCAGCAGCATATGGTTCTGACTGAAGCCAGTCATCTTTCTGTTCACCGTCTGGCCAAATGATTGCCGGGATATCTTTCCAATTTTCTTTGATGCATAAGACAACCTCTGGTATGATGCCTTCCTTTCTCTCTGTAAATACTGATACATAATAGATTTACTGACACAGAAATTACCTGTATTGAAGAATGGTCTTTGCAGATTTACAGAGTATTTAATTTTAAATTAAAGACTGATAAGGCCATATTACCAAAGAATAGAAACCTAATTCATAGAATCATAGAATCATAGAATCATTGAGGTTGGAAAAGACCTCTAAGATCATCGAGTCCAACCGTCAACCCAACACCACCAGGCCCACTAAACCATGTCCCTAAGCGCCTCATCTACACGTCTTTTAAAAACCTCCAGGGATGGGGACTCCACCACTTCCCTGGGCAGCCTGTTCCAATGTTTCACCACTCTTTCAGTAAAGAAATTTTTCCTTACATCCAATCTAAACCTCCCCTGGCGCAACTTGAGGCCATTTCCTCTCGTCCTATCGCTTGTTACTTCGGAGAAAAGACCAACACCCACCTCGCTACAACCTCCTTTCAGGTAGTTGTAGAGAGCGATGAGGTCTCCCCTCAGCCTCCTTTTCTCCAGGCTGAACAGTCCCAGTTCCTTCAGCCGCTCCTCATAAGACTTGTTCTCCAGACCCCTCACCAGCCTCGTTGCCCTTCTCTGGACATGCTCCAGCACCTCAACGTCCTTCTTGTAGTGAGGGGCCCAAAACTGAACACAGTATTCGAGGTGCGGCCTCACCAGTGCCGAGTACAGGGGCACGATCACTTCCCTACTCCTACTGGCCACACTATTTCTGATACAGGCCAGGATGCCATTGGCCTTCTTGGCCGCCTGGGCACACTGCCGGCTCATGTTCAGCCGGCTGTTGACCAACACCCCCAGGTCCTTCTCTGCTGGGCAGCTTTCCAGCCACTCTTCCCCAAGCCTGTAGCATTGCATGGGGTTGTTGTGGCCGAAGTGCAGGACCCGGCACTTGTCCTTGTTGAACCTCATACAGTTGGTCTGGGCCCATCGATCCAGCCTGTCCAGGTCCCTCTGCAGAGCCTTCCTACCCTCGAGCAGATCAACGCTCCTGCCCAACTTGGTGTCATCTGCAAACTGACTGAGGGTGCACTCAATCCCCTCATCCAGATCATCAATAAAGATATTAAACAAGACCGGCCCCAGTACTGAGCCCTGGGGAACACCGCTCGTGACCGGCCGCCAACTGGATGTAACTCCATTCACCACAACTCTCTGGGCCCGGCCGTCCAGCCAGTTTTTGACCCAGCGCAGAGTCCACCTGTCTAAGCCGTGAGCTGCCAGCTTCTCTAGGAGAATGCTGTGGGAGACAGTGTCAAAGGCCTTGCTGAAGTCCAGGTAGACCACATCCACAGCCTTTCCCTCATCCACTAGGCGGGTCACCTGGTCATAGAAGGAGATCAGGTTGGTCAAGCAGGACCTGCCTCTCATGAACCCGTGCTGGCTAGGCCTGATCCCCTGGTTGTCCCGCTCATGCCTTGTGAGCGCCCTCAAGATGAGCCGCTCCATAATCTTCCCCGGCACCGAGGTCAGGCTGACTAATTAAATGCTTAGGTTACCTTTCTGTTGATGATGTTTTCTGATATAGGAAATTCATACACTGAGGAGTGGGGTACCTCGCTGCAGATTATATTCAGATTTGGCAGTGGTTTATCTCCACTAAGATGTACTCTATTTAAATCTGATTGTAATCAGTTGGTTTGGGTTATAAATTACCAGGGAATACATTCCTTTGAATTAAATGGTTTTCGGATTAGGAGCTAAGAAAGGCATGACGAGGCAATATATAAGAATAGCACTTCATATTCAGAATGTTCTACAAATAGTAAAGACCAATAAAGTTCAGGATGACCTAAAGAGAGGGTTTCATGACTGGGATTTTCAGTTTACATTCTCTTTGCCTCCCTTCCTAGTCATGGTCCTCTTAATTAGTCTTACTCAGGTTGTGATCATCTATGGATCACTAGTGACCCATGTGAAACTGGCCAAGCTAAAATAAACTTGTTTTCACTTCTACCACTGGCTAATACATGTTCAAGAATGAATCCAGAATTTTGTAGTTACATTTTTGTAACCGTTTACACTGAGGTCATAAAAGAGTCAATAATTTACTTCAGGTAGAATTCTGTTCCATGAATACTCAGTCTTGGTTCTCGCCCTTTAATACTTTCATCCATTGCAATTGGAGTAGTTTAGTACTTGATGTCCGTTCTTGCGAACTGTTTTATTGTCACCTATGAAAGTTTTCTAAAGAAACATAAAAATCGCTTTTCAGTTCTTGTGGCCAATTTTGTATATGAGTTCTCTTGTGAATCCTGTGATAATGTTGGGCATCCAGTGCCAAAGAATGTGACTTCTGAGCAGTGCTTAACTGCATACAGAAACAAGTTACTCTGAAATGGACCTCCTGTGTTCCACAGGCTGATTACTCCCTTTTTTTGTATCATCTTGCAGTATTTCCTCTGAAAAATGTGTACAGATGAAAGTGTTTTTAATTTTCTGAATACTTAAGTGTTATCATTACAGGTACTACCTGCAGAGTTGATCAAGATAGTTGCCTATAGTCTTTGAGATATCTGTTCAGTGCATTTTAACTATCAACCACATTGTCAGTGAAGAAAATGCTAAATAAAAAATTAAAATGTCTTGCCAGAAGAGAATAGCTGTTTGTAGCAAGAAAATGCTATGGTGCATAGGTGGTAGAATACTGGATTTTGAAATAAGCTTGGTCAGCCAAAAAACTGTCTAGATGCGGGATTGAAGGAGAGATTTTGGAAAGATTATTTATGCTGCTAACAGATATTACACACCTAAACTGATGGAGCACTATATGGTTTTTGGTAATTTTTTTTAAAATTATTTTAGTGTTTTTTCACTTTAGATTGGTATTCAGAAAGGACCAGCAATATAGTAATTTTTTAAAAATCTCGAATCTGGCCAAATTACCATAAAAAATTAGGGAATTATTTTCAGTAACCACCTTCCTTTGAGAATTCATGTTTTCTCACTCTAGCCTAAGCTTTGATCTACAAGTTCTTTGCCTTTTACTATGATTATCTACTAGGTTTGAGCTTATCCCAGGCTTTAAATAGTCATTTATCATCTTTCTTATAAACAAGGGACTGTTTATATAATTCAAAAGTATTACAAGGAAAAACTATGTAAGAAGTCAGTCTACTTGTCCTTGTTTTTTGCATGTTGAAGAAGTGCCTGTATTTCATGCACTATATAAAGAACTTCAAGAGTCGTTAGATCTAATTAAATATGTAAATTTATAGGAATACTTCTGAGCTTCTATAGGAATACTTCTAATCTTTCTTTTTGAAGTCTTCTGAATTGGAACAAACGATGGAAAATTGTAGGATGATTGGCCATACATTTGTTATCTGTATTATGGAAAAAAAATAACAATGTGGTTTTCCCTTATTTTATTCCTTCCAGAGGACTTTGTCCTAGACTAAGGGCATAGACTACAAACAATATGTAAAATTTGTGAGTGTGTGTATGCATGTATATACACAAATATACATATAAGTATCTATAATATGAATAAAAATACATATTGATATAAAAAAAATTAAATTTTTAAGTGTTAAGTACTAATTGTGTATTCAGCAGCAGAAACACTTTTGTCACCCTATAGTTTTAAAACATTATTTTGTTTCAGTTTGTGGCTTATTTTTAAGGTGGACCTTTTTAATTTTTCAAATCATACGCATTGTATGAGTTTTAGCTTCCACATTAATATTTTAAGTTAGTTTTGTGCACTCTGTATGTAAAATAATACCATTTTTGGGGGGTTAATTACATTGTGGAGCTACATATTGGATACAAAATACGTAGAATCGATGATGATGGGATTGTAAAAACTGCAGAGCTGCAGTAGGTCTGAGTGGCAGATTTCTTTAAAAACAAACAAACAAAAAACCCAAAGAAAACACAGTTGACAGTTCCAAATTTTACTTATGTCTGCTGATGCAAAACTGACTATGTTCCTCTGAAAATAAGGCTGACAGAATTCAATGTAAAACAGAGACTGATTTAATGTGAGGCTGGCTAACGTGTTAAGTGAATTTTGAAAAAGCTGTATTATGTACACTTCATTTTTGCTAAAGTAGTTTTAACTCAAAATTAGACTTTTCGAGTTCAAAAGGGCACTTACTTATTCTCCAGTAGTGCACCTTATATGGAAAATTTGAATATTTTTCATATTTTCCTACTAACATCTTTATTCTCAAACCTGTTACATTGTATGTAGTTCACCAACGTACTCTGTATTTAATTCGAGCTTCTTCCATGGCATGTTTATGCTCAGTTTATTAAGGCTTTGTTCCTTTAATTGCTGTAATTCATTAGATCACAAGATTTGAGTTTTTGTCCTTGTTCTTCCTGATCGCTTTTATCTTTCCTTGGTTTCCATGGAAGCTGAAGGAAAATATGTGTGTTTGTTTTAAAATTCTAGTCAACATGAAAATGACATTCTATATATGATTGTGTTCTTAAGCCAGCAAAGTTCCTAATTAGGTAAAATCGATCTATCAGAGAAAAGTCCTTTTCTTGTACTCCTTATTTCTTTTTAAAAAAAACCAACAAAACCAACCCCCCCCCCCCCCCCCCCCAATTATAAGTTACACTTCCAAAATATTATTTTGTACCTGCAGGTTGTATTTTCATTAGAAGACTTTGTCATGTAATTATAATGTTTCCATGATTATAGTTGACCAGCAAAGTAACTTTTTCTCTTTTAAAGCTAGGATTTCAAGGAAGTGAAGATGGCCTTTGATATCTATATATTCTAATCAAATTCTTGTATACTTTAATATTTTTGAATGCTGTCTACATTCTCAGAAACAGATGAAAAATGTCTTGTTTAATGTTTTTAGAGTGCCATCATTGTAAATATTTTAATATTTCATTTTAGCCGGAAAGTGAAATTTCCACCACGGTAGAAGATTACAGTTCTGAGGTAAGACTGAAGTAACACTTTTCCTAACTTTTCTTTCAACTTTTTCTTTTACATGTTTACTGCAATGCTGTGCATTGTTTTTCAAAAAGGGAAGGAAAGAAAGAGCAGATGTGATGTTATAGACAAAGCTGTTACATGTTTGAGACATTAAAAATTAGTTTTTGCCCGCAGCATTAATAAATGCCCACGGCAGGGGGGTTGGACTAGATGACCTTTAGAGGTCCCTTCCAACCCAAACTATTCTATGATTCTATGCCATTACTGGTATGATTAATGTACCATTAAAGCAAGCATTATGTCAACTACATAATGGGAAGGCTACTATAATCAGTAATGCAGTAGATATATGAACCGTTGTAACAATGTCATCATTATGGTTGTGTTCATGCTTCATGTTGCCATTGGAGTTGTGGCTGTGCATAATTTCTACTAATTTTCTGTGGGAAACTATTTAACAAGTTGATTACGTTTTAATGAGTTCCAAAGCAGCCGTTGCTCAGCGACTGGCTAGGCGTCAGTCTGCTGGTGGGAGGTGGTGATTGCCTTTGCATCGCTTGTTGTTTGGGGGTTTTGTTTTGTTTTCTTTCACTTATTAAGCTGTCTTTATCCTCAACCCATGAATTTTTCTTGCTTTTGCCCTTACGATTCTCTCCTCCATCCCACTTGTGGGGGATTGAGTAAGTGACTGGGGGGGGGGCTTAGCTGCTGGCTGGGGTCAACCCATCACACATTGGCATCTACTGCTCATCTCTGTCACGTCGAAGCGTAGTATATATGGAACTTTAGTCTTGCCAAATAAAACAGTTTGTTATGTTTGTAAGGAGTAAACTGCCTCATGCATAAATGTGGGTCAAGAACATGCTTGCAAGAAATAGCCATGGAATATCTGAGTACAGTAAATATTGTTTCTAGTTTAAAAAAATAATTTTTAATGTCTCAAACAGTCACTTTCTGTAGGGACAATCTGGGGTTTGTTTTGCAGAACTGTGCTAAACGCTTCTGCAAAATACACCCAAGAGTCTTAAGCTTGGCAATAAGTAAGAGGGGATGAAGTAATCAAATGAGTCTCTGTTGCTGAAGTAAATTTGGTGTAGAATACTTTGTTCCTCTCTTGATCTAGGCTTTTGTAAGAGAAGGTGACTACACCTTAGAGTAACTATTTGTTCCATACTGGTATTATAGCTGCTTATTGTGAAGCCTAAGGGAATATACACACCAGACAACATGTCCCTGACCTGTTGCACTGCATGGTGCAAAAGTAAAATCATTAGCACAGTCGGCAGTCTAGACGTGCCCTGAAAACTGGAACGACTTTTCTTTCCAAACTTAAATGCTTTGTCTTCACTTGCTCCTTCTCCCAGCCTATTTGCTTGACCAACTCTGTGTCTGTTTTCTATCCCCTAGTTTTTTGTAAATTCTTCCCTTGTCTGTAATAGCTCCTGTCAATCTTTTCACCTTCCCTTGCCCATCCCCTTTTTCCCCTTGCTTGGTTTCTTAGCTCAGTCTTATAGGCTTTTCAGACTGTTTCTATTCTTCCTTTTCCTTCCTCAGTCATTCCGAAGCCCAGTTTCTTTCCCAGCCTTTCCAACTTTATCCAAGCATTGTTCTTCCTTCTTTCTTCTTCTAATATTTTTTTCTCCTTCTCCCTTGAAAACCTTTTCTCCTTTATTCCCTCTTCTTATGTTCCTAATATTCAGCTCAGTTTGTCCTAGATGAAAGCAGTAGTTTTGCTTTCCAACCTCTCTCATCAAATCCCAGTTACAGTTTCCTCTGTAGATTTGGTCTCAGCCTTTTTAGTGGAATTCTTTTCCTGTCCCTCTCTTCCCCAGTTTGACTCTTTCTCTCCCACTTTTTCCTCCTGTCCTTGTTTATAAGCACCCCCACTTTCTTCTGGTGTGTTGTGAGAAGGCACTTGAGAGTACAGGGAAAATATTCCCTCACATTCATTATTGGCTACTTTCAAATACATGATACTGAATTGTATGGACCCTTGGTCTGGTGAATTGTGATCGTTCTTATGGCATGTTTTTTGAAATGCAAATTTAAAAATATCTGAGACCAGCACTTTTGGAATTGAATATTCTAGTCCAGCTGCTGGGGAGTGCTGTAAATGAAAGAAAGAAAAAATATTTTTATGGAGGGATAGGTGCAAGGGGTTGAAGCAAACTCTATCGGGAGAGGTAGGGGGGGTGGGAGGGGATTTAAAAGTTTAAAGATTTAGTATTTTTCATAGATAAAATGTAGTTTATTCTGTCCAATGAATTAAAGTAGCAAAGAACAAAAAGAATCTGAGTTTGCTTTATGTATGCTAAGATGATAGGGCAGTATGTGCACACAGTTTGCCATTGAGAGTGTAGCAAATACACCTTTGAACAAATGCTGTGTCCTTACTGCATCTTTTTAGAATATGCGTCACCATGGTGTGTGATTACTATTAAATGGAATATGCAGTATGTGAAGAATGAGCCCTTGAAAGCAGTTGACAATGGCATTGATGTTCATGTATTTTTACAAGTGAGAGGTATTACATATATAATTAAATACGACTTAAGAAATTTTGATCGCTTCTGAGGTTCTAGGAAGCAGTGTTGGAGACTGATTGCAAAAGCTCAAGAAAACACGTCTTTGCACAAGGAGACAGAATACAGAAAAGATCTGGCATAATGCCTCGTGATAATTGTGGATATGTTCTGATTTTTAGTGTTTTGTTATTAGTATCAGCCGAATTCAAAGCTCTCATTTTAAAATGAATTTTCACATCTAAACAATTTAACTTACCCTGCTTCATTCTTCAAAGATTTCTGTAGGTGCCTACAGAGTATATTAGGGAGCAATTTTTCAGATACTAAAGACAACAGAATTACAGCCAGACTGCCTTCTGAATGTGCCTTTTAAAAAATTGCAGATTTCCTCAAAATTGCAGATTTCCTCAAAAATGCAATGACAGATGCATTTCTAGGCACTTCTTTTATTTTATTGTGCCTATTATTCTAGGCACAAACTGAAAATGGTGTTTGCTTATGGAGTATAAAAAAAAAAAACCCAACTGAAATTAATTTTCCCAAGTTGCCCTATTTGCTAATTTTAGCTAAGTTTCATATAGTCAGTTGTGACGTAACTAGGAAATTGAGGAGAAGCTAAGAACATGGACAAGCAGTGTTGGAGTTCTAAGTATTAATTTTTGTGAATGAATCAGATGTCCAAAATGTAAAAGAAAAGGGGGGGGGGGGGGGGGGATGAAAACACGAGGTAAAATTGTTAATCCATTCCAGATACTTCTGTGTGTTTCTACTACCAAATCAAAGCATTTTTTTAATCAGAAGTCTGCTTGCCAGTCTGTAATAGGTTATATTATTTTCATGCATTAAGGTATTTTCTATATTTTTCAGTGATTGAACAGTATGTATTGATTTATGCTGAGCATGAATTTGCTATTTATAAAGGGAAATCTCTGTAGTACTGGCATTAATGTTATAAGTAGTTACACATTATATATTATTACTGCTATTTCTGAGGTACAATTTCAGGTCTTCCAAGGTCTAGGGAACATTACAACAGATACAGTGATTTCATAAATTTAATCCTGACCTCTGGTGGCAATTGTCATGAATCACTGCCTTAATTCAGTGGTGGAAGTTGATTTTCCTTGTGTTTCTCTGGAAGAAGATTCCTTTCATTTGTCTTAAACACATGTATTTACTGATGCAATATAAATTATACCTTTATTTTTAGCCAATAGACTACAAATTATATTTTACTTTATACTAGTAAATACTATTTCTGTGAATTATTTTGAAAATACAAGCAAGGAAGAAAAATCAGCCAGAATGTCCTTTGAGGAAGTTGCATAACCTTCACTTTTTCATGTCTTTTTTTCACTAAAACAGTTGCTCCTGGGTAGCTAATGTGTCGTAAAATTTAATTTTTTTCTTACTTTGTGGTTATTTGTATATGTGATTATAGCTAGAGCTCTGTTACTTCTTGCTTCCATTACCTTAAAATGCTATGCAGTTTGATTGCTTCTTTAAATGTTTAATTGTTTGCTGGGGTATGTAACTAAGCGCATCATAAGGCATTAAGGCGTAAGGACATTTCAGCATTAAAGGCGAACCGCAAAGCGTTAAAAGAAGAAATTATGAGAGTCTACATTAATAGTGTTTATGGGCTTGCAGAAGATCTCTATATGGGTAAACCACTGGGGCCATGAGACAAAACGCAGAAGTCCAACAGGCCTTGTGTAGACATCTATTAACACTGAAGTTGGTATCTGGACTGCAGTCTTCACATATTGCAGATGAGTGAAAAATCAATTTTAAATTAAGGTATTTTGAAGCTAATAACTCAGCCCCAGCTGTCTGTCTGCTCTGACACAGTGGAATTTCTGTCATGCCAGAAGTTGCCAGGCTGCTTGTGAGGTTCCCATCAGCACAGCACCCTGCCGCAGCAGTCTGGCTGCTTTTTCCATAGATTACAGTGCAGTTTGTTGTCTTGCCGTGTTTCAACTTGCACTTTACCAGAAAGCTTAAGGCATTTGAAAGGAGAAGGTATCAGATGGGAAACAGCATGGACTACCGTGTTGTTGTGGTTCACTTCTGTGATGTCTAAGAACCTCCTGTGAAATGAGGCGGGATTTCCAAAGTCCCAGACAGTTGTTCTGAATGTGTATAGCAAAATCCCTTTTATAAGTAAAAGGTCTTTTGTAGAAATTTCAGCTGCTAAGGAGTCTGGAACATCTAATGAGATAAGTCTTTTATGTCTTTCCTAGTAGCTCTTGTTATAAAGCATCTAAGAGTCTTTGATTGTTGCACACAGAAATGATTCACAGGAAGAGAAGCATGTCCATTGTGGTAGATTACAAGAATCATACACTACATCTTTATCAATTAAGCCTAAATAAAATGGGAGTTAAAAAAAGGAAAAGAAGTATTTCATAATAGAGTTTCTATTAAACTACTAGTGGTGTTAATCTGGGACATGCGCCAAAGTCTGAATGAAGACATTGGTGCCAGGCGCTGTGTAGACACTTGTATGTCTGAATGTAGAGTGAACATCTGGCAATGCACAAACGATGTGCAGTGCCTCTGTGAGTTGCCTGGACTGCTGTTTGCTGCAATTTTCTTTATTCTTTCTGAAATAAAGTAGTAATGTCTCTGTGGTGTCTTCCTTTTTACTGAGGAAGTCAGGAATTGAAAGGGCATTGTGTCAGCTCTGCAAATTCCTGTCTAATGCAGGTATATTCATTCTCTTAATACAAACTCAATGACTATATTGATCCCATTTATAACAATGTACTTCCATGTCGGGTAACTTATTGATTTCCTCAGGCATGATAGTCCTTTGTAAATAAGCCCTGATCTAGACTATGGCAGATGTCTGAGCAGTATAGCTTCTTTTTTTGATGTAATTATAGTATTTGGGTCTGAAATGCTATGATGCCTTTCCATCTCTAGTACCATTATTTTTGTTTCAGGCTCTGATGTAATAAACAGCTCTGAGGGGAAATACAGCTGTTCTTGCTTTCTCATTTTAAAACATTGGTCTGCTGTTTTAAAAGTCTGCCTGTCTGTTATGGTTACTCACAAGTGCACAGCGTATTCTTTTCATTTGGATTTTTTTTTTTTTTAACCTGTAACTGCTACTTTGGTTTGTGCTTGCCTTTTGGAGATTCGTCATTATTGGTTTGCACAGTCTGTAGAACCAAAATTCTCATAGAAGCTGAAAGGGGTTGCAGTGTTAGGTGAGTGAAAGAGGATTTTTTGCAAATATCTTATGTTAAATGTATAATTTCTGCTCTTTTTCAATCTTAAGAAATTCCTTCAAATTGAGGATGAGAGTCTATGATACTGTCTTTCATCCACTATCGAGAGATTGGTGACTTTCAGCAATAGTAAATCTTGGGGTGTATAAATACCTTTTAGAAAGCATAACTATGTTTAGTGATATATAGAAATACTAAACATGTAATTTAAAATGTAATAGTACTGCATTTTAATCATTTAAAGTATAAAGCTTTGCATTGACCTTTAAATCTGAATTCCTTTGTTTTCTCTAGGTGTTTAAATTCATAATATGGTTTTTGTTTTTAGACAGTAGTATCTATTTTTGCAATTTTGGGTGTTTTACCTGTTACCTATGCTTACTTTGATGCAATTTACTACATATAAAGCTATTTTGTATTTCAAATGAAATAAATTTTTGTAGCATAAAAATTCCCGTGGGTCTGCAGGAATCATCACATAAGATTCAAATGAATGGAAAATAGAAATCAAGCTCTATTTCAAATAATAATGTATTTAGAAATTGTCTTTATACAGGTAAATGGTTGCAGTTTTGTGACAAGAACAGCTATACCTGCAGACTTAATCAGGGTACAGTATTGCAAATTGAATCGTAATACTAATGGTGAATACTAAAAACCTCAAACAATTTGTTTTGAACAAAAACTGTTGCTGACTAATACTTTATTTGGCATGCTGTGCTCTGCATCTGCATTGTTTGTTATATATTAATACATTGTATCATTAAACTTGAAATGCAAAACAATTTACTACTTCTATTAAGATTAAGATTATAAAGCAGAACTTGCAGAAATGCTTTATGTCAGTGCTCTTGAGGTGTGAATTATACTAACAAAGGAGGTTACCATGGCAATAAGATCTTCGATGCTGTATTGTATGTTAATGTACTAAGGTGGCATTTGATACGGAATTTGATACTTGAGTTTACTTATTGTGATAAAGCATTAAAAAATGGCATGTTAAGGAACTTGGATTGATTTAGGAAGAAGAATTTGGAGTTGGAGAGATTTGTTCTGAGCATGGAATGCAGCACTCTCGCACGCAGCTAGAGGTGATGGAGAATGAATTGGCTGGGAAACAGCAAGAGATTGAAGAGCTAAACAGAGAGCTAGAAGAAATGAGGGCAGCATATGGTACAGAAGGATTGCAACAGGTATAATTACCTTATGTTGCTTTCTACTTGCTACTCGGTTACGTGCAAAAATGCAGAGAAACTCACCTGAAAGAGTTCACGCTTAATGGCAGCTGTTCAGAATGCAGTCAGTGTATGGTATAGAATTACACATAATTTCTTTCAATCACATACCATGTGCTCTATTTCTTTGAATGGCATTTCCATTGTGTGTCCTTTTTCTCTGTATTTTGTGACTAAAATTGCAGTCTTCTTCACAGTGACTTTCTTCAAATCAGGAACGGAAAGACGATTTTCTGCAAGAAAAGCCCTAATTCTTCTCTAGTTGCGCAAAGACTGCGTTTCTTTAATACCTTCCTGTTCCTCCAAGATCAAAAAAACCTCAGGTTTTTTCTTCCTAAGAAATGATATAACTGAGTTGATCCTTGAACCAAAAAGGTATTTGTAGTCAGACTTCACAGTCTGAAATACAAGGCAACTGTGACAGAATGTTTTAATAAACATCTAATAACTTGGGATTACAGGGAAGTACTTCTTACTTCAGAAATACCATTGGAATTTAAAGTTAGGTTTTAAAGTAAAGAATATTAAATACTTATTTTTCCAGTTTAAGCAAGTGGTGCAATGCATGAAGTCAGTGCTTTGTCATGCTTCATGTCTTACTTTTGTCTCTCTCTTAATTTTTATTCAGGTCACATAATTGTGTTTTTCTATTTTTTACAAAGTACTATAGAATACCAAAATTGTTGTAATATTCAGTCATTTTCACCTTCATTATTATTGCACAATTATAGTTTTTTTTCTGCTTTCATTTGTATTTTATCCCTGAAAATGGATGTCATGTTTTCCACCACACTAGAGTGATCTTTAAGTGGTTGCCCTGGAGGAGGTGGTTTATCATTCCTTTGTCTGTTGGTGAATCTCTGGTGTTGCATTTTAAGTCAAACTTAGCTTCTAATTACTGTGTCTTGTATCTGTTGTGCTAAACATAATAGTCATAACTATAGCATAATAAAGAACATAAGCATAATTTTAGTTTCTCACAATCGTGACTACTGTTAGTTTTTCCTGAAAAAGGTGAAAGTGAAAATGTTTGCATTTTTTAAATGGCTATGATTACTATTTTTAAAATAAATTAAAATTATATTAAAACAAAACAGGCTGTGGTACAATAATATTTTAGTAGTTGCAGCATATTTTTGTATGATAGTGGTACAGTGCATAATATCTCAGTTGAGAAATGCATATGGTTTATTCTTCAGAAGAAACAAAAGAATTGTAAAAGGGGAGTGTGGAAGATATGTTGTGTGCTTTTAGTTCTGCCTCTTTGTTAAAGAAAAAGATTGAATAAAAAAAGTTGAAAATTATCATATAGCAATGTGTGGATCAGAACAGATAAATTTAGTTATTCAATTTCATTGAACTGATGCAAAAGGAAAGATATGACACACTTAAGTGTCTGATCTGTTCCTAATTTTCTCTATTATAACAAACATCTAGTATTTCCACTAGATCCATGCTTTTAAAGTGGGAGTTCACTGCAGTGTTCTGAAAAGAACTTTGAAAGAATTTCCTCAAATTCTTTGCATAGTTTGGCTTGTTTAAGGGACTTCTGGTTTTTATGTCCCACTGAATAATGTCCCTATCATCTAAATCAGTAAGCTTTATCTGGAAGCATTGTAATTTTACTTCAAGACTCAGCATATAACCTGGAGAAGCTTCTTTTTGGGAGCATTGTAAACAAAACAGTTACAGAAGGTGACTGATGGTTTAAGAAACTTGCAGTGCATAGAGGTGAAGCTTCCACTAGCCTTGAATGAGTTCAAATTGACAAAGTGACTTTAAAGTGAGTAACCTGTCTATTTATATAATTGCACATGAAAATAGTCCCAATTAATATTGTCGAATTCATGGCTGCCTGAGTGTAATCCTATAAAAAATAAAACATTTGCAAAGGATTTTTTTTCTGTACTTCTATCATTTCTGCATCATTACAAAAGATTCATCTATTAAATACACTGTATCAGTTCTGCAGCTTGAGCTGATTTTCTCATGTAGTTATGAATAATTTATCTGAGTTCACAATGTAGGATACTGCATGGTATCTATTATATGCTTTTAGTATGATGAATGCAATTTATTGCACTTTCAGTGAGAGATAATCTAACTTGGATTTATTGTGGGGAAAAGTGTGTGGACATGAGTAGTTGTACAAAATTGCTGAAACACTGTAAGTAGGTACTCTGGCTTCCTTTATGATGGTTTGTTTATGTGGCCACGCTTTTTAGTTTAAAAGCAATTTATATATTTTAACTAATTAACCCTCTTAAAGGTTCAGATTTTGTTCTTTGATAAATATATTTTATGGAGAGGTCATATATTGTTAAATGAGGGGGGAAAAAAATCTGTTTCTGAAGTATTTACAAGTAGAGTTTGTGAAAACATAAATGCTCCAGTAGGTCTGTGTGACATCTTTTAAATGGAGAGGTTAGGGATGACATATTCCTACTTAACTAGAATAAGCTACTATTTTTTTTTTTGTCTGTGGCTTTGATGTGCACTAATAGTTTAAATTTTATCTTTCATAGCTGCAAGAATTTGAAGCTGCTATCAAAAAAAGAGATGACATTATCACTCAGCTCACTACTAACCTACAGCAGGCACGGAAAGAAAAGGATGAAACTATGAGGGAGTTCTTAGAGCTTACTGAACAAAGTCAGAAACTGCAAATTCAGTTTCAGCATGTAAGTTACAGTGCTACCAATATTTATTTGGGTTTGAAAATTGGTGTCGCTTTGGAGGGTCCATAAATGGCTACTTCCTGCAGAAACACAGAATTTTTTGTGCATTTTTGAGGAATTGGTCTCTTAGTATAGATCAGCAGTCACTTTACCGGTCCTACAGTTATCATTATAGTACCTGGTTCATTGTACTAATTCACTATAAAATAATAAAGATTAGTCTGTCTTCTTCCCTAGTATGTGGTGATAGCTTCTGATAAGTACTGGATGATGGCAGTTATCTTGGGGGGAAAACCACTTATGTAATTAGTTCTCAGAGCTTTGGGCTGAAATCCAACCTGTTCCCTTTGAAATCAAAACAGCCAGCCATCAATTTTAATGGCACTGGTGACTGAGGTGCCATGGACACTCTGTTAATCTGCGTAACTACAGTTTACGGTGTTGCAGTTCAATATTGTAGTATTTTGTGCTGTTTAAGTACTTTATATAGCTTTTTTGAGCTTCTGGTGGATTATATTCTGAAGCAGAGTTTTTATTAAAAATCTGATTTTGGGGACAGTAACTACAACTAGTTCATTTTACTACTTAGAAATGTTTCTGAGACACTGCTGTCCTGTGCTAGCTCACCATAAAACAATTTAATATTAAATATTTTTTTATTGGTTGGCCATCCCAAAAGAATAAGGATATTTCAGTTCCTCCAAAAAGAACTCATAAAATTTTTGTGATAGTCTTTGCGCTTGTGATGTGGAAGAAGAAAGTAAAGATCACTCTTTCTGTAGTGCAAGCTGTTTCTGAAAAACTTGATATATTTTAGGTTTTATTTTTTTAACATTCAAGTTGCAGGCAAGTGAAGCCCTAAGGAACACCAGCCATAGTTGCACAGCTGCTGATTTATTGCAAGCCAAGCAACAGATACTTTCACATCAGCAACAGCTAGAACAACAAGAACGTCTGCTGAAGAATTATCAAAAAAAGAATGAAGAATTTGAAGAGCAGATTACACGTCTTCAAGACAAAATCACAACATATGAAATGGTATGTTCCTTACTAGAAAGATCTCTTTTTCTGATCTCTTTTTTCTTTTCAGGATTTTGTAGTTCCTTTGAAATTTAAGAGCCAAAGCACAGATTATGAGTGTGCTGCATATAATGCATACAAAGATTTTAAGTTTTTAAGACTGCTTCTGTTAACTAACACATAATATGTGTATAATTTAAAACTGAAATTTTAATGTCAGTATTCTGTTTTAAAAAATTGCAGAAATATTTACAACAAATTATGAAACTATACTGTATATTAGAATGCCTTCATTAAATGACATTATTTTGTTAGGGAAAAAAAAAATAACCTGCACGAACGATCTTTTTCTGTCTTAAGGAAAGAATGAATTCTTTTCTTCATGTACTTTTTTTTTTTTTAATTATCCTTCATGGAAAACATCTTTAAAGTACCTACAAAAATTAAATGTCATTAAAAGTGACAAGTGACAAAGTTTTCAGTAGATTTTTTTTGAAGTATCAGAGCACAACTGGAAAAAATGGAAGTGATTTTTTGTTGTTGTTGTTTGGGTTTTTTTGGCGGGGGGGATTGTCACTTATTCCAAAGGTATAGAAAACCTCCAAAGGTGGTCAACAAATAATTCATATTTAGTTTTCATAAATGATCACTAGCCTTCTAAAGAAAGGCATTGTGTTTAAATAGCTAAGTCTATAAATGTTCTTATATGTTCACATTATGAACTAAAAATAAGAACATGGTTTTGCCCATTTTTTAAAGGAAAAACACAAAAATGAGGGAGAAGATTTGAGTAAACTACAAGAAAAAGAAGCACTAGTGGAAGAGCTGGAAGCAAAACTTGGAGAAGAAGAAAAAAATTCATTTCAGCTTAAGGAAAAATTATCAGATGTCAGTAAATTACTTGAAGAATTGAAAGAACAGATTTCACTAAAGAACCAGGAGATAAGTAATGTGAGAGTTGAACTTACCACCTACAAACAGAAAGACAGACAATGTTCTGATGAAATAAAACAATTAATGGGAACTGTGGAAGAATTGCAGAAACGATGTTATAAAGACAGCCAGTCTGAAGCTGACATTGTGCAAAGAATGGAATTAGAAACACAAAGGAGACTGGCACAACTTCAGGCTGAATTAGATGAAATGCACGGCCAGCAGATTGTACAAATGAAGCAAGAATTATTTAAGCAGCATGCAATGGAAATAGAACAGCGACTTTTGCAACAAAAAGTAGAATTGGAGAAAACTTCAAGTCTATGTTTGAATGAGAATGTTAACAAAGATCAAATGCATTTAATGAATACTAGAATTAATGAATTGAATGTGAAATTGCAAGATGCTGATAATGAAAGGGAAAAAATAAAGCAAGAATTGTCACAACAGATGGAAATCATTTCAGCAGAGAAGTCTCTTCAACAAACTAAAATTGAAGATCTTTTCCAAGAACTGAATTTTTCAAGAGAGCAGGTTCAAAGAGCCAAACAAACTATAGTGGATATGGAATGTAGATTAAATGAAGCTGAAAAATACCAGTTTGTGATTGAAGATTTAAAAACTCAACTGGCTTCTGCCTCTGAATTTAGGAAGGAATTGGAATTAAAACATGAGGCAGAAGTCACAAATTACAAAATAAAACTTGAAATGCTAGAAAGAGAGAAGGATGCAGTTTTGGACAGGATGGCAGAATCTCAAGAAGCGGAATTAGAGAGACTGAGAACAAAGCTTCTGTTTAGTCATGAAGAGGAACTTTCCAGACTTAAAGAAGACTTACAAAAAGAGCACATGGTGAACATAGAAAGCCTTAAAGATAGCTTGAATATGCACCATAAACAGCAGTTAGATGAGGTACAAAATGAAATGGGTCAAAAGATAGAAGCCATGCAATATGAAAAGGACAACTTAATCACAAAGCAAAATCAGTTGATATTAGAGATTTCAAACCTAAAAGATTTACAGCAGTCTATTGTAAACTCTAAATCTGAAGAAATGACACTTCAAATCCAAGAGCTGCAGAAGGAGGTTGAAGTGCTTAGGCAAGAGGAAAAAGAAAAAGGTACCCTTGAACAAGAAATTCAAGAGCTGCAGCTTAAAGCTGAGTTGATGCAGGAAAAAATGAGAGAGAGAGAAGATAGACTTCAAAAAAAATGTTCAGAACTTGAAACACAAAATAACCTTCTTAAGGGGGAGAACAAAACTCTGGAAGAGAAATTAGAAAGTATGTTGGTAAGCTCTGAAGAAAATGTCATTTTTAACAACAGTGTTAGCTCTAAGTCAGAAATTTTGGACTTGCAAAAAAGGATAGAAAAGCTGATTACTGAAAATGAGCAACTTAAAAACCAAAATGGTCAACTCCAAGAGGATACCGAAAGGCAGAAGAGTGCCTTTTCATTTACTGAGAAAAAACTTGAAGCTAATTATAAAGAGCTGCAGAAAGAATGTGCAAGTCTTCTGAAGGCAAAAACTGAGTTAGAAGAGAACAAGAATAAGCAGGAAGCTGAATATAAAAGCAAACTCAAGGCTTTGAATGAAAAACTTCACCACTTACAAAGCAATAGACCAGTTTTATTTAAAACTAAAACTTCTGGTTTTGAAGGGAGTAAAGAAATCAAGGTGTCCAGGGCAGGCACGTTTGAGGCTGGAGAAGTTGTTGAGAAAGATGCAACAGAACTTATGGAAAAGCTTGAGGTTACCCAGCGTGAGAAACTGGAATTATCCCTGAGACTTTCCGATCTCTCTGAACAGTTGAAGTCAAAGCATAATGAAATTTGTCATTTAAATGAAAAAGTTAAATCCTTAAAAGATGAGAAAGAAAAAATTCTAGCAAAATGTAAAGAACTAGAAGTCATAGTTAGCCATGCTGAGAGAGAAAATAGTAGTAGTAATGACCCTAAGACAAAATGCTCTAAAGAAAAAGCTATAAAGACTGCTGCTCCAGCATCTGAAAGTAGAAATAAAACCCCTGCTCCAAGGAATAAAGTTGGTGAAGGAAATGTAAGAGGAAATTTAGGTTCAGGTAAAGTTATCAGTCATGAGGTAACAAAAAGAAAGGATGTTCAGCAAATGTTGAAACCAGAACAGCAGTCTCTTGTAGAACATTTGCATGGGATGACAGGCAGGCTGACAGATGAAACATCGTTAATAGCCATTACACAGAGTGAAAACAATAATCTTCAGCAGCAAGTGGATGCATTAAAATCAGAACAGGTACGTTACATAAAGCAGCATAGAAAATAATTTACCCACGAAAATTTGTAGGAGCTTGCACTTGGAAATTTGGATCATACTTTTCCTATTAGCTGCTTTCAAGTACAGGTGTGTGGTCGTGTGTGTGGCAGTGTGGCCAATGGTTGAAAGCGGTTACATGAATGACCAGAATGATAACCATAGTCAATGTGTATGAGAATGTTATTTTTCAGTGAAAGAAATACTCTTCCCTTACGTTTAATTAAATCAACAACAACAAAAAAAGGTAAGAAGAAGACATCTAGAGCACTTCACACTTTGATATAGCATTTAAATAACTTACTTGAGGTGAGAACTTATTCAGGACATAATTTTGTAATCTGCGATTAGCTTTTCAGTTCTCTAAGTACTCATTCAAACAATATAAAGAGATAATGAAACTCTTGACTTCTTCAGTCATCTTTTATCAAACTTGTGAAATACTAATCTTCCATTATCAGAACTTTTTTGTATATGTGGTTATCACTTCTTAAGAAATGTCTCTGGATGTGAGTGTGAGAAGAGAAATGTGTGAAGATACAGAAGTTATGCATATCGTGTGATTCTAACCAATCTCTGTTTTGCTGGAGAAATTTTGCTTGTATTTTTTGGTATTGTAAATTGTAAATTTAATTAGGTGCTGGAATCATAAATCTGGCTTTAAATTTATATACAGTGATGAAGTTGAATAGCATGCTGCAAGAAGTATGCAACTAAGTTTTCTGTAGAAATAGATGTCAACCAGTCGTCTACTATTTTTTTAGACTGTGGTTTTTTCATGTTCTAAAAATCCACCTAACAGTGAACTAATACCACCACTGCCTAATTTTATGTTGTGTCATAGTTCATTCATTTCCTAAGAAATAAAAGCCACAAGCAAAGCCACATTGGAAACAGTTGTGAGATTATAGGAAAGAGCTACAGCTGTATAATGTATTTTATTTTTTTTATGAGGATGTGATAAGGGTCTTGCAATTTCCTGCCACAGAACTAAAAAATCGTTGTGGTCCAGAGGTGTCTAAAAACCTTTTCAAGCTTGGACTCTAAATAGCTCATTATTGGCATATCCTAAACATGTTTTCACTTTAGCGGTAACATCCCCAAAGGAGCAGACTAGAACTACAAGTCTTAGAAATCAGTGTTTCTAAGGTCTGCTAGTAATACAGCCTTCTTTCTGTATTTGGAGTGAACCTTCTTAACTTACTCTGTTGGTAGTGATATTGCTCTCACTTCATCGGGGTGAAATTCAGTTTCCAAACTGTGTATATTTAAACTTACCTAATGCATACCATATATACAGCATTCCATTCAACAAATTATTCATTTCAGAAATTCGCAAAGAAGGGACTTTTTTGTTTTCTTGTTCCTCACTCTTTGTAAAATGTGTCGTCTTATTCAAAGACTGATTTACAGCTACAGATGGAAGCACAGCGCATTTGCCTATCCCTGGTTTATTCAGCTCATGTAGACCAGGTTCGTGAGTACCTGAAAGCAGAAAAAGAGAGTGCACTTTGCAGTCTTAAAGAGGAGCTTGTACACAGTCATCTACAAGAGATGAATGATCTTAAAAAAATGCATCAGCTGGAGCTCCAGACCTTGAAAATTCAACAAGCAGGTAACTTGACCAGAATTATGGGAGTGAAGTTCTTGATATGAAAAACAGTGTCTTTAAAAGAAAACAAGCACAAGAGTTTGTGCATGTAGCTGTACAATAAATTATTTTTATAGAACATTTTGAAGTGTTTTTGTACCAAATTATTTACCCATTACAAGTAGTCTATTACTCAGGGTACTTAAAAAACCCCTAAAAAGTAGTAATAATACAAAAAAAAAAAAAGAAGGAATAGGAAGTATTACAACTCATGTTTCTATTAGGTCAATTAATTGTAAAGAACTACATAATAGATTCACCTATAAGGTTGTATTCCTTACTGAAATAATAAGCAAATGCATCAGCAAAATATTTTTGGGCTTGTTTCATTCTCTGTTCTTTGAATTACTGCATTGGCTCCCTGCCTACATTAAGTAAGCTTCTTTGCTACTACTTTTTGCCTCAGTGAGCTTTTATGTTATCATAGAATCACAGGATCATTAAGGTTGGAAAAGACCTCTAAGATCATCGAGTCCAACCATCAACCCAATACCACCATGTCCACTAAACCATGTCCCTAAGTGCCTCATCTACACATCTTTTAAATACCTCCAGGGATGGTGACTCAACCACTTCCCTGGGCAGCCTGTTCCAATGTTTAACCACTCTTTCAGTAAAGAAATTTTTTATCATGCTGGTTTTCCACCCCTACTTTTTCTGTCATCCCGTGATTTGCCCTTGTGTAATTTTTTGGCACAAGTTCTTTGTCCTCCAGTATGTTTCTGTAAAATGTGATCTTTCTAGAGCTCACTAACACACGAAGACATTTCTTATCACTTACTCTTGAACATGCAGTTCTACCATTATAACTGAATCTGTCTTGTGTGATGGAACAAGAAAGAGGGGAACAAAAAACTGCTTCTCTAAGAGCTGAAGAGGCAACCTCACCGAGGCAGGAAATTAGACCTTTGAAAAGTTGTTGTGCATATAGTGTTTAAAAATAATATGAATAATTTGTATTCATAGATGATGAAGTTAAATCTACACAAAGACTTATAGAAAAGCTGAATGAAGCTGTAACTGAGGAATGTTCTAGGCTTGCTCAGGTAAGACTTAACAAAGAGTCTTTTCTAAAATGGAAATTTTGAAAATGAAAAAGTATGTGTACAGTGAGTCATCATATTTTTCTGCATCATTTTTAACATGTTTTCTTTGCAGCTTTTCTCTTTGCATTGATCTCAAAATAGAGACAGCTAAACCTGGTCTTCCAAAATAACATTGCAAGGGGTTTTGGATTTTTTTTTTTTTTTCCCCTAAAATGTTTCATGTTGTTGTTCAGACAATTCTTCTGTCTTATACCTTGTCTTGATCTTCTATGTAATGTTTGTCTTGTATCGACTAGTTTGGAAGTATTTTTTTCCTTTCTGTGCATCTCTGACCATAAGTTGTTGATTTAACAGTGGTCATGCACGTATTGACACACAGGATATCACTCTCTCGTATCTGCAATAAGATAGTAATTTCTTTCTTAGCTGCAGCATATCTTTCAAAGACTTAAAAGTGTCTAATTCTCTACCAAAATTGCTGTCTATATTGTTTTCAGTAACTAAATATTATAGTCAAAATAAGTAAATAAATATTATAGTCAAAAACTGAAACTTATTTTTAGCCTGTATTCTAGTATCAGCCACCAATAATATTATTTTGCCATATCTTTTTTTTGTAGACTACTAGTAATAAATGGCCCTTACAGGTACTTTTTGACCAGCAATCAAGTTACTTATTAAACTTATTTCTGGATAAATCAAGCTACTTTCATCATTCATTATAAGCCATAGTTTTCCAATCTTAAATACTTCAAATGGTTGGGTTTGGGGGGGTGGTTTTTTTCCTTCTTTGCTGGACTTTTTTCAACACCTTTTTGGGAAAGAGCATAGCAGAACTTTTTTATTTGAGAGCCATCATAGGAGAGATTAAGCAGAGTTCCATGATAGCTCATAGAAAGCAGCAGCTGAATGAGAGTCTTTGGCATTCGTTGTTTCAGGGCTGGGAAGAATGCTGCCGATCTGTATGATTCCATGTTAAGCTTTTGAGTAATTATGATTTTAATTTTGTAAGTTGAATTTGATGTCTCTTGAGTCCAAAATCTTTAAATAAAGAATCCCACTGTGTGCTCTGGGCAGGCCAAGTTTTTTTTCAAGTATCATTTATCTTCAGAAATCATATGGATAAATCTTCTGCTTGCCTACTCATTGTAAAGATGGCAGCTATTCTGCTGGCCATATAGCACCAAGAAACATGAGGCATTCTGTTTATGATTTGCTTGAGTTTTCTTCTGCCGTCCCCTTTTGTCCTAGTTGTTCAATACTTAGGAACAAGATGAGTTATAATCTCTAAAAAGATACAAATTTCTGCCATAGGGAATCTTTCTTCCAAGTAAAATTGCAGTTTACGAGAATGAGATATTCACAATGTAAATTTGCTTTCAGCATTCATAAAGGAGGCCTTTCTATGCAAGATTTTAATACTGGGCAGTTCCAAATTAAATAGCCATGCCAAAATACATGTTTTTGTTTTAGCTGAAAAGTCTTTCCATACCTGTTTCTTTTATCAGGAGTTTCAAAGATTGTCTAGATCCTTATGACTCAACAGAACATCTATGCCGTTATTTCCACAGAAGATAATACTCACAAAATACTACTTTCCTGTCACCATTTTTCTTGTTTTCTTTGTGAATTGTGATTGATAAATTAATAAACAATTCTTCACTTTTTTCTTTTTTTCATTTGTTGTGCAGGTTTTGTGTGACAATCAGAATGAACATTCTTCAGCTGCTGTAGAAGTTGGTGATAGGGAACAAGATATTTTCCGTAGACCTGCTGCTGTGAGAGAAAAACTGAGTGTAGAATTACCAATACACAGAGGTCAAGCTCAAGGTAATAGCATTGTACTATCATGCTGGTTAAAAAAAAATATGCTGATTTCAAGTATTTCAGACTGACAATTATGCCATTAGTTGTTCAAGTGCTAATTAACGTACCTAAATAGCTGCTTTAGAGATTTCCTCACTATTCTGAACCACTTTTATTATTTATTATGAGTATTTTCTTGTGCTGTTTTCATTATAGTGGAAATCAGTGAAAAAGGTGTTAGGTGGTTTTTTCCTCCTCCTTTTGTAGAAGCAGCAAGCAGCTCCACCAAAAAATTCACATAGAATCATAGAATCATAGAATCATTGAGGTTGGAAAAGACCTCTAAGATCATCGAGTCCAACCGTCAACCCAACACCACCAGGCCCACTAAACCATGTCCCTAAGCGCCTCATCTACACGTCTTTTAAATACCTCCAGGGATGGGGACTCCACCACTTCCCTGGGCAGCCTGTTGCAATGTTTCACCACTCTTTCAGTAAAGAAATTTTTCCTTACATCCAATCTAAACCTCCCCTGGCGCAACTTGAGGCCATTTCCTCTCGTCCTATCGCTTGTTACTTCGGAGAAAAGACCAACACCCACCTCGCTAGTATGTCAATACTATATAAAAATGTATCCAAAATTTGGAAGGGGCCTCACTTGTTTCAATAGTATGTAATGTTTATCAGATAATTGTTCAGTGGAGAACTTGTGAACAATTCACTGTATTAAAATTTATGGTAAAATGTTTGATTTCATTTTTTTTAAAGTCCCTGGTTATCTGTGTAATTTAGCTGTGCAAGAATGTACGGATGCACTTCTACACAAGATAATGGAAGAATACACTAGGCTGAAAGCACTTCAAACACAGCTGATGGAGGATTGTAAACAGGTAAACTTTTTATAATGTATGAGTATGTGAACATTTGAATTTTCTCTGTTGCATGAATTCCCTCTGGATGAGCGAAGAATGTGTTTGAAATTGTGTTTATGTGTCCTGGCTGAGTGGCAGAGCAAGGCAATGATTTGATAAAATGGAGAAAGCTGCTACCCATGTCACAGAATCGTGGAATGGCTGAGGTTAGAAGACTCCTCTGGAGTTTGTCTAATCCAACCCCTTGCACAAAGTAGGGTCAGCTAGAGGAGGTTGGGCATCTTGGGCCTGAGGAGGGTATTAGTGTTTTCCTCTCCTTCTTGGAGTCAGAGGAATTATAACTTAACAGTTTATATCCAGAGAGAGGAGTTTTGAGATTTACAGTGGACATTCTGCACAGGCTGATCAGCTAGCTATAAATGTATACTTGGTCATTCAGGCTGTAAAATGAAACACATTGTTACGCTCCTTACACTCTCTTATGCATTGGCCACCAACCTTTCTTACATGTTCATAATAGTTAATATTTTTGCATTATTGCTAGACAAATTGTTGTCATTTGTATTTACTTGATTATTTTTTAGGTCAAAGAACCGTGGCTATCTTCTTCAGAAAGGAGGAAAGAAGAGGAACCTAGCCATCTGGAAACAAGAAAGGAATGTCTGCTGACACCTTCACAGGGTCTAATGGGTAAAAGATGCATGTGCTGGTTTTAATGTATGTATATTCAGAGAGAGAGAGAGGACAATGACTTTAAATTTTAACTGATTCATAGCTTACGACAACTTGAAGCGCATAAGAGATTTTTTGCAGGTTTTGCAGTATGATACTCCAATTTTCTTAAATCTCTAAAATATTTTGGAATTATATTCTGTGAAACAGTTTTGGTTTAGTCTTTTTCAGTTTTCCACAGTTAAAGTTCCATTACTCATATCAAATACAGTTTTGCAAAGTGGAAGATTAAGTTATGTTTATTTGCTATGGAAAAGTAATTGATATGACATCAGAAGAAGTTTTTTAACTACCGTAACTATTCAGTCCATCACTGCTAATAACTTGGGAGAGAGTTAATTTATACTAATGCAATTTATATTCCACCACCCCCACCCCCCCCTTCAAATAACCTACATATAGATCCCAAGATTCAAGAATACTGTTCAAAGGAGATAGGAAACCTTAAAACACAACTTGAAGAACAGCATGCTCAAGAACTGGAACACCTCCGGTCCTATTTCCAACAGCAGCTGAAAGAAAGTGAAGAGAGGTACACTACAGAGATTGTCCATCTGCAGGATAAGCTTCAGAGTGCTGGGGTATCCTCCGACCGCACGAGGTAGTAATCGGTTCTTTAATGCTTATAACTTTGCACTGCGTACAAAAAGAAGTGTTTCAAATAACCATTCGTGTAAAGATATGTGTTTTACTTCAAAATTTGAGTAATTCTTTATAAACATAATACTCTTAATTGTTTTGTTCCTTCAAGAGTTGTTAAGAGTGTTACAAAGAAATGACATAAACATTGCAAACTAAGTAGTGCAGCATTTAGAATTTACTACACTTTTATAGTTAATAGAGGAAGATTTGATAATTGGAATAATGCATAAATGTCTTTTCATATATATGAGCTTTTTAGCAGTAATTTCAAAACTTCCAACTCAACAGACCACTTTTAACCCTCAAAACTCCAGGCGACGTGCTTTACATCTAAAGAGACCTTGTGTAGCATAGTTGCATAAAATGGATGATTTTCTATAATTATATGTAGCGATAAAGTTTGTGGCAGAGTTGAGGTCCACTTAACACATTCTGGCTTTCACCAAGTCATGGGCCATGGGACATACTCATCAGCCTCCTCCTGGCCCTGACCACTGTGGCCATTCAAACCTGAAAGAAGTGCAAGTCTTGGGGGGATCATGACAACTGTGGAGCCTCCTTCTGTTCCCTGATTCTTTCACTGTCTCCTTGGATGTGTTCAAGGAGTGGTGGGTGCTTTTGATTGTGTTATGTTCAGTGTCATCTCTGGTTTCCTGTTCTTCCATTTTTGACCCTCATATTCCTTCCTTTTGTTTCATTTACTATGCTACAAATCCACACAGTTTCTCTGCATTTTTCTTTCATCTGAGTCTCCCTTCTGTGAGAGAGAACTGTGAGAGTTTGTTAGACAGACCAGTTCCCAACTGTAAAAGGGAAATGGGTAGACACAGTGGCAATAGGAATGCTACTAAGACGGAGGGAAATTGTCCAGATGTTTCTACAAATTCTTAAATATTTGATATACTTACCTCAGTACTCTCTTAAAAAGCAAAAGGGCTGTGGTAGGATAAATCCTTAGAAGCTGAGAGAAATGAAGATAAAAGTATTTTCCTTCAACCATGACCTATCAGAACCCAAACAGCGTTTTTCCCTTATTGTTTGATCACAGCCTTTTCTCAGCCATCTGTGTTTTTCTAACTTTCAAACAGTTTTCCTTTCATTCCTTAAAATATGTTTTTAGTCTTGGAAGTGGCAAGTAAAGTAACCAATTTTTTTCCCTCATATGAATTAATACTTGTATATACTTATTTTGAGGTGAATAAGAGGTCTCAGTTCTGCAAATGTTTATGCACCTGTAAGACTGAGGGTTTATATCATTGTTTTCCACTGTCTGCCTTGTAGAATCAGTACACATTTATTAGCCTGAACTCAGTTTTAAGGGACTGTATGGCTTCTTAACGAATTACTTTTTAATCCTTTCAAAAAAAAAAAATACAAGCTATGAGCATTTTCAAAATGCATTTTGTGAAACTGTATACTGCTGTATGTGTGTTGGCCAGGACAAGTTATAAATATTCATATATGATTTTTAAATTATTTTTAAATGGGTAGTTAGTGTTCTGATTTAGTTCATGATAACTATTCACCTAAAATACTCAAAACTCATTTTACATATGTTTAATGAGCATTTAGAGCTGTTGTCGGTATTTATAAGCTAACAGAGTAGAGAAAAAATTTCCCATGAAGATTTGCATTCTCTTAGCTTTCATGCCTGAAGGTCAGGTTTTAAACATTAAAATGAAACTGGAGTTTTACAGGAAAAGTTCCTGGATCAGTACATAAATTGGTTTCTAATAATCTAGTAGGGAAGTCTGTCTCATTACATCTCAAGCTTGAAGTATCTTTTAATGGTGTAGTCAGTAACCTGTTGAATGATCTGTTACATACTCAGTCTCCATACCTGGTTTATTGCTGCATCTTTTAAACTAAGATCTAAGTAGGAGTATAGCTGTGCCCAAGCCTAGGAATCTTTGGGGGGACATTTTCATCTGGTTGTATATCCTATTGCAACATCAGAAAAGAAAAGAGAAAAAAAAAAAAAAGGAAATCAGTTGCTACTGTTCATTAATCAAATTAAACATGAATGCTAAAAATAATGGGTTACTTTTTGTAGTTAAAGATGTCACAAGTTTTGTAAAATTACCATTGCGGACTCCATTTCAGGATTATCTAAACCAGCTCTCAGATTTGAGCAAAAGAAGCTTCATGATCTTTGTAAAACCCTACTCTAGTTAAGATTGTAAGACTCACAGACAATAAACTTAGCTTCTAAATCTATTTTGTACCCTGTCTTTAGCAAGGGATTCGTGTCTTTGTGGTAGCAGATCAGAAATACTAGAGGAGATTTTTTCTTTTTTTTTTTTTTTTTTTTTTTAGGTAGGTTGATATTGTATCTTATCCTTTTGGCAGCGTATTTCTGTTAAGTCTTTTTCAATATGTAGTGAAAGGGGAGCTAGAGTTCTGGTGGTATGTGGTGGTGTTTTGGTTTTTACTGATTTATAGCACTCTGAATATAGAGAGCAGTTCTGTTGGAAAAGACAGTCTCCGAATATATTTCAACATGTTGTTATCTAAATATAAAATGAACCTCACTGGATTTCTGACTGTTTTCATGTGTATGCCTCGTCTGTATAACACAAGAAAGAAAGCGGTGCATCTGTTGATAAGCATCAATTTAAGAGAATCAAAATAAATACAAAATAAATTTCTAGGTGGTTTTATGGCTTCATACACATAACCATTCTGGTTTCTCTCATACCCTTATGATTCAAACAGGCGCTTTTGTCCTTATCTTAGCTGTGTATAGTTATTGAGCACAAAATATTCCCACGTAGCTTTAAAAGTAAGTTGTTTGTGAGGTCCTTGGCAAAACTGGTGTTAAGATGTGTCACATTAAGAGAAAGAGCTAGCGTTTGGAAGGCAGATGAATTACAAAGTCAAGTATATGAAATTAATGGCATGGGAAAAGGTGCATTCTGGAGAAAATATTTGCAGTTATTGGTCTTTAAATATATATGATGTATATGTATATTCATATAATGCATATTTGAATAGAGGAAAAATAAGGTATATTGAGATACTGATTTATTTTTTTTTTATTTCCCCCCTCTGCTTCTTTCACCTTTTTAGTGTATCCACAGATTCACAAATAAAGCTAAAAGAAGTCTTCAGGGAAGTGAAGTGCACTGAAAATCTTCATCAGCAAGGAACAGATGAAGCACTGGAGGTATCATATAACTCAGTTGACAGCTAATATACATATGGTCAATATAATTTAGATGCTTTGGGTTCTAAGATGAAATTGAAATATGGATTAGTATTTGGTCGTAGTAAAGTAATTATCATGTTAGTACTATGTTATACTATTAGATGGTCCGTGTTAGAGGAAAAAGATTTAAATTTTGCTGAAAAACATTTCTGGAAATTATGAGCAATAAAGCTTGCTTTATTGGTCCTGGGTTTTAAATTTCTTTTTTTAATTTCTTCTTACTAAAGTGGAAAAAAAAAAATAGCGTTCGAATTCTGGGATTTCTTCAGGAGTCTTTAAAATATGGTGACTTTTCTTTAAACGCTAGTTATGGAAGAAGAGTGATTTAAGTGAAATCCTAGTACTTAAGTATAGACTGCACAGTCTTTAGAAGAAATTTTGAAAAAAGTAATCCCAAAGATCTTAGAAACCAAATGCAAATGGAAAAGACTCTATACATTCCTCCCCTAGGACTGCTGGAAACCTGGCTCAACAATTCTGCATTTTGAAAAATAGTGATGCTGTTTTGTACTGTGATCCTCTGCTTTCTTAGCTGTTTTCTCTGCATTTGACAATTGAAATAGTGTTGGAAGAACAGTTGTTGCAAACTCAACTTTTAAATTTAATTTTGAAGCAGAAACAAGGCAAAGTCCTTCACCTAGTTCTTTTATGTTGTGGTACAAAATTATGTGATTTTCATGAAACGAAGATAACCTAATTGAGGAAAAAAAAAAAAAATCTGTCAGATTGAAACTTTTAAAATTAATGAAATAAAAGCACAAATACATGATTGAGATTTTATGGTTTTCTTACAGCTTGCTAGAGAAACTGAAATGCAGAATGATCTGGATGTTGTTCAACTGCTAGAAAAACAGTACCAAGAAAGATTAGAAGAAGAAATAGCAAAGGTATTATTTTTATTTTGTTACTTTAAAATATGTTTAAAAAAATCCTGTCACTTTCATTTGCCATTTCTGACAATTCAGTTGCAATACCAAATGCTAACTTTTGTTTGATTTATTTACAAGGAATTGTTTTATTCTGATTCTGAAAGGGGAAAGTATTAAAAAAAAATTCTGAAACATTTTGGGTTTTTTTTAGTTGTTTCTCCTATTCCTAACTCATAATTTCTGTTCATGTGGGGGGTGGTGGTGGTGGTTTGCTTTAACACTTCAAAGAAAATAGACAACATGCAACCATACTTGACGTCAGAATTTATTTAGAAAATCTGGCGGCTTAGAGAGTGGATTTCTTGTTACTTTAGGCTTAACAGCTGGTCAGTTCAAAAGGTTTTGCACTTAACAGTTTCACACTATTTTCAGATCATGTTTTATTTTGCATTTTAATATATTGTGTAAAATGCATAGTTTTTATTTGGATCTGGTGACTATTTAGACTTTCTCTAAAACGCGAGAAGTAAAATTAAGATTTTATAGGTAGAGTATATTAAATTGTTCGTGGATTTACTTACTTTTTGACTTCCAAAAAATTCTTCACTTCTTTGCAGAATGAAACATTATCTATGCTTTTATTATATCATGGCATAAATAAAAATCATATTAACATAAATTAAAAAGTGGGAAAAAAATAAAGTACTACTTCTTAAAAAGGTTTGCAATCAGAGTTAGGAAGAATGTTATAGCCAGCACTAGATGATGACATTAATTTAAGTAATCCACGTTTCTGAAGTAAAAGTTCAATTTCTCTCATCTGCTGCCAAGAAAACCCTTCTTTATGGGAAAGCAAAGTACATGATTGGCTAGCGTTTTGTTAAGGGCCGTTTAAGTTCAAAAGACAAACTCACATTTTCTGGAAAGGAAGAGTTAGGTGTTTTCTTTTCAAGTGTAACACTTCTGTATGTATTTTCACGCTTTTTGTAGCTTAAGCTATAAATGGCTGTATTCTAAATCTAGAAAAGAACTGCTCACATGACTGGAAAAGGGGTTTATTTGTATTGGAAGGAGATACTTAGCAATACAAAAGTTACCAGCCTATTGTAGCTGAAACTGCAGCAATTTAATGCCAGTAGAAGTTTCTTTCTGGTCAAGTAAAATTCCTGTGCTGAGTATCAAGCACATGGCACTGCTGTCTTTATACAGCCCAAAATTCCATGTCAGTGAAATGTTTACAAAGGGTGCTTGGTTAGATAGAAGAAACTTAGCACAGCTGCACTTATGTCAATATGCCAGGACTTTTTAAAGTCATCTTATAGAATCTTTTTTAAAAAAACCTAGATAATTCTGTGCTAAACAATATATTTTAATTGAAAATAGCATCACAGTTCATTGAACTACCTTAAATACAGCATGTCAGTATTTTAAGATGTGACTGTTGATGAGATTGACAAGATGTCTATGTTCTTTTTCCTTTCTGTTTTCTTCTGTTAAAAAAAAAAAGTAAAATAGAACCATAGTTCAGAACTTTTAGTACTTTTATTTATATTGTTGATGGTCAGCAATGAGATTTCTTCAGCAGTAGGAGATGCTGTGAAGCATAAACTAATACAGATTTTTTTCTTATTTATTCAGGTAATTGTGTCAATGAGTGTAGCATTTGCCAAACAGACTGAATTGTCAAGAATTGCTAGGCAGAACGAAGAAGCAGCACAAACACAGACTGTGCAACAACAGGGAATGCATTTTGAAATTAAAAAGCAATGTAGCGAAGAAGAGGTTGACGGCCCTCTTAGAAAAGCAACAGAAAAAGGCAGTACGCATGAAGAAGAATTGAAATCACTTTGCAAGGAACTCACTGAAGAGTCTGGAGAGATCAACTCACTTGGAGAACAGCTTCATTCTAATAGCAAGCCTGGTTGCATATTAGGACAGACCACACATGAATCAGTGATTTCTGAAGAACTTTTTTCCCATGTCAAAGGACTTACGGCAGAAGAAACACCGGTAAGCGTAAAAAAAAAAAATTGGCAGCCTGTAACATCTTATCTGAATAATCTTTCAAATGGATTTACAGTTCATTTCAATGAGAAAACTGCAAAGAAAGAAATTAAGATGAAAATTCTGTTTAAATATTTCCCTTTCCCTTTCAAAGGGGTGACAACTTTAAACCTAAATTATCTGCCCTTATTTCCTGTGTTCTACCTGACTATAATAGCGTTATGCTATGCTGTGAGGAAAGGAATATGACACTGGTTACATGAAAAGAAATTATTCCATTTCATGGATAAAACTGTATTGCAGGCAATAAATTGTATAAAGAGTTTTTGTAATCTAGGTTATATTCTAGTGTTTATACAAGGAACAGGTTAAAAATAGTGTTCAAAGAGTTTGAGTTCCTTGTGATAAAGGATATCAGCTGAACACAAAAATTATAGAAGTAATATGTGAAATACGTATTTAGCATTTCACAAACATGGGGTTAGGGGTAAGGTGTGGAATAAATACGGTAAAAAGCATTCATAAATTTTGACTCCACGATTTCATCCTAAGTTCAATTTTTTTTTCTTAAATTTGGCACTAGTTGAAGCAAAATATTACACTTGCAAATTTGTGTAACACTTAAATATTCTGATCTTGTATTATCTTGATAGTGAATAAACTGTATTATTCCTGTTTTGTATGATACTGCTCTCTCAAACTTCTCTTGTTGTACACACACACTCTCAAACGCATGTATGTGTGCTGCTGGATTTTCTGTTGAAATCCCCAAGAGTTAAAAGAGCTAACACTGTTCGTAGTTATTTTAAAAAACTTTTCCTTTAAATGGGGAATAATTCCAAGAAGCAGGCAACAAGATAATGCTTTTGTGATAGCTACTTTAATTTGTGAAACTACTTTCTAAAATTTATTTAAATATTTACTAGAAACTGTCATTAAACATAAAATGCTAAAATAGTTCCAATATTTCAGCGCTACAGTGAGATGACAGCACCAGACACAGAAACATCAAGTCAGCTGTTGTTATATGAAGAACATTTGGAAGACATGCGACAGGAGCTAGTACGGCAATATCAGGAACATCAGCAGGCAACAGAATTACTGAGACAAGGGCACATGCAGCAAATGGAACGTCAAAAAGAAAATCAAGAGCAGCTCTTAGCAGAGCTTGAGAGTCTTAAAGTGCAATTAGCTGAGGTAAGATGGGGTTTGACTCAATGAGTTAACATTGGTTAACAAAGGGACATCACCAGGCAGTATGTTTATTTATACTTGTATCTCTCTGTATATTGAGACACACATATTTAGTATATGCATGCACACACACACACACGTCTATTTGTGTGTGTATATATACAAACACATACATGTATAAAAGGCATATTTCTTTAATCAAAGCTCAGTCAGTGATGGATCAATGTAGACTTCTGTAAACCTGGAGAAAGCCTGCAGTGCTGCACAGCAGCCAGAAGAGTGAGTGAGTGCAGATGCATTGTAAACCATGCCATCTTCCAGATACATGGCCCTGTGCAGGATGCAGGCTAGCATCTGTTTACATCAATGAAGCCATCAGCCATGGCTAGAAATACTATAGAATTCTTCATTTTTCCTCATGCCCACTTGAGGTCTGAACTTGAACAGTATCAGTAGCTTCCTGCAACAACGTGTTTTGGCTTTTTTTTTTTTTTTTTTTTTTTTTTTTTTTTTTAAATCATGGGAGATGAAGTCCTTACTGACTGTTGGAATGAAACAAAATCTGTGGGTTTTGGTGGGAAACACCACTGTTTCTTTGCCTTTTTAAACTTAACTTGCTGTCACTCTGCATCTGTTCAAAGCCTATAGTAGGTATGCTAATGAAACTCATTAATTTATCTTAATAATTAAGTTTTCAAAAATAATGTCATTTATAGACTTGTCTTCAAGGATTCCTTCCCTTGAAAGACAAAGTAAACAGAATCCAGAAAAATTTGTCTTGCTGTTATTTAATTTCAACAATGTAACATTACAGAAATGCACATGGAAATAGTAATCAGTGAATTCTAAAATTCTTTGATTTCACTGTGGAGTGGAACTTTAGGTTCCTTCAGACCTTATCCAAGCCTGTTTCCATTCTATTTAAGTTTGGGCTCAAGGAGCTGGGGAATCTAGAGGGCCAGTCACTTGTATCCTAGGTGTCTTTTCCAGCAATGTCAGGTGTCTGTTTCTCCTAGCTGCTTTGTAGGTGTCTTTCTATCATTTATCCTGATAATTTTTCCTCTCAATATATACATCCTTTCTCCGTTTACCTCTTTGTCAATTTGCAACTGCATCTTTTGTCAGGGGTTGCAAATTCCTGAAACTAATGAAAAACATTAAGTAGAACTTACGCTGCTGGCTTTTCTCCAGTTTTTAATGCCAAGGATGGTTAATCAATAAGAACCGCATAGGAATGTAAGCATTGCGTTTAAGCCATGAACACTTCTAGCTCTTCTAAAAGAGAGTGTGTAGGCTTTTTAGAAAAAGAACTTATTTTCATCTTTTTTCTTGTGCAAAACAAGCATGAAATATTTAAAAATTAACCTTCCAGCTTGCATTGTGACCACTGTGTTTCATAAAGAGCATACAAATTGTGTGAAAATCTTAAAGAAGGTGTAAGATACCAAAAGTATTTATTAGCTGTATTCCATTCTAGAAAGCTTTCAGTGTCTTTGTAACCATTTAAAGAAGTGGACTGAAGTTTCACTGTGCAAAATACGTAAAAAATTAGAAGTGACAGGACTCACTAATACTCAGAAGCTTAAAAAATTGCATGTGCCTCTATAACACTTCTTTCTTAGCGAGTCTCAATGGAGAATGACAGCCTGGTTGCAGAGAGAGAGAGAATGCTTTTAGAAGAACTGGAATCATTAAAACAACATTCTGCACCCGGAAAAGAAAGGCTGTTTTGTGAGCTACAAAACAACAGCACACAGACAGAGGTAAATACGGACTTTGACTTTCTTGGCAGGTGTGGTATGTAAAACCAGTAAGATTCCTTTTCGCTGCTACTCTTTTTATGTAATATATTTTCCTAAAAGATGTTGGTTATTGCTTGAACAGAGCAGGTTTAAGAATCAAGAGGTGGAACTGGTAGCCATAGTTTTTTACTTCAGGTAAGCAGAAACTAGTTTAACAGCTTGAAGGTGGAGGTTATTATTATAGCTATTTGCTCAGGTAAACTCACATTTTCATATTGCTATAGCAACACCCAACAGAAAGTACAAGGACTGTTTAATCAGCGTAACAAAGTTCTTTCTAATAGGCTCTGCCTTGGATTTCCTGTTTTGTTTTTATTTATGTTTTAGTTAATTTTTCAACGTAGGAAGAGTATTTCTTGATTTGTAATTTGGTGCAGAAGTTTTATTAACAAAACACAACTAATTTAGGTTTTAAATTTCATGTTCTACTGCATATAAGAAGAATATGTTGATTCTGGCATGACAGGATTTCTGTCCTTTTTGTCTTCTCTCCCTCTGCAAAAACTTTATCAGAATGAAAATGAAAACCAAAACGATGTGAGAGAGCAGATCTTTGAGGATGAAGACGGAGGAAGAAAGCCTGATGAAACATCTTCAGCTCTTCTTTCTAAAGAAAGGTGCTTAGAACTGTTAAGACAACATAATTTTTTAAAAAATGTTGAGAATCATGTTGTTCTTGTTAAATTAATAATATTTATAAGCTCTATTCTGACTGATGATAATGGCATTTTTTATTCTAGATAACCATATTTTTAAGTTTACATACTTTAGATTAAACAATGTCTTATTTTTTTATAAAGCCTAACGATGTAATGGCATAGAGGATGAGACAAATCTTAACCTATTTTACTATATCTTTCGTATTACACACATATAGAATCATATACATCATTTATACACGTGTATTTGTATACCCATTGTATGTACATATATGAAATAAGTTAATATATATTTTTTATATATTGTAGGAATATAATTGTTGTATTTGATAATATCTTTTGACTATTCTGTAACTTTTTTAATCTGTGCAGACAATCTTTTTAATTGTCACTTTGAGAAAAGAGTAAGTTTATAATGAATACCAGGCAAATGTAGACCTCTGTTTAAAAGAATAACTAGATAAAATACCAAGATGTAAGTACAACTATTGATAAATAGTCTGACTTTTTACATATTTTGTAAAAAGAACTGACTTTAAAACAAATGTGCTTTTAATATTTATGTATATGATGTGGGTTTTAATCTTAAAAAAGAAATCTTAATTTTACTGCTTCAACTGCAAATCTTTCCTGGTTGCAAGGGTGTATAAGGGATAAAAACCACTTTGAAAGCAGGGGAAAATCAAAGGACTGATTAGTTTCTGTCCTGCAGACTTGTTTTTCAGAAGGCTAATGAGAAACTCATGAAGATTCTTTTAGAAGTTGTGAAGACAACTGTGGCCATGGAGGAGACAATTGGTCGCCATGTTCTCGGGTTACTGGATCGGTCTGGGAAAGTCCAGCCTTCCAAACCAGCTGGATGGGACACAGAGACAGAGGAGTCAGTAAAACCCTGTATCCGTGTGGGATATGAAAAAGGTACTGCTTATATGGTTTTCTATCTCATAACCAGTAGCATTTGAATACTTTTATTATATATATAAATAACCTTAGTTTTCAAATTTTAATTAAAAATAAACTTTTTTTAAAAACCTATTTGTCATTTGAATGCATATGACATCTCTGCTTAAGAGACAACGTTTCAGGAGTTGTCTGGGTCATGCCCCAAACCAGTTATGACTCCTATTTAGGGTCCTGTTGTAAAGCCTGTAACAGAATGGCAAAGTGATTGAGAAATACAAAAATAAATACGTTCCTGTTGAAGGAGGCGAAGAAAAAGAGAATGAAACATAGCTCCATGGCATCTTGCACCAACTTTACACCTTCCTCTGTACATATGGGGAATGGGAACTGGCGTCAAAGGCCGTATCTCTACTAGTGCACTTAACGTACGTAGGGATGTTGCTGGTCACTCTGGCCAGCTGGCATGGGACAGCCTGTATATATGCTTGTGGACTTCCTTAGCCTCCTAAAGAGGGTGGTTGCACGCAAGCAGCCTTCTGGAAACAGTTCCAGGAACTTTCTAGCTGCCAAGCCTTGCCCATCAGCTGTTTGGAGGAGTGCTAGTTGGCACAAGCCTAAAGGAGCATTTTAACATTGTAGTTAATTGCTTACTAGTGTCTTAAGAACTTTCCCAGGCTCTGTTTAATTTCCTGTGATTCTACTAGGATAGTGTCCGTTCATTTCTCTTTTGGGCAAGAATAGGTGCTCTATCATACTGCCATTTAGGTACCTATGGTACAGAAGCCAGCGTAAGGATGTGTACATTCATCCTGGGTCTTATGGGGAGGCAATGTGCAACAGATCAGTTCAGCCTAAACACATTATACATCTGGTTTTGGCTGGAATTTTAACTACTGTGAATGAGAAAAAGAACTGGAAGTCAAATACTACATTTCATTATTAAGAAAGGATCTACTATAGAGTAATAATACAAATGGTAAATGAAGATGAACTTTACCTCTTTCATTCAAAATGTAGATTATTAAATATGATTGATTCCCTCTGGCTTTAAATAATAGGTCACCTTAAGCCTTGGGGCAAGTTAAGAAAGGATATATGACTTGTAGCACAGTGACATGTCTCTCAGTTGATTACTCAAAAGGTTATCTGCAGTGAAATGTGTACAGTTGCAGTTTAAGGATTCTTGAATTTTTCAAGTTAACAGCACTTTTATGCCTGTATAGTACTGCTGTTTCATTAAAAACCCTCATAACTTTTGTTTTCTGCACTTTTCACTGTATTTAATTGTGAGGAAAATTATTTTTTGAAAACTCAGACTTCTGAGGCTTTGCCTTTTTCACCAAATTTTAGATTGAGTAACTAAGCTTCTGGCATTAGATTTTGATACTTGCCCAGGAGACCTTAAAGATTGAGAACATCTACTACTATAATTGAAGGAATCACTTCTTTCAAAATGGCCTATTCTTGCACTTTATTTTGAGGTGGGAAATGAATGAAGTTTGCTTATGTCAAAGCAGTTCAGAGTAAGTATCTTCAACCACTGGCGACTATTTTCCACGCAGTCTCCTAGCCAAATGGTAAAAAGAGCAATGACCAGGCTCAAAGTTTACTACCACCTCCTTTTGCATTCTGAGGTAGTCTTAAATTTTATGTAAACTGCATTTTAAATAAGTTTTCTGTATTAAAACCAGCAATTTATAAATATTCTTTGTATTCTTTGTGTTCTCATTGTGTAGTCTGAGGTGTGTAAAAAGCATTGAGGTTTTCACAACGTACATTGCTGTCCTGGTTTCGGCAGGGATAGAGTTGATTTCCTTCCTAGTAGCTGGTACAGTGCTGTGTGTTGGATTTAGGGTGAGAACAAAGTTGGTAACACACCGATGTTTTAGTTGTTGCTAAGTAGTGCTTACACTAGTCAAGGCCTTTTCAGCTTCCCATGCCCTATCAACTGAGAAGGCTGGAGGTGCACAAGAAGCTGGGAGGGGGCACAGCCAAACTGGCCAAAGAAACATTCCATACCATGTGGCGTCATGCTCAGTACATAAACTGGGGGAAAGCTGGCTGGGGGGGCCGCTGCTCGGGGACTGGCTGGGCATCGTTTGGCGGGTGGTGAGCAATTGCACTGTGCATCACTTGTTTTGTGTATTATTATTACATTATTATAATTTTATTTCCATTATTAAACTGTTTTTATCTCAACCCACGAGTTTTTCTCACTTCTGCTCTTCCAATTCTCTCCCCCATCCCACCGGGGGGCGGGGGGGGGGGGGGGAGCGCGAACGGCTGTGTGGTACTCAGTTGCCAACTGAGGTTAAACCATGACAGTTACTTTTCCCAGTTTATGTACTGAGCATGACGCCACATGGTATGGAATGTCCCTTTGGCCAGTTTGGCTGTGCCCCCTCCCAGCTTCTTGTGCACCTCCAGACTTCTCAGTCGGTAGAGCATGGGAAGCTGAAAAGTCCTTGGCTAGTGTAAGCACTACCTAGCAACAACTAAAACATCATTGCGTTATCAGTTTTGTTCTCATCCTAAATCCAAAACACAGCGCTGTACCAGCTACTAGGAAGGAAATTAACTCTCCCTGCTGAAACCAGGACAATTGCCCAAAGAAATAAAAACGTGTTCTGGTTATGAAGGCAGTGATCACAGGCCGTCACAGTTACGTGTACTGTGGTGTTACCTAGTGCATTCACTGAATCTAGTTCATAGTTATATCATGCCTATCCACAGAACACGTGCTGTTGTTTTTCTCCCTCATTCTCATTTACTGAGAATATTGCTGCCTTTTCTCAGACAATAAATACGTAACTGTATGTACAAAGTGCTAATACATGATTGTTGCCCTTCGCTACTCTCATACGTGCTTGCTCTGCACAGGCCTGTACAATGCACACTACATGCGTTCGCTTTTTGCCTGGTCCTGCACAGTGATGTGTATACTTGTATTTGTTGCTAATTATTGTCGTTAACAATTCTTAATACGGATTACTTGCATTACATATATGTAGAAAAACACAGTTAAGAGAGTAGCTTTATTTGGTATTTTAGAGTGGGTATAATATAGACTTATGCCTAGCTTTCATAATACTACTGTCTAAATGCACAACAGGCCCTGTAATTGGAATGTATTGTTAATTTATTGTGAAGTCTTCTGGTGAAAGAGTACTCTCCTAAATAGAAGAGAACTGTATTCTGTTCTGCTAGTGGTAAAGGTTGACTGTTTTAACTCGTGTTTGCTATTAGTGTATTTTGAAGAGGCATGTAAGGATTCACTCTTCTGTAACAAAGCAGTTTGTCTGTTATTGTAATGCCCCCCCTTGGTATAGAGCTGTTCACATACCAGTTGTTTATTTCAGTATTCTTTTTTGCATGTTTCCTTACATTCAGAAATAATTATGAAAGGAGGAGAAACCAAAGAAAACAGTGAGGATTAAAGAAGACCCAAGCTTACAGTGACTATAATGGGTGAATGTATAGTTTGTAATGTATCTCTGAGGTTGGATTCACAGTTCTCTTTTTTTTTTTTTTTCCTTTCAGAATGATACAACAGCATCCTTGCTGTGTACATAGTTCTGCCACTGGGGTTAGACAGCCATAGTAGCAGTCGTACTGTTTCATCAGCTGAAGTATTTGATCCTTCTTCAAATGGAATTAGATGACAAATTCTGTTAATGTTTTCAGCAACAGGACTGTTGCTGTTCATTTCCTATACTTCCACTGAATGGCCTGAGAGGACATAAGCGTTTAAAATTTTTTCCCCATTGTTTTCTGGAAGTAAGAAGTAGATAGACACTACTTTTATATTTTAACCTGTGCATGTTGTTGTATTTTCTAATACCTAGCCAAACAGATCTTCCTTTTTAATTACTTAGGAAATTTGTAGGAATAAATTTGTACCAATAAAAATCTAATAATAAAATAGAAAAAATGTGTTTTAATAAAGTGAATTCTTTCTGACCTTTTGAACGTAATCCATATTTATTGACAAGCAAAACTCAGCTTACTGTTATTGCTGAGTTTCAGCATTTTAAGAAGTTGAATCATTAAGGTCACATGCTTATAACCACAGCCTGATTTACAGAGCATGTAGAGGTTTATCTGGGACCTTGCCTAGGTTATTGGCTACCACAGGTTTTTTATTTCTAGCAGAGTGAGTAAAGTTCAAATTTCAGTCATAAAACGTATCATTGGAAGTGAACAGCATTTGTGCAAAGTAATCCAGTGAGTTAATTACATCTGGAGATTTGGGCCAGGAATCATCATGACAGAGCCAGCAGGCTTTGCTGTTCTCCTCCCTCAGATATTGTACCTGGGGTAGAGGGACTGCAGTAGTGCAGGTTGCTCTGGAGAAGCATTCCTTGAATGTTAAATCCTCTTACCTACTTTCTGAGCTCCTTGTTTCCAGTGTACCAAGAACAAGCTAGTAAATAGCATTATACACTGAACCACCATAAAACTGATTTTGTTTGTTTGTTTGTTTTCAACTTGTAACCCCTAACCTTAATTTCTCAGTGGAATCCCAGGAGTAAACTGAGATACTAGCTCTACATGGTGCAAAATATGTATTGCTTCATAAATGTCAGTTGGCAGCTCATAAACAACTTCTGTATCTGAAACTTCTGAGTAAGCACTGTATAATTAAGCACTTTTCTTAAGATTTAGTGGGCCATGACATCTGACATGCTAAACTGCAAGCTTTGTGGCAAGGAAACAGTATGAACCTTTGTTGGGGGTTTTTTTTGGTTACAAGGAGAAGACATTTTTACTTGGGCCAGTTGTATTCTATTTATTATTTTGTGTCGACTGAAAAAAAAATTGGGGGACAGAGAATTTGATTTTAGTTCTTTTGGGGTGGGAGATTGAACAACAGTATAGGGATTAGTAAAATGGGGGTTAGGCATTCAACTGCCAGTGGTGGTTAATAAGACTTGACAACATTTCTATTTCTTGCTTCCACCACTGAAAATCTTCTGGAAAGATGCTGTACTAAGATGCTGTGTACTAAGACCATTTTCAGGGGAAAAAGATAGGGAGATTTTCACTTTGCAGTTCGGAAGACATTTAACATGAACTCCTGTTCATAAGTGCCACTTTGTAGAAATTATAATATGGGCATCTACATTTATCATTTGCCATTGATTTTTCTATTTGAGTTGCCAACCCTACAGTATAAGCAGAATTATTACAGGTGTTGTGTGCATTTGATACTTTTTGTTTCCTTTTTTATCTTTGAGAGTAGTAAAGTTTCCATGTGCCAAATTATACTTTAGGTGACAGCTCTCTCTTTCTTTCCTCATTTTTTGTAGTTACATTTCAGGTAAATTGTGATGTTTTGTTCTGAGATTTTTCATATAACAAAATTATATTTTAACTTTGGTTTGTTTTGTATTTATCCAGAAGAAATGGAAGCAAATTACAAAAGAACTGACATAAGCAAAACAGGAGTTTAAAATCTTGTTATTAGTTCTTGGAGGCTAAATTGTACTGTTCTGGTCACTGGCAAGAAGAAGTAATAGTATTAGTGATACTATTAATGTAAGAGTCATATTCCGGACCTGACTTTTAAAAGATTACATTCTGAGCAGGCATCAGTGTTTTTAAGTTTTTCTCTAAAAGTTTCAGATAGCCAGAAGTTTAGACAATTTTGCAACAGACTGCACATTTCTGCAGTTATTTTGTATAATGTTTATTTTTGTATTTGACATACAGTCATCACTGCACAATTCAACTGTACCTATCAAGCAAGTAATTTACTAAAATATAAGGATTATAGGACGTGAATTATGGGTTAAGCCTGAGAAGGAGAACAGGAATGTTACATAGATAATTTGTACTCCATCAAGAAAGAATTAGATTGTGCAATAACTAATATGTCATTGTTTTATCTTGTTTATAACTGTGCTACTGTACTATGGGCTTTTATTTTGTGAGATCTCTGAAGCTAAGCAGGGTCTTACCTGGTCAGTACTTAACATGGGTGGCCTCCAAAGAGCATCAGGTGCTGCAGTAAGTGTGTCAGTAGGGAATATGTTTTCCTTCAGCTCAGTCTTTAATCAATACTTTGGCACAGCATTTGGAAATACTTATGCTGCTGCATGTCCATCTTAAATGCAGGTCCTTTCTGCTCTGAGGATATTAAAGCTTCTGCATCACTATTGATATTTTGAGACACCCAGAGCCAACTTAGCCTCTGCTAGGGTGACTCCCCTACAGTAGTTTGTGACTGAAGTTCCAAAGTGCAGCAGAAAGTGCTTTGAAATCCTGTGTAGATGAAAGGTGCTATGTGAATGTATATTCTATTCATCTGGTTATTCGTTCCGTTCATGCATATAGTGTGCTTCTGTTTTTTTCCCTTTGCAGTGTGAAAAGAGTTTGTAACATTATATCCTACATATCTAAAAGAAGATATGGAACAGTAATGATTAACTAGAAGAAAAAAAATACGTCTGCATTTAAAAAATCTTAGCAATTATAAGATAAAAGTAAACAAAACCAAACCTTTCTAAATTAAAATTTCTGTACATTAGTTTGTTGTATATGGGTCATATATATAGCTGCATCCATAATGAAATAAATGCATAGATATTATTATCAGAGTGTTTGCAAATATAAAAGTATAGTAAGTAAACCAGGTGGTTAATCATGTTGCAACTTGTTAAAAAAAACTAAAAACAAACGTGAAAACTAGAATCTGACTTTCTTGCTAGGTTCAAACAACATCAACAAGAGGACTCGTATTTCCAATGTTATTTGCATGCCTGGTTAAGAGGCAAGAGCAAATATAAGGCAATTGTATCCAACAAGAGTACTAACTACGTTTTTAAAGGCAATTTGTAAAATTGACCTATTACAATTTCATTTCAATTTCTGTAACTAAACAAACTGTTCCAGTTCAGCAGTCACAATTCATGGAGTAACCAGGAACTTAAATTCAAAGATAACCCAGTATTGCAACTCCTATTGCTAAACAGGCATGGACTATTCTTAACTCATTTAGTTATACTGCTGTTTTGCAAAAATAAGGGGGTTTTTTGAGAAAACCTTAAGCAAAACCAACATCTAATTTTTTTTAAAAAAAAAACAACTCACCAAAACATTTACTTTATTTTAAATATATTTCAGAAATATACTTCATTAAAATAAACTCTTTTCAAAAAACTTTCCACAATAGCGTTTATTTCTGACATTTCAAATCTAACAGCCTAATGACATAACACTTCATTTTTAAAACATGATATCAACAATCGTTATCTACCATCGTGATGTACTACTGTATTGTTATTTCATACTGAAAGTGTGATTTTAAAAGATCTCAGGAGTTTGCTTTCACTTGTCTTGCTTAAGTACAGCCCTGAATTCTAAATATGGCAAATTTACTGCTTTCTAGATGAACTGCTATCAGTTTAATACCATAGGCAAACTTTGTGTCTTCTACTTCTCAGACAGTCTGGATAATGCCCTTAAACTGAATCAGACCTCAGGAAGATTGAGAAGTAGGCAGGTGCCAGGTGGCCCATCAGTAGGGACAGTTACAGTCCCCCTGTGCTGTACCCCCTGTGCTGTACCTGGTTTGTTCAGCTACCCATTTTCATCAATTTTCAGTTCACTAATAATAACACTGAATTTTGATGTTCTGTATTCTAGTCTGTTTGTCCTGAGAAGCTGTCTGAATTACGTGTGTGTCTTTCCCTTTACTCACTTGAGTCTGTGCTTTTGAATCACTAACTTGAACAATTTTGTGTTAGTGCACGCTAACATAGCTGGGCATTGGTGAAACAGGGACTGACAGTCTGTTGTTTTGGTTTTTTTTTTAAACCTGGTTGTATTTTAAAGTTGTTGTTGCAAGTTATTCAAAGTAGTAAGGGTTACTGATAGTAACAAAAGGTTTGAAGATGAGCCTCAGAGCTCAAAAGCATACTGAAAGGACGTCTAAAATATTCTCTATGTTAGTATCTCCTTTTCATAGAATAGCTTGGGTTGGAAGGGACCTCTAAAGGTCATCTAGTCCAACCCCCCTGCCGTGGGCAGGGACATCTTCAACTAGATCAGGTTGCTCAGAGCCCCATCCAACCTGACCTTGAATGTTTCCAGGGATGGGGCATCCACCACCTCTCTGGGCAACCTGTTCCAGTGCTTCACCACCCTCAGCGTAAAACATTTCTTCCTTCTATCTAGTCTAAATCTGCCCCCCTTTAGTTTAAAGCCATTCCCCCTTGTCCTCTCGCAACAGGCCCTGCTAAAAAGTTTGCCACCGTCTTTTTTATAAGTCCCCTTTAAGTACTGAGAGGCTGCAATAAGGTCCCCCCGAAGCCTTCTCTTCTCCAGGGTGAACAACCCCAACTCTCTCAGACTTTCTTCATAGGAGAGGTGTTCCATCCCTCTGATCATTTTCATGGCCCTCTTCTGGACCCACTCCCAACAGGTCCGTGTCTTTCTTCTGCTGAGGGCTCCAGAGCTGGACGCAGTACTCCAGGTGGGGTCTCCCCAGAGCAGAGTAGAGGGGCAGAATCACCTCCCTCAACCTGCTGGCCACGCTGCTTTTGATGCAGCCCAGGATACGACTGGCCGCCTGGGCTTTTCTCTTTCCCTTCTGCTTGTTTTTAGTTAACACATTGCGTATCTTGTTTGTGTAAGTTTTAGTATACAATATTTCCCTTTCTGTCTTTGTGACCAATACAAATATTTTAATCATTTTATGACTTGTCTTTCTAATTGTAACTCAGATGTACAGTTTTTCATGTTGTGAAGTGCTAAGAGTCTGTGTGAAAAGGTAACCGTTGTTTTTCCAGAGTCCTGTTCCTCGTATCATGGTAGTAGTATGGGACATGATGATATTAACGTGTGGTCAGGAGCAACGGATGAAGGACTACTGAGCCAACATCTTGCAGAAAGTGGAGTGGAAATAGATCCTGAAAATGAAGAACTCATTCTGAATATTAGTTCTCGACTACAGGCGGCTGTTGAAAAGCTTCTGGAAGCTATCAATGAAACTTCAAATCAGGTAGGGTGATCTAACAGTGAAGCATCTTGAATTTTGTGTCTCGATGATTATTTCCCCCCCCCCCTTTTATTTTTCTCATGAATGTGTTTTTATAAGCCTGAAACGTGTAGGCTCATTTTGAAAGCTGAAACAATATTTCAGGTGCCTACGCCCAAAAAAGTCTGCTCCAGCATTACTTTACTGATGAAGTTAGATTCATGTTAGAAATCTGCTTTGGTCTGCAGAGGAAGCCTGAATTTGGGCATGTTTATCAGTCTAGGGCACTCTTTCAATGCTCATATGGCTCATCTGCATTCTGCTGCAATCGAGAGATGAGACAGGAGGTGTCAGGGCACATTGAGCTGGCCCTTGTGAAGAGAGAGGATTAAGGGGAACTGTGCCCAGTTCTCTTGACAAACAATTTAGTCAATTGACTGGCCAAAAAGGTGGAGCTCTCCTACTGTCTCTTCCAACTATGATTTAAACATGGCCAGTTAAGCACATGTCCACCTTGCTGTCAGAAAAGGAATCTGCGCTCCAGCTCTCCAGTATTTATGTGAGGTATATGATTCATGAGTAGCCTCCAAAAAAGAGGCAGTGTATGGGTACTCTTTTCTGTTTGCTGTCGGGGTACTTTGCATGGTGGGATGTTAGTTGCTCTCTGGAGTACTTCCCTGTTAATTGAAATGGGAGCTGTATACCTAGCTCAGTTCAAATCACACTGCTTATATCGTGTGCTTTACTTTTAGATTATGTACACCTCAATTTGAAAGTACCAAAGTAAATACTCTGTATCTCACTGTAACTTTTTAGGCTCTCTTGAAGAACTCAGTCTTTAGAGTCAGCTCCTTAATCTATTTGAGACTAGAATTCAAAGGATACAGTGTGGTTTATGCTACAGACCCATCTATTAGTTAACCTAGTAATGATGTTACTGAAAAAATCATTGCTTTCTTGCCTCTAGGTGTAAAATGTGTAAATCACAACTACTGGAAATGAAGGTGAAAAAAATCTGTGATGATGAAAGTAATAGGAAAATTCAGCTAATACTTTAAAAGTTTTAAGCATTTAAGTATTTGTTGTTTTTGAAAAACACTTCAAAAATGAAGTTGATGCTCTTTTCTTCTTTTTAAAAAAAGAAAAAGATAAAAGACTAATTTGTGATTTACTCAAGTTAAAAGTAATTTAAATACAAATTCAGCGAAACCCCCTCTGGCTTACCTAAAGCAAGTAGTCTGGTGGATCTTGTAAATCAGTTTCTGCATTGCATTTATTTGCAAACTGATTCTGCAACAGCTCTCTTCTGTTTGAGCATGAGTTCAGTTAAAAAGAGATGTTTGGCTTTTTGAGGTCTTTTTTCAGCTTAAGGCCTAGCATTACACAATAACAAAAAAGGATACACAGATACTCCAATATATGGAGTTCTTAAAAAAAGATATATAGTTAGGCATTTGTAGGAAATCTTGCATTTAAAGAGCAGATGATAAAACTTGAAAGTTTTACAGTAATTAAGAATTCATGCTGCGATTATAAAAGTATTGTCAATTATTTATTCCACTTGGTGGTGGTTTTTTCTGAACATTTCGCTGCTGATCTTTAGGGCTATGTATAAAACTACTACATTTAAATTACTTTACTTTTGTGACTGATATTTTCGCAGTAAGTATTTACTCTTCATGATACCAATGAAAGTACTCAGTGTATTCTAAGCAGCTTGTTTTTATTTATTGTCAGTTGATTGAGAAAGTTTATTTTCCCTCCATAGCTTTGTAGCTGAGACCTTGCCAATACCAGCAACAGAGTTACGTTTTGGCTCAAACACATACACACACCTTTTTTTCGTATGGATTATACAAGTATGGATTTATCCCTGATGGTCATATCTGTTTAGGTTTTTTTAAGTTAATAAAATGTTAATCTGTTTACACATTTTCCCACAGTATTAAGTATAAATACTGATATCTTTTCTGACTGTTCTGTAGAGGTACTTCACAAGTGTCCAAGCTTGTCTGCTTTGCAATGACTGTTGTGTGCTTACTGGATTATATACAGTTCCTGTATATACCAAGGCTTTGTAGGTGACTTGACAATCATTTTTAAACATTCAGAAACTGAATACTTTATTTTTTCTACTCTGCAATATTTTATTATCAGAAACTAATCACAGGCAGAAAAGATTTTGACCTTTCCTCTTAATCAGTTGTGTTGCACATACAGACGTGTACCCATCTCTTAAAATAAACTTAAAAGAGTGAGAGAAACCTGGCAAAATCTTCAAAGTAGCTATTTGAGACCTGTCTGAACACACACTTTCAGACCTGAAGTGCAGTTTGAATCTTTTCAGGCAAGGCATACAGTGGGTGTATGAATTCAAATTCCACCTGCTGGTGTTACATATAGGTAAATAAATCAAGCCACTCCCCTGAACTCTTTCGGTTGGGAGATACTAACAGGAAGCCTTTAAACTAGCAGAGTTTGAGAAAGTCCTTCCTGTTGGAAGGACAAGATTGAAGGCAAATAATGACATACCTGTATTTCTCTTTCATTTGCCATAGTGGAGATGGAAAATCAGTTTTAGTTTCTGTTCTGCTAGCTTGCTTGTCTGCTGCAGCGTACCTGTGCAGGCAAAACAAAATTATGCTTCCTTGCCTTGGAAATTACCTGCTAGCTGCTATTGGAAGATTTCTGTTGCTTTTTCGTGTGAAACTTCTCTAAGAAGGATTTTTAGGAGTGACCGTACGAAGTTTTCTTGCACCTCGCTCTGTTTTGGATTAATCCACTCCTGAATTACTCTGCTTGAGAATGTGATCTGAGGCTTCCTGCTGATTCTGAGTAGGTTTGTCACCGACGGTGCTGATATGTGTCTTCAGACTGTTAAATGTATGTGTTCTGTTACAAATGCCTGTAAGAAATTCTAAAACCAGCCTAGCTAGTGCAAAATACCCATGTGACGGTTGAGAAGACAGCAACAGTAATATTTTTTGGAATGGATTCTTACCGCACCTGCTGGGCGTCTAACCTGTTTAGTGGTTTATGGACTGAAGGCCAAGAAGAAGATACATACGAGGTTGAATCTCGTGTGCCTTTACCATATCCTTTTCCTTTCACTGAACACTTGGATGAGAATAATTCTGTAGTTGTAAATACTTCAATTTTTCACTTCAGCCACAAAAAAAAGGGGCACATTTTAAAAGTTGTTTCTAAAATCTCCTTGCCTACACCTCCCTATGCAGTAAGTATAAAAGTTTTTAAAATAAATTGTATTTTAAACCAGCTTAAATAGAAGAGAATGCAGTGAAAAATTATATAAATTTGTTTCTATTGTTAAAGTTATTATGTACTGCTGACAGGCTTTTTTCCTAGACAGTTTTTAATGGGCACTGAAAAAGCTTTAATTACACAATTCTCTCTGTTCATTTCTAATGAAAGAAATTTAGCAGACACAGAAATATATTGAATTACAGAGATTTGAGATCTCTTTTTAAAGCACTTCAATGTTACTTATTACATTATATTTTTCTCACTGTGAATAATTTAGTGGGGAGGGGGGCTGCAGTCAGTTAAAATTATTCCTTTATAGCTTTCATGCACGGACTAGTAACATTAACTAGCACAAGCTTGCTAATGGCTCCCAGTCATCCTGTGAAGAAATTTTTGTTCTTGAAAAATCACGTTCATGTTTGTGCTTCTTTTTGGTTTTGCCCTATGATATTTTTAATAATACTTTGAGTTGTTATTACTGAAAAGAGCTGGAGAATAATTTTTATTCTGAGTTTTAGTTGGAGTATTTGATGCATTTGAGTAAGCCATTTTTATGGTTGTCTATGTACAGTAAACCTATCACGTTTCCCTTTTATCTGAGATGGGTCTTACATTAAGCACTTCAAAATGTAAGAATAAAGTAAGAATACTCTGTGATTTTTTTAAAAAATATCGCAAACCAGTGCAAGTATTCAGCTGCAGTATTTATACCTTTCTTTAACTCCTGTCAGAATAAATAGTTCACGTTAATGATGTCCATCTAAAAAGGAATGCTGTAGAAAAGAAATCAAGTATTTAAATTCAGTGTATTATAAAAGAGAATGTAGTGATTATTCAGATATTCTTTTCAAACTGTAATTTTATTTATAAGTGAATAATCTTGTGTGCAATGTTCGATGAGATGTTCCTAACCCATTTTTCTGAGATTTTAAAGCAAGCTAATCGTACTCATGAACTTAACTGGAGATGATGAGAACACTTTTATTTTTGAAGAAATTGAAAGAATATGTTTATAGAAACTGTAGCAAAGCCACAGGAGTTACTATCTTAAAAATATATGCCAATATCCATAATACTGAAAAGGAAAAGAAAAAAAAAAAGGGGGGGAGAGGAGCAGGAAATACGTCTTATTTCATTTTCTGATGTTGTTCTTATTCAAAATAAGTTGTCTTATTTTGAATACAAGCCACACAAAGAACTCATGCCTGGTTCAGCTCTAACAATTTGTATCTGTGTCCCTTGAAGAGGTGGACGTAGGCTGTAAATGTTAACAGCTGAGAAGTAGAGATGATCTCGCTAATTGACTCCAGTTTGCTGTTATCTTAGATGAACATTTTGTGTAATTGAAACTTCTAACGTTACAGTAATGTTCCTTCTTCACTATTTTGCTTTTGTAATTCTAATTTTAATTCTTTTTGAAATTATCACTTTGGGTATGTCTAAACTGGGCAGTAAGTATACAATTTTATGCATTTCAGTCCTGGTTTTCCAGTAGTTTAGGTTAGTGACGTAGTGAGATTGTGCCACATCTGTGGTAGTACACATGAAATATTAACCCATCAGACAAGCAGAGAAGAATAAAAAAATCCTTAATAATTCTGTTAGGTGGACACAGTTGGAAGAAGCATTGCTTTACTGCATTGTTGGTTGAAAAGTGTGGTATATTCAAAATTCACATTTTGCTGGTGTTCTTATTTATCTTCATCTTAAAAAGAGATGAAGCACACCACTTGTGTCAATTTATAGCAACACTTCTGCCAGTTTTATGCAATGTTTTTTAGCCGTTCTAAGTATACGGTGGGTGATAGCTTACTCATATTTAGTACAAAACTCATATGTAAATAAAGGTGAATCTAGTGTAAACTCATAAACCAGGAATTACCGGAACAAAGACACGGATTTAGCCAGGTGGCTCATTGAGTTCACTATACTGACAAAGCCTATTTGCTTAGACTTTTGTACTGAGTCAATCTTCCTATTGTAGTCTGCAAATTTGTGTTCAGTAAAGATATTATTGAATGTCTAGTGAAGTTATGTGAGACTTCTCATCACACTGTAAAGCAACTGTTAATTAAATAGGAATGATAGGATAGTTATTTATCAGAAAACCTTTGATTTATCTAACTTCTGTAATTTTTTCCTGTGGTAGCTTGAACATGCTAAAATTACTCAGACAGAACTCATGCGAGAGTCCTTCAAAAAGCAACAAGAGGCCACAGAATTTATCAAGTATCAGGAAGAACTACAAGAACGTCTTAATGAAGAAATCAAAGCCAGAGAGCAGTTGGCTTTGGAGCTTAATAAAGCTGAAGGTGAGTAGCTTTTTTGATCAGTTGTTGGACTTTGCACTCAATTACCTATTAATTGGGTAAAGAAATTGCAAATTAGATCAATTTCTTTGCAAATTTTAGAATGTTATCAGCCTTCTGGATAGTTATGGACAAGATGACCTCCGGAGGTCCCTTCCAACATCAAGCACTGTGATTCTGTTTCCCAACTTTGCCGCGCTTATTATTGTCTGACTTACTAAAAATAATAGGTTGGATATGTGTTACTGTCCTCAAAATTAATTTATTTCATCATAACATGTCTGCCTGTGCAGACAAGCTTAAATATTAACAACTTAGAATCATAGAATCATAAACAGTTGAGGCTGGAAGGCACCTCTGGAGATCATCTGTTTCGACCCCCTGCTCAAAGCAGGGTCAGGTAGAGCGGGTTGCCCAGGACTGTGTCCGGTCAAGTTTTGAATGTCCACAACCTCTCTGGGCAGCCTGTTCCAGTGTTTGACCACTGTCAAAGAGGGGAGAGAAAAAAAATTTTTTTTTTCATGTGTTGAGCTGCAGTTTCCCATATTTCAGTTTGTGCCTGCTGCCTCTTGACCTTGACTTAGTTCCACACAAACGTGGATAAAAACATAGAACCTTCACTGTGACTTTGATGATATGGTGGTGATATGTTTCAATTTTCACTCTGTTTGAAGTGATCTTTTTAAGTGTATTTGGAACTGCGTTAAGGAAGCAATTAAAAATTGTAGGGTGTTACAACAGGGGAAATCTAATCTTTTCTGACATCAGGAAAATATGCTCAAATCTGACAGACACTTAATTTGTTCTTTAGAAGTAGCTTTATTGTTTCGATAGCTGAATGTTTTGTTTCCACCAAGCATTTCTACCACTATCTGTTTGTAATTAGCATCTGGAAAAGATGCAAAAAACACCTACCCTATAGGTAGGACCTCTGTAGTAGTAAGCAGAAAGATATTTTAGTTAGTTCTGAAGCTCAACAGACTTCTCTGTTTCAAAGTGGGAGCATAGAGTAAAGTTTTATAGCCAAATGTTATTCCTGGAGAATGCTACCCTGCCAGCTTTCCTCTTCTTTTTACACAGACAGTCCGTCCAACGTGAGTTCACACACTATTAATAGCTGGGACACACATAACCTGAAAAGAAGTGCAGGTTTCTAAGCCATGTGTCTAAAATGTGGTGTGAGGGACAGTTGGTAGCCTGTCAGTTCACACAGCATAAACATTGTGTCATCAGCACCAGTACTGGCTGCAGCATTTCAATGGCTTTAGCAAAACTAGAAAGGAGGAAAATTGATTTCGGAGGGAATAGATTCAAATCTGAAAGAGGCATTATTACTTTTTTTAATATTAAATTAAGAGTGAAAAAATCTTGCATGGAACACATCTTAACATGCAAAAAAGATGAAATCTTCCACCAAAATATAGATGACCTAAGAATTTATATTCTTGCACAGATGGAGTTACAAAACTGTTTAGTCTTGATGAATTTCAGAACGTAGGCAGCTTTTATGTCTGTTGCTGCTTTCCTTGGAGGATAATATTTTTGTCTTGATAGAATTTTTATTCACAAATCTTCAATAATAAAGTAAAATAGGCTAATACATTAGGACAAAGAGAGAGGTTAGTGTTAAGTTTTACTTAAAGGGAGGAATCTGTCATAATGTCAGAGCTGTCTGCATAGGTTTAATCCTACAAGTAGCATTTAAAAAAAAAATCATACTAGAGACTAATTTTATTTATTAAGTTCATAATAATTTTTTTTTTTTATCTCTGTTGTTTTGCCTTTCTGGGTCTATATTTTTTGGCTTAGTTAGGTTCTCCACTAAGAACTACAAGCTTGCCTTTTCATTTACAATAAATACATTTCCATTTGTGTAGGACTCTCTTGCATAGAGTGCATGCATAATTGTATTTGAAGATTACATCCCACAGAAGGAGACCTGCTTATTATCAATTTTTTATTTTCTTTTTTTATTATTATTTTTATCCTATTACCACCAGACAAGCAAAAAATCTAAAATTAACTGGGTTCTTCTCTTGAGCAGTGCGCTTCTGTTACAAAATTTGCTTGTGCAAACAAATTAATAACAGCAAAGAAACTGCAAACTCTTCCTAGATGCCAGTTTGTAGATAATGGGATTGCCCATATGTAAATGAACGCAAAAATTACCTGTAAAATTTTATTAAATGCTTGAAATATTCCATCAGAGCCTGGTTTGGAGATATAATAGATGAGTCAAGTATGTATTTTTTGCTAGCAAAGAAAGTATATTAAACACGAAAATGTAGTGAGAGCTATGAAGCTATGTTTTGCACTCTCCGGATTTTATCTGATAATGTTTTATTTGGGAAAAAAAAAACTTGGAAGCATATAAAGTGGAAACAATCTTCAAAAATTTTTAACTGGAATGTAATTTTGATCAGAGCAATAGCAATGTCAGTTTATAAGACTTGACAGACCGGCTGTGTCGATTTGGTTCATGAACAGTTTTGGAATATGAGAGACAGAATTTGATGTTAGTTCTAGCCCTTCATAGATATATTGCATAGTTGAGCTTTTAAGTTAGGTGCAGATTTATGTCACATGTAGAGATTTAATTCAGTTCAGTCTTTGCAGGAATTCAGCTAATTTGTCCCTCTTACTGCTTTAATGCTTTATAACTCCTGAATTAATTAAATCTTTTTTCATCCTTTTTTTCTGTGAACTTCTGAAATTAATGCACTTCTAAATGACAGGCACCTTTTTTTTTTTGGTGTTGATAAAACAAAAATGCCGTAGAACTCCTTTGTATTTAATTTCTTCTGCTCATTCAACTGAGTTTTGTGAGCGTACTCTGACAAAGCCAAACTACATTCTCTTATCAAATTCCTTAGATAGGTATGCAGAACAATGTCTAAGTTCATTATATATCTGATGGTACTCTGTCTTCTCTTGAGATAAAATGTGTCATTTTTGATCATTTCTTTCTTATCACAAAAACTGCTGTGGCTGAGACATTTTCAAACCTCTGGTGTTTTAGTGGTGTCAGATATGACTTATCTCACGTGATAGAAAAGCTAATGCCAATTTGTTCACTGAACTCTGACAACTTCAATTACATCTCTTTAAAAAAAAAAAAAGGCAGGAGTAAATACCACAACATGTGATCTTCGCAGACTTCTTCATTGTTCATAGCTTTTTGGTGGGGATGTGCACTCTATTTAACCTGGGAATGCCCTCTCAACTTCCAATCTGTTAAGTACTCATTGTGAACAGCATCTGATACGGTGGAAATAACTACTGGAATTTGTACTGTCTCAAATTTTTGAAGTGCTGTTAATGATGTTTCTAGTTCAGTACTTTTTGTTTCAACAGCCAGTCCCTGTTTGGGGCTGTGTTCTCTGTGAATCCAAGTCTGGAAAACAAGATTGGTCAGCAGTGCATGATTGATATGCATGAGGACCAGACCTGTGTTTCTCAGACTGTTTATGCAAGGACCACTGTTACTTAATTTCCTCTGATACGGAACTAAGTGCTCACAGAGGTTTTACTTTGTCTACATTGATAACAAATGGAAACATCTTTAGTTTTCCTATATTCTCAAGCCAGGGTAAAATCCATTTTAATACTGACTCAAGACTATAGATTTATACTGATAAAGTACTTTCATATTGAAAATAGTTTGATATTGAAAAAATACTACTTAGATTCTGTGGGTTTAGTAAGAAGAAACCTGTGAGATAGGTGTGTGTGTCCAACTGAGAAAGTTTAGACATTGTATGACTGATGTCCTGTCTTTTGGAACCATCGGTATCCGACATGACAGAACACACCTTACCATGGAAATCTGGGATACCCATTTAGTACCTTCTGTCACTCAGTAAAAATGTTTTTTGTGTTCTGTGGACAGGTGTTTCTGAAAGGACTGATGTGAATCTTCTGAAGCCAATACCATTACAGGATCTCAGTTTAGTTTGTGCAGCCCTCAAGGAAATTCACTGTTTTTTCCTACGTCTTTAGCTTTGTGCTCACTTCTGCATCATTCCAAGATGGTGCCATTTCTTACAGCCATAATATCATTCATAAAGCTAAAATAGAGCTCCCCCTCAGATTCCTAGATAAACTACTTCACTATGAAGCCATTTTTAAAAGCATACAAGACATATTCTCAAGGTAGTGTCCCAGATTCTCTGTTAAAAAGATCATTAATTGTTCTATGCTACTTTAAAAATTGCGTATTAATAGTAAAGAAATTAAATTGTTTCTTAGATGTCAGCTGTTACAGGGCTTTTGGGAGTGATTCAGGTGCTAAACATGGACACCTACGGCCAGTTTCAGTGCCTTATGCTGTTGGAGGCATCTGTATTATACCTGACCTACAGGAGACCCATGATCTTACAGAAACTGGTTGGAGGTCAGAGAAATGTCTTGAGGCACCTAAAATGGCACCTGGCACCTGACTTTATTTGAAATGTCTTACTTCTCCTGTGTTTATTATTTTTCCTTGGCTTTGGAGTTCCTGTTTGCTCCAGAGGTCTTGCACTGAAAAAAAATTAAGAGCTGTATTTGGTCTTGTGCTATCCTTCCTGTAACTTGTTCACCATAGAAGAATAGCAAGGACAGGAGTAGAAGTTGTCAGGTGCCGAGTATCTAACATGCGTGTGCATTCATGTGAGAATACTATAGTGACTTCACCATGCAAAAAATTCAAATTGTCCTTTATTGTCTATTAAATCTGCCCCAAATTTGATGTTCTACAGGCCTCATTGATGGCTATGCAGATGAAAAAGCATTTCTGGAAAAACAACTCCAGGAAAAAATAGATGTAATTGACCATCTTGAGCAAGAGCTACTGTGTACAGGTAACAAATTGCAGGAGTTAGAGGCTGAACAGCAGCAGATCCAGGAAGAAAAGGAGTTACTCTCCAGACAGAAGGATGCCATGAGAGCAGATGCGGGGCCAGTAGAGCAGCGTATGTATTCCTCACGATCTTTCTATGAGATTTTTTTATACTTTCAAGTAAAATAATAAGTAATCTTGGTGAAGGTTTTTTCCCCCCTCTTTGTAATCATTAATAAAAATGTGATAGGGCAAAATGTGATATTTTCATACCTGATGTCTAATGTTAGCATGATAGCTTTTCTTGATATTTAAACAAAAAATGACTGAATTTTCCGATGTGCTGAGCAATCACAATTGTTCTTTAAGCCAGCAAAAGCTGAATACCTCTGAAAATCTGCTTTTATTTATATTATCGCTGGAGATGGAATATCTTGAAGTTAGCACCTATGGATAAAAGTACTCGTCTAAATAGTTTCCAAACAGAGTTTTAGAGGGACTAGCAAGCATACCTACCAGAACATGATTGAACTACACTTGATGGCCATACTTATTTTAGACACAGAAGATATACTTTTCTAACAAATTCCTCTTTTGGGGAAGAGTGGCACAAAAGTTGCATGATAAAGAAAGCCTGTTATCTACCAGTAATGAAAACTTTCAGCACTGATGGTGAAAATTCCAGATAAATACCATGTGAATGTAATCTAACTAACTGCTTACTCAAAAAAAGCATTTACCTTCATGAAGTAAATGTCTTTTAATTCTTCCTTAAACTAGTAACTTAAATTAATATTTTATGTTTGAGAGGGGAAGAAAATTAGAACAGTGGTGTTTTAAGAAGTACTGATCTTTCAAGGATTGCAGTGCTTACATTGTAAATAGCAGGATGAAATTACCATTTTATTTACTTTCTAAAAGTTTATGGCAATTTATAATGTTGCTATTTTTATAAATTACACATCTTGGTGTGTATGTGCAATTTCCTGTGTCCACTCTGTGTAACAATGAAATTTTAAGAACGACCTGTTGCTTCCTACTTTATAGTAAAGAAGATCCTTGTCTATGATTCCGGTTTAGTTATTTGTTATATGTTTTAGGTTTCTAACTATTTCAAAGTTATTTTTATGTATAACAACTGTAAGGATAAACAATTCTATAAATATTTGTAGGTACTTACATCATGCATACCAGAATAACTTACCACATTCCCTAAGTTATCTCAACAACTTTGTCATTAAATGCCAAATCTATCTTTGGCTTCATTTTCTCTTACATTGTTGCACCACAAGAAAACTATAGCTGGCATGTGAATTACTTTGCTTCTTTTTTTGTTTTCTCTCTCTCTATTCTCCTAGGCCTAGTAGATGCTGCAGTCGATGCAGCTTCCCAAGCAGGTGTGTTTGTATGTTGCATGGCCAATCTGTAATTGGGTGGAAGACTTACACGTACTGACATTGTTAATCAGGATTATTGGGCTTTTGGCTTACTGACATTACTTGTAACTCTTACTGGCCTGCAGCTTTGATGTTGTATTTCATACTCAGTTTTACATTTCACTAACATTTCTTATAATTTCTAAACGTAATAAGCAAATTCATGAATAACCATCATCTTATTCACCTATGAATTACAGCTACTTAGATGGTATTGGAGGGATATTTTTGTAGTGTTTTTTTTCTTTTTATTTCCAAATACAGTTGAGACATTCATTATGATAACTAAACACTGTATTATATTTATATATAATGGTTACCTAGAAATGAGAATTGGTTAAATATGATGTAAGATGATGGTGCCTAAAGGATCTTTCTTCTATAGTGAAAGTAAATTGTATTGTTTCTGTCTGAATATCAATCATGTTTTAAAGATTCACCAAATGTAATTGCACTTTACAGTTTGGGTTTTACCTCAAGGGACTCGTACGGTTAGTTACTATGTACTTCAATGGGCTGTGGCTTAAGAGTCTTAATAGAGTGGTTTGGGGCTTTACTATATATGCTTGCCAGCCTTTCCATGAGGACTCAAAATTGGGTATTCATGCAGTCACTGATTTTACAAAGCTCCAGTTACAGGTCAGTAATTTCCCTTTCTGTCTGCCCGGCAACGTCGCTAAGTCTTTCAATATTTCTTTCAGATTATTTATATGTATCACATTAAATGATGAAGACTGGGAGTGGATTGATTTTACTGACACTGGGGATGAGAAGAGGGTTGGGTTTTCTGTATTTCATTGTTAATCCCTGTGCTGACTCTAGCTGTAGTTTGAACCCATGCATTTTCTTTTCAATTATACAAGGACCTTTTAATTTATATGAAACTTAAACAGGGAAGTGATCTGATACAACTTCGCTAACAGTCCTCTGAAGACCAACTAAAGGATAGTAATTTTAATATGAATTTGCTTTAGTGGTTATCTTGATTATTTCTCAGAAGAAAATATATTTTCTAAAAATGAAAAATAGTAAAAACCCAAACCAGTTCACATCCTTCTGCAGAGTACAGCATGGATACCTTGGGGAGTGGTTTTGCTTCATAACATTACTAACTATTCATATCTAAAAGTAGTGTGTGATGCTTTTATTATAACCAGAATTGCTGGAGGAAACAGAAAAGCTAATGAAAGAAAAAATTGAAGTACAGCGTCAAGCTGAAAAGGAGTATGATGACCTTCAGAAGCAAGTGAAAGTCTTGGAAATAGACTTGGAAGAACAGGTCAATCGTTTCATAGAGCTAGAGCAAGAAAAAAATGCGGAACTAATGGACTTAAGGCAGCAAAACCAGGCTTTGGAGAAGCAACTCGAGAAAACAAGAAAATTTCTAGATGTAAGTATGGTAAAAGGCTAGTTTCATGAAGGTGGGTGGGCACCTGTACTGAGGTTCGGTTCAGCAGGAAATGCTATTTTGAGCAAACGTAAAGAAGCACACGATAGTAACAGTGTTAGAGGTTCCAGCCCAAGAATTTAATTAACATTTTAAAAGTTGAAAATTCGTTTGAGATGCTTGCTTAGGACTGCTCTGTATTTCTAAGTATAACTTAGTAGGCTTCTTAAATGTTTAAAATAATGGGAAACTTCTACAATTAATGAGGAAACAAATTTCTGTGACCTTCATTTTTAACAGTTTGTGGAATTTCCATGTTTTTCAATAAAGTCTGTTAGAATTAGTCTGAAGTCTGTGCAAGGTCCTGCACCTGGGTCAGGGCAACCCCCAGTATCAATATAGGCTGGGGAATTAAGGGTTTGAGAGCAGCCCTGCCGAGAAGGACTTGGGGGTACTGGTGGATGAAAAGCTGGACATGAGCCAGCAATGTGCGCTCGCAGCCCAGAAAGCCAGTCGTATCCTGGGCTGCATCAAAAGCACAGCCAGCAGGTCAAGGGAGGTGATTCTGCCCCTCTACTCTGCTCTGGTGAGACCCCACCTGGCATACTGCGTCCAGCTCTGGAGCCCTCAGCAGAAGAAAGACGTGGATCTGTTGGAGCGGGTCCAGAAGAGGGCCACGAAAATGGTCAGGGGAATGGAACACCTCTCCTATGAAGAAAGGCTGAGAGAGTTGGGGTTGTTCAGCCTGGAGAGGAGAAGACTTTGGGGAGACTTTATTGCAGCCTATCAGTACTTAAAGGGGGCTTATAAAAAAGATGGCGGCAAACTTTTTAGCAGGGCCTGTTGCGACACGACAAGGGGGAATGGCTTTAAACTAAAGGGGGGTAGATTTAGACTAGATAGAAGGAAGAAATGTTTTACGCTGAGGGTGGTGAAGCACTGGCACAGGTTGCCCAGAGAGGTGGTGGATGCCCCATCCCTGGAACCATTCCAGGTCAGGTTGGACGGGGCTCTGAGCAACCTGATCTAGTTGACGATGTCCCTGCCCACGGCAGGGGGGTTGGACTAGATGACCTTTAGAGGTCCCTTCCAACGCAAAGTATTCTATGATTCTATGAATTAAGTAGTCAGCTTTATTTGTACTTGGAAATTGAAAGAATAATTTCTCTAAGTTTCTTTTATAGTCTTCCTTCATAGTATCCAAGAATCTACCTCCAAATATTAAGCTACACCTTCCAGCCAGTTATATTATATGTGGTTTTGTCCCCATTCACAGTGGCAGCTGCCTCTATTGTACCCAACTTCTTCCTGCCTCAGACTGTCTCTGCAATTTTGTTTTAGACTCTACCCAATTTTCAGCGAACTCCATCTTCCCTGCCTCCTTCTTTTCCCATTTTATTCTTATTAAGTGTCCTATGCTGCTATTGGGAGAAAACTATTATTTCTGTGCCTTCTCAATTAACTCTCTAGCTGATAGCAGTAGGGTGGAATAATTTTTTACATAATAAATATAACACCCTGTGGCACCTTCTCTGCGTTACCTATTACTAAGCAGTATTAAAGGAGAGATCTTTCCAGATACTTCTTAGCACAAATAGATTTGCTTTATTTCATTTTCTACAGTTACAAGATTACTTTTCTCACTGAAACTAGTGCGTTGTAATAGGACAAGGTTCAGAAGTAAAAATTCCTATTACAAGTCCCATAGTCATAAATGCATTATGGTTTGGGATTATCAATAGCTTGAACTGGAGAGTTACAGGCTACTGAGATGAGTAGCTGTTTGTAATAGCAGCATTAGAATTCTGCTAGCAGGTGAGGTTTTAAAATCTGCAACTTGTAAAGGTTGAGGTTTTTTTCTTGTTTCCTGAATTTTTGCAAAATATTTTGTTGCTAGACAGAAGCATTCCTCTTTGTATCAGATACTTCAGCTAGTTTATTTTAATGCATCTTATAAGGCTTGTCTGCTTTACAAAGTGGCATTTAAAGGTGATGCTTCACTGGATGCTACCAGTTGCACATTATTTCCTATATAAAGATGTACTTCCCAAATGTCAGACTGGGATATAACAACTGAAACTGGTCAAAAGTAAAATTTAAGTGCAAAATTCAAGCAATTTTATTTTTTTTTTTTCCTGTTGGCTCCTCGTCAATATTAACATGGAGTTAATTTCTATTCTTAAGTTCTATTTATGCTACATATATTGAAGACAAACATTAGGAAAGAAAAACATAAAAACATAAAATACTGGCTTATTACCATTTGGCAATAGAAGAAACAAAACTGTCATTTTTGTAAAATAATACTGGATGTATCTATGCTGTCCTAATTTTTTAATAAAAAAAATGTGAATTTCATTGCCCCGAATGATGAAACAAGTTGTTGTTAACGGGAGCTGCAAGAGGTTCTGCTACCTTAAAAATACTGACATACTGTTACCAGCCTCACATTAACAGAAATAAGAAGTAATAATATATTTAATTTAGATAGTTTTTAAATCAAATGGTGTGTCCACATAATTTCTTAACTTTCAGGAGCAAGCAATTGACCGAGAGCATGAGAGAGACGTATTCCAGCAAGAGATACAGAAGCTGGAACAACAGCTTAAGATTCCACAAAGGAGTCAGCCTGTCAATGAACATCAAACCAGAGAGGTAACGCATTTTATTACTTGTACTCAAGGAATATAAATGACAAGTTGACAGCTGTTAAGATATTGTAATGAAGCTATTTTATGGTGTACCTAACCTGCATCCATTTACAAGCCAGGAAAGTAAATCCCCTTAGATGAAGGGTAAGGTGTTGGGGGAAAGTGGTGAAACTGTGTTTTGGGGGTATTTTAGGCTGGTTGGTTGTTTGGTTTTAGTAGTAGACATATGGAGACTTCATAACTTTCAAAAAGGCTCTTTCATATAACTTAATTTAGAAAATCCACTGTTTTCAAAAAGCCTGTGGAAACATTCAGGACTACTTTAGCAATTTCACATGTTCTTACTTTGTTTTGTGACATCCTGTTTATAGCACAGGCACACAACTGAAGGATTTGAGTTACCAAGGTTTAGCGCCTGAGATGTAGTAGCACTCTCTGGGTACACTTGAATCTCTCCAGTGAAAGTCTGTCTCCACTGAAACAAATTTAGTGACTGTAGAACAGCAGCTCAAGGGAGTCACAGCAAACTCTTAGACCCAGCAAAATCAAGAAAAGAGGCAGCAGTGCAAATGCTATATATTATGAAGCTTTTGCATGTTTTGTTTGATGACCTGTTAGTCAATTAAATTGCATTTTATTTTTTGTGGGTTTTCTTGTGTCCTGCTTTTTGAGCAAGGCTGATATTTTTGCATGATTTTCTTGCCTGATTTTCAGTATTAAAATGCCCCTTATTAGGTTGCACTGCGATTTTCAAGTCAAAGTTCTTACTGAGGTAGTTCAGTTGCTGTAATTAAATTCTTAAATATTAGCAATATTTAGTATTCTATATTATATAGTTTAGGACCATAGTAATAGGACATAAGTTGGTATATGTGAGATGTAAGTTGTCAAAATATTTATTTACTTATAATTCTCAGATTTAGAGGTGTATTTTATGGGGGTTTTTTATATATTTTAATACAAAGGTTTGTAAGAAATCTTAACAGTCAAAGTATTCAGTCAGTACTATGTGATATGGCTGTCATCAGCCTCTGTGAACAATGAATCTTCTGGAATTAGCTGGGTATGTGTTAACCGACACATATGGAGCAATTCTGCATCTATTTCCTTCTATTGCAAAGTGTGTGCGCGCTCCTTTCCTGTTGACATGTTCCACAGATGGGGGAGACTTTTTAGCACGATTCGTTTTCCTGAATCCAGGATGTTCATTTTGAGTTCATTTCGTTATGTGTCTGTTTATAGCTTGGGGCGTGGGTAGCGTGTGAATTCATGGTTAAAATTCTCACATTTAAAAAAAAAAAATTCTCCCAAGAAAAAAATTTCAAATTTGATAGCATAATAAAAATTGCCCTAATTCTCTGTACAGAATCTGTATGTAAAAATTGTCTTGATTTATATGCACATATACACATATATGTATACTCTTAAGTTGGCAGATATGCTACAATGGCAATTTAAAGCATGCTGTAAAATGAAAGACATCTGTAACTGATTAAAATTTTGAGGTTTGTATTAGATGCTTTTAAATCAGAATTTTTTTAGTGGGTAGAAGGATAGACAATAAGATAATGTCTGCAGGCACCACAGGTGTAGCAGCTATTTTAGTGCTGGGTGGTGTTGAATGTCATACATTACAAGTTATAGACAGAATTTTCAATAGTGTATTAGATTTACATTTAATTTTTATCAAATGAGGCACATAGTCTTACTATATAGTATATTTTGATGTCACAGTGTTACTTGGAGTATTTCATAAATATACATTTTATCATTATTTCTCATGCTTTTCTGAGATAGCTGCTTTATTTTTTCATAGTTGCACATTTTTTGAAATGCTCTTCTGCTTTGCATGAATGCCGTGAGCATTTTCTGTTGATAACTTCATTTCTTTTTTACTGTTGTTTCAGCTTATGCTGTCAACTTATTCCAGGGAGGGTTGTCGTAAAGAGTTTGCTCTAGACTTGATTTTTCTTTTTCCATTTCTCTCTCAGGACTTTTCTGTGGTCACTTCAGACTTTGATGTTACTCATGGATGGATAACGTCAATAATACCATCCTGTCAGCTTTATGTTCTGGTCCTCTTCTCTCCTATCTATTGAAATGCTTTGAGTCTTCTACCTTTTGGCTACATCGTAACTTCTTAATTGTAAATACTGAAATCAGTTTCTTGAGTGGGACAAACATTACTTTCCATGTCTCTTGCTCGATTGCTTAGTTTAACTCAGGTCTTAACTCGGTGCATCAGGCCTAATACCATGGATTTGTTACACATCTTTCTTACCTGTAATTTTGATTAATAATTTCTGAAATACTGCTAGAACTGGGATCATTCCCATCTCTGCTACTTCAGTTACTCTTTTAATATGTCATTTCTGAGCTGCAAACATCTGATCTACTGAGATTCAGAATGCTTTATTTGGATGCTTTGTCCCCTGTAGAAAGTGAAATTATATCATCCATCACATCTGTTTGATCCCATTTAACAAACCCAGCAAGAAAACAAAACTTCCTGTTTCTTGAGATTGAAGTATAACAATTCTCTTCAATGTTAAAGACCCAGTGAGTTTTAGGAGATGTCTGTATGTCACTAATCAACTCCTTAGATTTTTAGAACTATGATATTCCTCAAAGATGCAAATAGCATCTTGACCTTAGGGTCAAGACATTCCATCCGTAGATGTTAAAGGTATCTTTTTAGTGGGCTGCATAGGGATGCCACGCTACTTGCTTTTAACTGACTAGAGAGTCTGAAGGCTTCAGAAGGACAGGGTCAGTTCTAGAGAGTAGGTGATATAGCACAGAACATACAGCTTCTTAAAAAATGCTGTTTGCATTTGTTGGATGTAGCACTACAGTATCCTAACTTTACATTCTGTTTCACCTGAAGAGTAGGAGTTCCGTTACGAGAAAGAGGGATATTTTTTTCTCTGTCAAAAATGAGTGCTGTTGCTATTGCTAGCAAACCCTTCCAGTCTAGTACAGTATATTCATCATCTTGCCATATTGTCACCAGGTTGAACAGTTAACAAATCATCTAAAAGAAAAAACAGACAAATGCAGTGAGCTTTTGCTCTCTAAGGAGCAACTTCAGAGAGATATACAAGAACGAAATGAAGAAATTGAGAAACTAGAATGCAGGATAAGAGAACTGGAACAAGCCTTAATCGTCAGTGCAGACAACTTGCAAAAGGTATTGCTTGGTCTAAAATTATCATGTATTTACTACTTTCTTATTTCTTGAGAGCAAAACAATATATCTTTTTAATTTGTTTATTATTAATATTATTTCTGTTTAAAGGTGGAGGAAAGGAAACAGTTTGGCACCATCATAGTAAAGGGAGAATTACCTCTTGAAGTACAACTGCAAGCTGAACGAGAAGCTGTGGACAGAAAGGAAAAGGAGGTAAAATACTTGTGAAATGTTTCATGTTTCTGCTGATATTTTGGTTTGTCACTTTTTGCTTTCTATTGAGTTTAGTGAACTATGCAGATGAAATTTTTTAGCAGATCAGAGAGACACCAGTCCAGATCCCTTTGAAATTCTCTTGTGAGCCATGATAATTGTTACTGTCTAAAGTTAATGCTTATGACTTACAAGGGTGTTTCTGGGCAAAATTAATCCCAATTAAGAAAAACTTCATAGTGATTTCAGCTGATTTTTAGTGGGTTTTAAAATTCCATTCAATTTAAGGACTCAGAATGTCACTGAGTACACATTCTTTTGTTTCTGCATACCAAACCAGTTTACTATAGACGTTGCACTTGCAAATTATGACATTTAATTTTTGGTATGACTGTCTACTTTTCCACCACTTGTTTTGGAAACATAGGTCACGAACCTTGAGGAACAACTGGAGCAGTTTCGAGAGGAGCTAGAAAATAAAAATGAAGAAGTTCAACAATTGCACATGCAACTAGAAATTCAGCGAAAGGAGTCCACTACACACTTGCAAGAACTTGAACAAGAGAACAAATTATTTAAGGTAATTGTGTAACAGAGAAGCCTAGAGCTTTATTCTCCCTCCTCCCCAGAAATAAATTCTTGGAAAAAAACAAGATGCCACATTCTTTCTCAAGCACTCTGCAGTTCAACTTGCAAAAAACACTAAAAGGCTCATATAATTACTTCTTATTCCATGCAATTTGTTTATTTTAATTCCTATGCCTTAAATACTCATACAAGAATATGCAGAAAACGTTATGTACAACTGTAACATGGTTTTGGGTGGGGTTTTTTTGGTAGGATGAAATGGAAATACTGGGACTAGCTATCCAGAAATCTGAAGATGCCACCATAAAGGACCATCATTTAGTGGCTGGGAGGCTCGCTCGCATCATGCAAGAAAAGGAGCAGGAAATAGATCATCTTCATGAACAAATTGCAAAACTGCAACAGCAACTTGAAGTCACAACTGACAACAAAGTACATCCTTTTGAAATCTTTTTCAGAGTCCTACTTTGTGTTGCTAGCTGTTTAAAGAAAAAAAAACCTGCCGCCCCCCCCACCAATTACATTATCTCCTATTGCTGCCTTAATTTAAAAATACAAATGCTTCAGTTTCAAGCAGTGCTTTAACCCTAATCCTTTTTTCCTTTTTTGTCTCGTTTTTTATGAAGAATACTTTTTGCTTGCTTTTCTTTTTATTATTCTGCCTTACTTCTGCTTGAGTTTTTGTCTTAAGTTCTTCTTCATTCCTTATTCTTCTAATACTTCCGAACATTTAATAGTATGTAGGTAGCTGAATTCAATCTCAACGTTCATTCTACCATCTTCCCTACAATGACTTACTTTCAGTGTTATGTTTCAGTGACACCTGCTGGATCATGTTGGATTTTATAGGGGTTTTTTAGCAGTTGAACTTTTGTGCTCCATGAGCCTGTGTAAATACTTTGTCATCATACCGATGTTGGCAACATCTTTAATCCTGTTTGAAGCATGGTGGATGTGCAAACAAAATGATGTGTGTTATTAGAAATGGAGAGCAAGAAAGAAAGAGGCAGATTCATCTTTCTTTTATTTACTGAGATTTAACACCTGTAGCTTTCTATTATTTTTCAATTATGTGTTTTTTATGATAATGAGCTTCATCTTCTTCTGGTTTACTTCCATTTTATACAGATAAAACGCATTTGATTTCAACAGAAATACTACTTATTTTGCATTGATTTAAGTGACAGCAGAAACAGGCCTTCAGTCTCACATTTTTTATAGAAAGAAAATTGGATTTTTTCAGTGGATGAATTTTGCATTCTGACCATTTTAAATGTGAAAATTTATTAGTCATAAACTTTAACCCCAAAGCAAGTATTACTCAGTAAGGTAAGAACAGGAGTTCTGTTACCACTCAGTAGCTGATTGAACATTTAGGGTAACATTCTACTAGGACATATTGAATCCACTAAAATAGAGCTCTGACCGAGCTGGATAATTTCACTGCGTTTTTATGTGCAAAATTTAGTTATAATGAACCTCAGTGAATAATGACAAAACCTTGAATTGGATTTAGGAAAGATCATACTTTAGGAATCCAGAACGGTTCTGCTTTATACAGTGACCACAGTAATATGGTTACATTTCTTGCCTTGAGAAAAATACTCAGGATTCAGGCATAATTCATTTTAACAATTGGTTCTTCTCCTGTTCTATGAAGTTTCATTTTCTTAATTTCATCCTCTTACTCAGTTATATTTTCCAGGACATTAAATAATTACTCTGCTTGATTATGAGATCAGTATTAAATATGAATAGATTGTTCTTAGGTTAATCCCTTTCCTAGTCCCTTAGACATCTTCATCCCACTAAGTGCTTTTCTTTTAATTGCTGTATTTGCCTTCCCTGGTCCTTTATTCCATTATGTTATGAAGAACAGAAACTGTTATTCTGACTTGATAGCAATCACCAGGATCACTGTTCTTTTCTTCTGAAAACCAATGACTTGTTCACATTTTATTTAGTGTTTTTGAACTTCCTCTAGTCTCCGTGGATTTTTAAAAATAAGTTCTTAGTTGGCAAATCAGCCCCTCTAATTTATATGGTTACATTTATAATTTATTTTTGTACATATTATACTTATTACAAATTTGTCTTACTATTCTATTTAACTAACTAAACCTAATGAAGTATTGAGAGATAAAGGAAAAAGCTGGCTATTTTAGTAATGAATTTAGTCATCTTTCTTCTCTTCCGCATTTTTTTCTTCTTCATATTTCTAAAAAGCCCTTTTAGAGTTCTTAACCTATTTTAGGTACCATAACTGATTTTATTTTATAGTATCTCTTTCCGAATATTTTTGACAGATTTACTTCTGCCTTTTTCATTTCCAATGTAGAAGTACTGTTCATTTCAGATCTCCAGACATTCCCTTAAGAAAATATATCCACTTTGTTTCTTAGACTTACTACTTATAATCTGGTCTGTCTTTATTTTGACTTTCTAAAGGATTTTTTTGTCATTCTTCTACACTCAAATGAGAATTTGCTCCCACTGCAATTCAACAAGTAGGTTTTTTAAATGAATTTTGTAAAACTTCCTCTATTGGAATCTGATAACTTGTCTTATTCTTCCTTTTGCTAAGACTTTTTTATTTACTAAATTTAGTGTTCGTTCCATTTTTTGCGTCTACTCATTTATTTCTTGTTAGAAGCTGATACAAGATGGCTTCTCTTTTCTGCATCATAAAGTCATCACCCTCATATTTGCTCAGTTACATCATTTTATGAATTTCTTGGAATTTTGAGTCCCTTACACAGCCCGTAATTTTAAGTGTCTTTAGAACTAATCTAGGAAAGTGTTATTCTCACTCTCTTCATGTCTTCACCAATCTCTCTTTGAATTTTGTTTGGATAGTCATATACGTTTTAAAATAAATACTTCTATAATTTTGTCTCTCTTTACTTTCATTTAAGCTATAGCACAAAGACGTAATTGTGCTCTGGGTCTATGGGTACTATTTGCCCTGCGTGTTTTTGTGCACATCTGCATATGTGTATGCACGCACACATAAACAGACAAACACATATTTAGGTTTGTGATAGGAAATGTCAGAGTCAACTGATAGGCGTTGTCTGCGGTCTCAGACTAAAAAGCATGTTATAACAGTATTTTTCAACACAATTAATTAAAGGTCTATTTGTATTTAAAATACATATCCATCTTAACTGGCTGTGTCCTATATAAATCTGTTTGACCATATGAATGAGTGGTGCTTTTGCATGAAGAGCACAGTATCTATATAATCTAGCTGAACATATCTGACCTGTATATGGTAAGCTTGAGGATTTTTTTTTTTCCAAGGAAGTTCTTTATGTAATGTGATGCAGGAAAATTTATCTGTAAGTTTTAAGCTTCATAAATCTTCGTTCCTTGGAATTCTTTGAGTAAAAATAGTACACTAAACCTTGATTTCATAAGAAGATTGAATAGCAGACATGACCACTCCACTTGTTTCTGTTTTAATTTGCAATAAAATGGATGAGACAGAGCTTTAGACCAAACTATTGCGAAAAAAGTATTGTGAACGCTTAAACTTCAGTGTTTCATATCTCTGTGAATATTGCAAATGCTTTCACTTCATTTGATGCTTTCACACCTATTTTGCAGTTCATCAAGGTCACAGGCTACTTTGTCAGTCCTATGTGAAGATGTCCTGATTCTCATAAAGCTTTACGAGAGACATCCTATTAAGAAATTCACTGAGGATGTACTTTCTTTTACAAGATGTTTCAGTATTTGATTAAACTGTTGCTGTGAAGTCCAGGAGAAAAATTAGTTGAGGGTTTAATAGTTACCCACAATGAAGTTCTCTTCTTGTATTCCCCCCCCCCCCCCCAGGTTATTGAAGAGCAAAATGAGCATATACAGGAGCTTGAAGCCCTGGTAGAATGTCTGAAAAGTGATCAAGAACGTGTGAAGAAAAAAAATGATGAGGAAGTAGAGCAGTTGAATGATGTAATTGATAAGCTTCAGCAGGAACTGGCAAATATTGAACAAAAAGTACCTGCAGACATTGCTGCTTTTCAAGAAGATGCTGACAGTCTGAAACACACACTTGAAACAGTTCTGGCAGAAAAGGAAGCTTTGGAGAAGCAAGTAGAAAACATAAATGTAGAGGCATCTCGAACAAAGAACGAGCTTGAGGAAACTAAGTTAAAAATGAACCAGCTAAAGGAAGAAATAAGTATGTTAAAAAAAGAGCATGAAAGAATAACAGAGAAACATAAGTGTGCATTGATGAAAAGTGATAGGGAAAAAACAGAAGATAGGAGCAATGGGAAAACTGAAAAAGTGGAAGAAGGCTTATGTGAGAAGGTAGAGTTGCTAGATCAGTCCCAGCTTAGGTCTCCAGATGAGAATACAAGAGTTGCCATTAGCAAGATGGAGGTACAACTGCAGCAACTTCAGGCATGCATTAAGGAAAAAGATTCAGAACTGTGCTGGTCCTACAATGAAATAAAAGACCTGAAAGAGCAAGGCAAAGCTGAAAGAGAAACACTTAAAAAGAGGATATTAGAACTGGAAAAGACACTAGTGGAAAAAGTTGCTGCTGCTCTTGTGAGTCAGGTTCAGCTAAATGCAGTTCAAGAGCAAAGGAAATTCATGCAGGAAATTCAGGAAGCTTCTAAATGTGTGGAGGAAGCAAGCAAGAATGCCCAAACAGAGGATTTGAGTGACAGAACTGAAAATGAGATGGAATCAAAATTATCACTCTTAACACAGAGGCTTAGTGAGATGGAAAACCAACTGGCAATGGTAAATCGTAACTTGGAGCTAGAAAAAGAAAATGTAAAAGTTGCACAAAAGGAAGCCCAAGTGAAAGAAGAGAGACTCTTAGAACTTCAGCAATTACTGGAAGAGGTTCAAGAAAAACACAAAGGAGAAATTCAGAAATACATTAAGCAAGAAGAAATGCAGACATATCAGGTAATTAGATGCCATTTTCTTTTGGCTTGTTTTCACTAAAATCTGTTATTTTATGTAAACTGTAATGAATGAAACACTTCTTAATGAGACTAGTGATAGGAATATTTTGCTGTGTGAGGTAGACTCCCATTTCTCTATTATTCCTGAAGTTACAAAGAGAAGGATGTTATTTTAGGTGAATCCTAAAGAAGGGATTCTCTGAAGAGGGTTCAGAACGGTAAGAGTCATAGCAATTTGTCTGTACAGGTTTTTTTTGGGGGGGGAGGTTGTTTGGTTATGTATGCTTTGATTTTGGCTTACTTTTTCTTGCTTTCCTGTCTTGATTTCAAAGATATTTCCCATCAGTAGTTTCTACCAGTATACATTTGTTCTGATTTCCATCCACCACTGGTTATGTTGCCTCTGAATTTAAAACCTTTAGTCAAAGTTGACTATACTTGATAGCCCAAGCATGGGCTTGGTTGCTGAAACTCTTAAGTTCAGAGACGTCATGGAACCCAGTGCTGGACCAGCAAAGGTTCTAAGACCTTTCATCCAAATGCAGGTTGAATGAATCTCATATATGTCTTATAAATTTAATGATATTATCAGACTTCATTTCCTACTCTCTGTTAACCTTCCTGTGCTTTCTACGTGGTGTAGCCAATTTCTGCTTGCCGTTCAGTAAACTGTAAGAAGACAGTCTTTCCTCCCACGCTTATCCAGTTTGTGGGAATTAATCTAGGAAAATGGTCTTTCAGTCTTAATTTTTTGAGGCTATGTTAATCCAAATAACATATATTTGTTTTCCCCTATGGTGTTTTCATTTGTGGCTTTTGTAAGTTGGTGTGAAAGTGATCAGTGCTGTTAATAGTCGATTCTTCATAAGATTCTTCACCGTTTTCCGTATCTTGTGTTGCCATGTAGGTAGGAGCACAACTCATGGAAAGTCAAAAAGAAAATGTGCTTATTAATGAACTCGAATTAGAGCAAGTTAAAGAAGAGGCAGCTGCTGCTAAGGAAGAACTGAGCAGTTACAAAGAAAAGGCAGAAAAACTTCAGCAAGAACTAGCAGTAAGAACCAGATTGTTCCATATTGTATTTAAAGCAAATGATTATACAGGACTTATTGTGCAAATATGCATGCTATATATTTTTTTTAATCTTGTACTGAGAATGCCACTAAGAAAAACAGTCACTCAGTACCTACTGTCAGTGGAATACAGCTGATGCTGTAGGCCAAATCTTCACTTGTTGCCAGAGTACATAGTTCTACAGTCCACTATAGTGCAACAGTGGATCTAGAGCTGTATTTCTTAGGAGATAATATTTGTTACCACGGGTCATAACTGCTTTAAAATAGGACTGAACTGAGCTCTAATGGTATAGAGGGTTGTTTGGGTTTTAGATTTTTTTTTTTTAAAAGTATTCGGAAGGACTGCAATTCAGATTCTCCACATTTACAGGTAAAAGAAGCAAGTCTGATACATCTTCAGGAAGACCTGTGCAAAGTCAAAGAGAACCTAGTTCAAGCAGAAGAGAGGCTTGCAAGTTACGTGAGAAAGGACAAGGAAACGGCAAAAACTGAAAGCAAAAAAGATGCAGAAATACTGTGTGATTTATCAAGCAGTGAGTCTACTCTAATTAGAAAAAGCTCATCATCGCAAACAGACAAGACTGTGGAAATCAACAGCTGTATCCAAACTTCACCAGTCCTTGTTAAAAATGCAGAAATCCAAACTGAATTGCAAAATGGATGTTCTTCAGAAGAGATTGCAGAGATCATAAGAGAATTTACTGAAAAAATCGACCAAATGCAAGAACTCCATGCTGCTGAAATCATGGACATGGAGACAAGGCATATCTCTGAATCTGAAGCATTAAAAAGAGAGAAGTTTGTTGCAGTGCAAGTATTGACTGAAGAATGTAATACTTTAAAGGAAGTCATAGAAACTCTACGAGCTAAAGAGGTATGTATCCTATTTTATATTAACTGAACTACTTCGGTTCGTGCTTTTGCTCCTGCTACAGAAATTCCCATTTAAAGTCTGTGAAGTGTGAACCACCACATGTTCAGTATAAAGCTTTTAAGTGTTCTAACGTTTCCACGGCCTAGGGAGAGATTGTGAACCCCTTCCTCAGCAATTTAAGTTTGGGAGTGTGCTCGACTATCAGATGCTTCCATGTGCTACTGCCTTGGACCCGTCCTGCTCTGTGAAGTGGGGACAGTGTAGGTCACCCTATTGAATGCCATCTTTCTCATCTCCTTTTTGATTGCTGTGATTGCAGGGGAAACTGAACAGAGAGGCTCATATCGTTTCCTGCTCCTTAGAATTAGCTTCCTTATTGTGAGTGGGTGTGGGGTGATTAAGGATTTGATTGTTCTCTTTTCTGAATATAGGGAATCCCAGTTTCTGGATTAGCACGTTCTCCACTGTATCAAGCTAGAGATGGAGGTTCTAGTGGTAAGAAATTTGTTTTTATAGATTTCAAACAGCATTATAAATTAAGTCTGCTTTTTTAATATTAAGTTTACCATTAAAGAGTTTGTGTTCTAAGAAATAAAAACAAGTACTCCCCAGATCGAAGCAGTGCCTGTCGCACTAAGACAAGGTGCTGAGCATGCCATGTCTATTAATTTGCTAAGGAAGGAAGATGACTAGAGTGGAGATGGGTTGAGTCGAGGTATCAGATGCTAATGTTTTTCTTCCCACTGGAGTTCCTATATCCTTCTTACATATTACATTATCTTTTCAGCGTAGCTTTATCATCTCTTGATAGAATTTAAACCTACAGCTCCCTAGCAGTGGGAGATAATGACAGGTACTGACTTCTCCAAGAGCAATAAAAATTATTAATATGGTCCTTTTCATAGGCAAAAGCTAAGCATATTAAGGGGGGGGCATTTGGCAGAAGTGTTTGTGCAAGTAGTTGTTTCTCTTTTAGAACTAAACTAGGATTTTTTTTTATTATTTTGTTTTACTGTCACTGCTTTGAAACTGAAAAAGAAAAACTATAAAACAGGTAGTCTCCAGGCTTAGAATCAACTCTGGTGACATGCAACCACCTGTAACAACAACAGACAAAAATACTTTTTTGATGCTTGTTCTTCAAAGTTTCACAGTAATCCAGCTTTCATGTTTTTCTCTCCTTTTATTTTAGACTCCAGTTCAGACTGGAGTCAAGGAATGTATCTTGCTCAGACCCAGGGATCTGACATCATATCTGAAGGAATAGATGAAGGTGAAACTTCAACAGATTTACTTCCAAAAAAAATTAAGGTAAAATAGAACTGATCGTTTTTATTATGGAACAAGAGTGATACTACCAAAAGCTGAGATTAGCTGATGCTTGATTAGTGAAAAGAGAGCCGTTTAGATAAGTTTTAAAGTGTCGGCTATTATAATACATTTTAAAATACTTATGATAAATGATGTGCATTTTTGCATGTTAAATTAGGTTAAATATGAGTTTTGTAACTGTAGGCTTGTTCTTAATTATGATTATGAGAAATATAACTACCGTTAATTACAATTTATTGTATTGTGAATTAATGATAATGTCATGATCATCTATTACACAGTTTTCTAGATTCTGTTACTATAGGTGTAGAATAATATCTTTCTTATGAAAGTAAACAATTGTGTTTATTATAAACAGGGTATCATGCTTTTAATTACATTAAAAAAAGAAAAGGCAAATCTCTTCCAACAAAGCCCTAGCTTAATAGTAATTTCAAAAAGTGAATTGCAAAGCTCACCTGGAAGCTTCCCAGAACTTTGTTTTTAAAATGTCAGTTTCCATCAGCAACCATTTTAAAATTTGAGTATTGATTTGACAGATGAACTTTGGGAATTTTCATTTGAAACTGAGGAAAAATACACCTATTTAATAAGTTCTGCGGTTTGGCAGATATAAAGAACTGGGTGACACTTCTGTCTTTGATATGAGAAAACATAGTTTCCTTATGCTGATCAATTTAGAAGTACCACTATTCGAATATGTATGAAATAAGATTATTATTATTGTTGTTGTTGTTATTAGGACTGGCATTACTGATTTTTTTCTTGTATTTATTGTAGGGTTTGCTGAAAGCAGTCCATCATGAAGGCATACAGGTGCTGTCTCTCACTGAATCTCCATATGGTGAAAGAGAGATGCCACCTCTTAAGCAAGAGCCAGAATCTTGGCTTGAGGAAAGGAAAGCTTTTCTAAGCACCATTTCATCTTTGAAAGACCTAATTGCAAAAATGCAACTTCATAAAGAAGCTGAGGTATAAATAATATCGTATAGTTCTATCCAAATAAAAAATAATTTATGATAACCTTATAAGGCACATTCACAATTCAGATTTAAATGCTCTAAATATACTGCTACAAGGCAAAAGATTTCAAAAATATGCAGGAAAACTGCATGTCGCACTTTCTGGCAATAAAATATACCTTAAATTACAGTTTGCATTTGTTCTTCTGTGCATCGATGGCTTTTGACTGTATAGGTCCACCTTTTAAAAACAATTCTATTTTGAAAGCATGTTTCCAGTAGCAGTTAAAGTAGATTTTTTTAATGTTATTTATTGGTGTAGTAGAACTTGGATTCTATTAAAAAGATACTGTAGTGAGAGGAAAGAGGGGAAAAATTGTTCAAAATGTAACACAGTATTAATCAGTAATCTGTTAAAACTTATTAGGACTCGCCTGTCTAATTATCCCAATTAGACTTCTAGGTATATGTAGGTAGTTTCTATTACTTCTGCATTTCCTTCAGCATGCGAAGTGGGGGGATTAACTTTATATCATTATAAAATTAAATCTTCTTCATACACAATATCTGCACACTACCACATATCTCTGTGAGAGTCTAGGAACATACATGTAACATCCATAAAATTAAAAGGATAGTGTGATGCAGTAACATAAATAATAACTATACGGGGCGAAGTTTTCAGTTATAAAAAGCTAAATTGCTTCTATCTAAAACACAGGTAAGTTTAGCATTTGTGCATGCAGAATAAATCATAACGTGTAGAATAAATACATCCATTTGTATGAATGAATGTTACGTAGCTGTTGAGTAAGAAAGGCTCAATATTCCACTGAAAACACACACTTGATGTAAAATGATAATGACCATTCTTGATGTAATCTTTGAATTCTGCTGTTTAAATTGTTTTTTATACCACTGTAGATTTATGCAAGTACTGAACCTCCTGAAGGTGTCTCAGACTGGCGAGGAGAACTTCTGCATGCTATTCAACAGCTTTTTGTGAGAGAACAAAATGTTCTTCTTGCTGTGTTTCAAACTGAACTTGCAGAACTGGGCACAAGAGATGCAGGGATATTGATGAATCAGTTAGAGCACAGACTACAAGAGCAGGTAATATAAAACATACTTTAGGCAAAGTGTGTTTGTCTACCTTAGATTTTAATTTTGAATGTATAAACCCATTTAAAAATACATGTATTAATAGTAGTTTTGACAGTCTAAGGGTGAAAACAAAGAAAGACTTGTAGGAAGAAGAGGTGTCTTTAAAAAGAAAAACTGATGTGGTGCGGGAAAGATTTTTGGGTGCACAAGCTATAGAAAAAATACAGCCTTCAGAGATCAATTGCAATTAAACACAGTTGTCCTGAGCTTGATTTCATTAAGTTAATTAGAATTATGTTACACTGTCTAAGAGAAAAGGTAGCTTGTATATATGAAGCAAGTTGTAAGAAGAGGAAGTGATAAGGCTGCTGTGGGACAGAGAGAAGTCAGTTACCTCCTCTGGAACATGGAAGGATTAGTGAGGAAGATTACAATTTGCCGTAAAACTGATAGCTCTCTTGATTCTATAATTTTGATGCCTAGTAGAGAAATTTAAAAAAAAAAAAAAAAAAAAAGGCAGTTCTTCCCAATACTATAATATTGACTTAATTATGACTTGACTGAAAATGTTTTGAATATATATGCACTATGAATGTATAAGTAAATGTAATATCCACACCATAGATATTCTAATAAAATCTGGAGTTTTACTTTTAAATGTTTCTAATGCTAATAGGCTACTAACCAGAGAGCAGCAATGGACTGTCTTCAGAATGCAGACAGAAGTAGTTTGCTGATGGAGATTCAAGTATTACGTGCCCAGATGAACAGTAAGAAAAATAATCCAAAGAGAGAACAAGAGATTGATTCAAAAAGCCAAGGTGACTTCTGTGGTAATATGCGTCTATTTCCAAATGCTTTCATGGCAGTGCTCATAACATTGTAGGTGAAAAAATACTGACTTTCTTTGCTCTCTGATTTTGATACTCATGTTCTCAGCATGCATACTTTTCATCTTTTTCAATCTTATTGGACTAATTTTGCAAAAATTAAGATATAGTCTGTGTTCTTATGACTTGTATCAAATTGAAAGTGATACAAAGTTATTTCAGTTGCTGTAAAAATCGGGCTTGTATTTTAAGGTTATTTTCCATGTATGCGCTTCAGTGTTTAGGTTCAACAGCTTTGAAATTATCCAAGTTGGATAGTCAGTCATAATGAGTAAACTAAGAAGCAATTAGAATGAACAACAAAAAGTTCAGAGAACAAGTATACTTTAAAATTAAGTAAATGCTCACTGTCAGTGTTTTGTCACAAAAATTTGGTCACAAGTATACATACATACCTAACCGGTTATGTTAGTCATAATCCAAATGATACATATCAATATGGTTGCACACATAGCCTTTTCAAGAGTTGAAGTGATTTCTTGGAAAGTGTGAAAGGTACTCCAGTATAAAAGGCATAAAGGTTTTGCTTTCACTCCACTATTGAAAGAATATATTATTTTAAAATATCACTCTTAGTGATAGCCTCATGGTCATTCTCTGTGCTAGGGGAAAATTTACCCAGATAGACAGTGTTGTTTGTTTACTAAGTAATTTCCATATTGATGGTACTCTCATTAGAAATGCTGGAGTATAATATGCAGCAGAAGCAGTCACAGATACTGGAGATGCAAGTGGAGCTCCGGAGTATGAAGGACAGAGCAGCTGAGCTTCAGGAACAGCTGAATTCAGAGAGAATGATGGGTGCTGAGCTGAAGAATGAACTTGCACAAGCCAAACTAGAGCTTGAAACAACCCTTAAAGCACAGCACAAGCACTTCAAGGACCTAGAAACCATCAGGTGCGGCTTTCAGTGCCAAACTTCCTGTGCTGACAGTGAAGATGATCTTTTCTATCTTGTCTCAAATTGTAATACTGATTTTATTAAGGAAATTGATCTCATGTAATGTAAATGCTTCTCAGTTTTCCTGTAAAACATACCTGACAAAAAATAGACTTCTGTTCCATTTGACAAAAAATGTAATTCTATAGATTAAGATCTGATTCATAGTTTGATTTAATGATTTATTAACATCAAGTTTCTTTTTAAATTTTGATACATTAGACTACTGTATACAAGCTAATAGGTATACCATATTTATTAAAGGTTTTTCTGCTTCTAAAACTGAATGTGGAGAAAAAAAATTGCAGAGTTAAGATGACTTTGCAAGTACTTCCATATGAAATTCTATAACTTCTAAGTGTTGCTTTGCCATGATCAACAGCAGGGGTAACAGGCCAAATATTTGGCACTCAGGAAAGCCATTGTTATTTATGCCTTTACCAGATGGATGAGCCCATGTACAGCATCTTAATGTTCAGCTCAGAGATAACAAATTAAGACAGAGCTTAAGTTGGTATTACTTTATAGATTACCTTACAGCCTTTACAGACCATCAGGAGCAAGATTCTTTCGCAGATTGATGCAAAATTGATTTGCAAAAAAATGAAAATTCAGGGCATTGATTCCGGCCCCCCAGATAGATTTTATTTATATTTTTATTTTTCCCCTTTGAGATACACGGCAGCAAGATGCATTTTCCCTGTATTCTTTCAGATTTTGGCCAGTGACTGGATTAAGTTGAACACTAGCTGCCTCTGAGCCACCAATTAATAAAAAAATGGCAGCTACAAAGTTAGCAGGATGGACACACTTTCTGTCATTTTTGAGCTATGCAACTCTTTTTATTTTTGAGTTAGGCTTGTTTTTCGAAATAGGCTTTTCACTGTGACTCTACTACACGAGCAGTGTTTTCAGTGCACAAGATGGAATAAATATCAAGTAACTGATGTTACCGTAATAGGATTAGAGCCATTGTCTAATCTAAAGGTTGCCCATTTCTCTTTTAGGACTGAAGTTAAAGAAAAAGCAGCTGAGCTAGATATTCTCAAGGATACAATGGCCAGCGAACAGAAAAAATCAAGAGAAGTACAGTGGGCTTTGGAAAAGGAAAAAGCTAAAATGGAACGCAGCGAGGAAAGAGGAAGAGAAGAGCTTGAGGTATTCCATAATCCCAAATGGCCTGGAACATCAAGGAGCATGCAAATATTCTTTTTCATAATAATCTCAGCTTACGTTTTTGTCCCGTGTGTGGTCCATGTTCTGTCTTCAACAGCAGTATTATATCATCTAGAGCTGAAGAAAGATGTATAGAAGCTGTGTGGCAAAGAAAGAAAAAGGCCTGATCCAAATTCCATTTAAATCAATAGGAATTTTACAACTGCTCTTTTCAGGGCCAAGATGAAAAGATTCTACTTTGTATAATAGCCTTCAGATATTCAGGGGGAGAGGACGCTGCTAACATGGCTACACCTAGCCCCCACCGCAACCTAACTCATAAAAGATAGTATTTAAGAATACTGTTTAAGGAGTGATACTGTTTGTCTCCATTTTAAGAGTCAGCAGTTTCACCTCATGAAAACCAAACTAGGGAGTTTACTTTAGGAGAAAATGCATTAGTAGCTTCCTTGGTACCTCTGCAGTATCTGATAGAGTGAGGGAGAGAGCAGGTATCGTAGTACAAATATCAAGACAAAAAAGCGATCACTTTAACAGCATAGATTTACTTACATCTTGAAATCTTAACTTGCAAAATCACTTCCACAGTTTTAGAAAGTAAAAGCAGCTAGTTATCTTCAACTTCAGAACTACGGCTGTTTGTATCTCATTCAAAAGTATATGTTACAAATATTCTTTTATGAGATGATCTGATTTTAGAATACAGACACCTGTAATACATTTTAATATCAGATGCAACTGCAGCATTCAGAGTATTGTCACATTAATTGTGAATAGCAAAACCTGATAAAAGCAACGTGTGTAAAGGTAGCATATTTGCAATTTGCAGAAGATAATGGAAAGTATACACAAATGGGTTTAATCAATTCTTCTGTTTTCTTCTGGAAGGATTTAAAATTTTCACTTGAAGATCAGAAACAAAAGAACTTACAGTTAACTAAACTTTTGGAGCAAGAGAAACAGCTGTCAAATGATCTGCAACAGAAAATTGAATCCCAAGAAGCACTCAGTGCTGCCCAGCTGTCACGTGAACAAGGCCGTAATTCTGAGTTGCAGGTGCTTCTTGAATCAGAGAAGGTTCGAGCTCTTGAAATAAGCAGTGCCCTAGAAAGGGAAAAAGAGCTATGTGCTCAGCTTCAAAGTGCTGAAGATAAGGGGCAAGCTGGAACACCTAATCCATCTGAGGAATTACTTAAAGAGCTACAGAAACAAATGGATGAAAAGCATGACCGTATAGTGGAGTTAGTAAGTGAGATGGAGAAGTATAAACTGGAATCTGTGCAAGTGAGACAGCAAATGGAAAAAGAAAGGCAGATCCAGAGGAAAGCATTACAAGCAGAACAAGATGCTAACATAATAGCACAGAAGAAACTCCATGAACTGGAGTCCAAAGTAGAAGACCTTCAGTGGCAACTTGGAGAAAAGAAGCAAGAAGTTCATAAATTAGGGAATGAAACAAAGAAGTTGCAGGAAATAATCCAAGAACTACAGAAAAAGGAGCAGGAGAACGAAGGAAGAAAGGAAGCAGAAAGGACACTAAGCCACAATCCAAATGAGGTACAGTAGGACTGAGAGCAATATGTGATACTGAGCTGTGCAATTTAGCTTTTAATTCTTTTGTTCAATTAGCATTGTGTGTCACTGTGCCTTTACTCAATCTAGAATATAGTCTGCAGATTACAGAATAAGGGCACCACAGAAAGGGAAAGCATTCCAGTTTTGCTACCTAAAACTATTCACATGCATCCTCTGAGAATGAAGCTGTAGAGGTGTGTAAGGAGGAGTGTGAGCAGGAGAAATGCATCTGAATGTATACACACACTTTGTGTCTCAGTATAGGAGAAGAATATTCCCTGCACCCAGTCGCAGGAATGAGCTATTCCTACTCAGGAATGCTCCAGCTCAGCGCTCTTAATCTTTAGTTCATAAACCACAAGTGGTCTTTGAAACATTTAAAAGTGATATCCCAACAACTTCAATAATTAAATGAGTAACTAATCAAACAAGTATATACATGAATATGTATACAGGTAAAAAATTAATTTAAGAATTTAACCTAATTTTTAGATGAATGGAAGTTGGAACCACTGTTGCCTGTAAATTTTTCTCTCTCATAAAAAGTTTGGAAAGTTTTAAAATTATTTTTAAATTACTTCTAAAACTCTTCTGAAACTTCCCTGTAAGAGATAAATGTTGCTGCCTGAGTGATTTGTGGATAGTCCCAGAGAGGGTTGACAGGAGAGTTGCCTCTTTGCTGACCATGTTTTTGCCCATCCTGCCATCATTCCATGCTTTTTGGCAGCTGTCTGTCTGTGGAGCCAGGAAGGAAATTTTTCTCTTCATCTGATTTGGCTACTGGTTTTAATCTTCTGAAGCATTGGAAACTACCCACAGCTAGAGGCAGGATGTTGAGTGTATTGATAACTGTGATAGCATCAGCCTTCCTGCCACGCTCAGTTTGTGCACCTTGCTCTTCTGCTCAGAGGTAACTGCCAGCACTGCGGTCAACGAAGAATCTTCCCTTGGATCAGGTTGGCAGCGGCTGTTGGGGCTTTTTCCCCTCGGCAGCAGACGCTATGATCTGCTTTCCAGGATCTGCCTGGAGTTTCAAATAATTAATCTCCTGCTGCTTCCTGTGACATTTGCAACACCCTGCTTTTTTTCATTGGTACCACACTGTGGTCAAAAAACGAAAGGCACAGCCGTAGACTCAGGTTTCCTTGGGAGGGCTAGCAGTTCTTCCATGGCCAGTGTCAGGGGGTGTTAGTGAGGCTGAGGAGCACATGTTCAGTGCATTGCTTCACTTGTGGTAGCATCAGTGGTATCGTTGCTTGTGACTGTGGACTGACCTTCACGACCACAGTGGGCTTTTCCAGTCCTGCTCCTCTGACTATGAATTGGTCACCCAAACACATGGGCATAGTTCCCCAAATTCCATGCACAACTGGTAAAGGAGCTGCTGGTGGAAGAAACAGAAAGGCCTGGTGGCTTCCTGCCGGCTGAGTTTGTTGAATGGGTTCACACTGTAGCTGTATGATTGCTAGATCTTAGTCAAGAGAGGCATCACACTATACCATTCACAAATAATAGTTTAGTGGTATGCTACAACAGTAGTGTAGTCACACCCAACTCCTTTCTGTGTCAGAATTGTTTGTTCTTCAATTTCTGGGTGTGTTTCAGAATCAAATGTTTCCATTTTAAAGCACTGGACCACATACACTTTTTTATTTTTATATATATATATATATATTAAAAAAAACCCATATTTATGTACAGACTACCTGGGATACACCCAATGACAGAACAAGAAATTGGGTTCTCCAGCAAAAAATGGAAGGAGCCGAGACAAGTGAATCAACCTACCCCACGCTGACGGGAGGAGGAGATCTCTCTGCTGCTACTGAAATTCTGGAAAATGTCAGACAAAAGCTGCAAAACGCATCTCCAAAGCTGAAGCAGTTGGCTCGGAAAGCTGCTAGCAGGTTAGACCAGCCTTCAGCTACTTGGTTTTGTTAATAGCAACAAGCAAGCTAATATGTTGGGTTTTAATCGTAATTCACAGACTGCGGGCCTAACTGATTTTGGGGTTGTTCTAGTTTTATAGTATATGCCATTACTTGAGATATACTGATGTAAGACAGGATCACAGAGTATCAAGTGCTGCTCTAAATCTTACGTGTTTAATATGGTCCTTTATAAGTTGCAGCAAAATTGTCTTTTTATCTCTGAAAAGTGATAAGGTTTGTTTGGGTATGGTGTAGGTAGATCACTTTAAAACAATTTAGTAATGGAATAATTCACTGTATAAGGGGACAAATACAGGGATTATTGCTATGGATCATCCCCCTTGCTTTCCCCAGAAAAAAATTAATATTTTATGGTCAAGTGAAACTGATCTTGATTCTTATTTTCTCGGGTTACTATCTCCATAAGAAAAAAAAAAAAACATGGTACCAGGTCCATGGGAGGTTTGAATCTGTTTTTATTTTGCTGTGATGGTGATTTAATATCAAACATTCAGTCTGAAACATTTGGGCAAAGCAGAATGCATTATATCTTGAAAATACCCAGAGATTTTGCTCACACAGATTCAACAAATTTGTGGGAAGCAGACCCACATTTTTGAATGTGCTTCATGTAGAACATCCTTTTCTCAAAATTAGTGGAAACTGTTCTGTGCAAATTCCTTATAAAATCAAGCCAATTTCATTTAGAGTCACTGAGCAGTCTTGAAAATGTTGCCATGTCTCCAGTAACTATGCTGAAGTGACTTGCTAAAGTCCCAGTGCGTATAGATCGATGGAAAGTCCTATCAGGCTGGCTCGTGGTGTCAGACTGTACCTGCTGTTGAAACTGTCACTTTTGTTTCAGATTACAGTTTGAAACAGCAGACGATCAAGACTTCATTGCAATACAAAATGCTATTGAAGAAGTTATTTCAGAGCTGCAAAAACTGCCCGGATTGTCCTATCTGGAAGAGGTGAGCGTGCAATGTCCTAACTTTGGTGGGAGAGTTTGGATGATGAGCTGTGAGCAGAAACCAGCAAAGGAGTTGTTATGTCTGTACTTATCCAGGTCTGTTCCTTTATAGAGGAAAAACTGCTCCAGTGAGTGTTCTGATTTGGAGTTGGTGAAGTGTAAAAACCCCTTTCCTTTTATTTTTTCAATTTTAATTGCCTTAAAAGTGAATTTTCAACTTTCAAATTAAAACTTTCCCAGTTTAATTATAAATTTTTGAATCTCATGGCTTTTTCTTTAAGAAAAGGTGTTTTCCTTTCAGCAGTATTTCTCTAACTGAGGAAACTTTGCTCAGTACTTCCCGATATTAAAATCAACATTTAATATTTACTATATTGTGTTGATACAACACATTTACTTACACTGCCCTATGTTTACCAAAGGAAAGGCAGTCAAAGATTGAATAGTGTGCACCTGTGTAAAAAATGAAATGCGGTAATCTGTTACAAAGACTTCAGCAATATTTGATTTTAACTGAGCTTGGCCCTTACCTGCATTTTAAGCAAGTGTTTTCAACATGACTTGAAAAAAGCTTTGGGGCTTTTCTTTTCCTCTAAGTTAGATAAACCTAAACATAGTAGAAAAGCTTTGCAAATTGTTGTAGCTGGTACAATTGAGCTTGCATGAAAATATTCCGCTGTGATATACAGGATAAGCATAGAAGAGAAAGTCATATTACTCTATAGTTTACACGTACACTTATGTTTTCTTTATATAAGTTATTACGAAGTTATTGTCATTATCTACAAAAGTTTTTCACTGGAAGCCAGTTATTTTCAAGTTGGCAACTTGGATCTAATACAAGTTGTGTTTGGTTTTCTTTCTTCCTTCTAGCTGAAGCTAGTGCTACCACCAGGGACTCCATCTAGCTCATTGACTGAGAGGCTGCTGAGACAAAATGCTGAGCTGACGGGCTTTGTCAGCAGACTGAGTGAAGAAAAGAATAATTTGAGGAATGCAGTTATGAAGCTGGAGGAAGAACTGAGAAGATACCAGCACAGACAACCTTCTGGAGACTATGTATGTCTTTAGTGGTGCTGATATAACGATGTATATATAGGCATAAAAGCATCATTCTTTTTCCTAGTCACCTAGGCTGTCTGTCTGTCTTGGCTTCCCTCTGCAGAGTAAATGGATGTGAGTTATTCTTGTCCTGTGGTCAATATATCTTGACTCACTCTGTTTACTGTGAACTTTGTGATTTTACCCAGCTTCTTTTTGTTAAGTGCTCTTTTCTTTTAAATTCCGTGTGCTTCTCTTTTTGATCTGTATCTCATCACCATGATGAGTAGCAAATAGATCCAGATAGCTTCAAGATCATGAAGCTAGTATGATCCAATGGGGGGGGTTGGAGAAGCTGTATTTTTCTAGGACATTGATCAGGCTCCCAAACTCACTGCTTCTGAGGTGTTAGGATGCAAGGGTGGCCTCAAATCCAATCAGTGGGTAGTTTTTCTCTCATTAATTTTATGAGCTGTCCACCAAACCAATGCCTAGAATGACACAGCTCAGGCTTTTCCAAACTGTGTGGTTCAAATTCAGTTTCTTTCGTCTTCAGTCTTCTAGACACTCATCGGATGTTGGAGTTAATATCGATACTCTTGTTGCCTCTGAGAAGGAGATTTGGAACAGAGAAAAGCTGTCGCTGCAGAAATCTTTGAAACAAGCCGATGCGGAGCTCTCCAAGCTGAGAGCAGAGCTCAGGAGCGAAGCTTTCCTCAGAGAACTGGGATCAGATTCTGAAAATGCTGTTTTAAGGGTAGGAAGACTTTGTTGCCCACATACTAACTACAGCTGCTTTTTTCATTTTGATTTGGGCCTATTTTTCACTGTGTTCACTCTGCTTACTCTAAGTAAACAGATATTAATTCAGTTTTAAAATTTTCATCCTCAGAAACCTGACTTTTAGTTTTTCTCCCCAAGAATGATATGAGATGTAAGCACCTATATTGTCCTTTTGTGTGTGCTTGCTGCTCAGGTGATGGTCAAATTATGAAGCTACATTCAACAAGTATGAGCAGTAGTGCCGTCTTCTCCATGATAGCAAGAAATGAATAATCACAGAAATGCTGTAGGAGTAATGATATCAAAAGTCTTAGAACTGTAATAATTCTTGGAGCTTATGGGGCCTTTTTTTTTTCCTTGTTGTAGAGAATTTATGGCAAATACCTACGAGCAGAGAGCTTTCGGAAAGCTCTCATATATCAGAAAAAATATTTGCTGCTGTTACTAGGCGGATTCCAGGAGTGTGAAGAAGCCACGCTGGCCCTCATTGCACGAATGGGTGGACAGCCTTCCTACACAGACCTCGAAATCATCACGCATCGTTCAAAGGGTTTTACAAGATTTCGCTCTGCAGTCAGAGTGTCCATCGCAATTTCAAGGTAAACTGGAGGAAGTTAGATTTCGAATAGATATGACTGTGCAATTTATTATCTACTTTTCTAGCACTCTAGTGGAATCTGGAACTTGTCATGTTCCATCCTGTTTAAATTATACATTTTTGGTAGTCATGAATATAGTAGATACTGTGTAGGGTGACAAGTTGAGCAGAGCACAGGTAAAATCTGTAATAGGAATAAGCAGTCTGATTGTAGTTGAAAACGGCTCTGTATTTGATAATCAATCAAAGATGGAGTGTATTGGATAAAGTCATAATATTAGGAAAAAAAAATTACTAGCAATTCTAGGGCATGCACTTATTTACAAAGGTATTTTCTGCAACTTAATTTCCTTTAAAGATTAAATTCTTACATGTAAGTATAGTACAGATTTATGAACTAATTTTATCCATCTGGGTAGTCCTTTGAATTCACAAGACTTTAGGTCTCAGACTGAGGATGAATAGGAATAGACGAGGAAGAACAAGTGAAGGTGGTTACTGCATAGTACTGCCATGTTGCTAGCAAACCTTCTTCACAAAGGTTTGAACCCCCAAGCGCTTCTGCTTGCTATTGATCTGAGCTTTGTGCGTAGTATAAATTCAGGGAACTGTTCCTATACCTGTTGTAAGTGAGGCTTTTACTCATAGCGCTCTGCAGTTACAATTTTGGGGATGTGACAGGGCAAAAAGTCTATTTAGTGTGATTTTAAAATGCTGATGCCCTGTTGCTTAGGTGCTTGAGCCGTTTGCTGTCCACTTGGACTTATGCAGCACCTCTGGAACCGCGGGGATTGCAGAGGTGAAGCTGAAAGCAGATTTGGACAAAAGATGTTTTTCTTAGGGATGTGTATAAGGATGTTTCCTACTTGATCTTCGGGTTTTAGATGCCCATCCATTAATTTTGCTTGGCGTTCAAGAAATTCTTACGCCTTCTAGAATACAAGAAGCAGATTATTTTTAGCAGACTATTTCATTTATCCTGAAGTTTTTTTGGTGTTTTTTTTTTTGAAACGCAGAATGAAGTTCCTGGTTCGTCGATGGCACAGAGTTACGGGTTCTGGTATACCAAATGTCAATAGGGATGTCTTTAGCCAGAACACAGGTAAATCGTAGTCCAGTAATGACTGAAAAATGGTATTCACAAGTCACACCACTGCTTAATGGAGATGGTTTTTAATTTGTATTTTCCTCATGTGGAATGAATGGGGTGCTGTTCCCCCTTTCTTTGCTGTAATTGCTTGGATTAACCTATTTCTCAGGTTTCTGAGAGTTTCCATGCTCAGCACAGACACTAATCTATTTGCTTTCTCTTCAGTCTTGTTTTACTCCGTTGTGGGCGGGATTTTAAAAAATATGGCAACTCTTCCTATGGAGTGTGTTTGTAAAAACAATTTCAGCTGCGTCGTTGGGTTTCTCTTCAGAGATCTGCACCCCCAGCTCTGAGAGGGGATGCTGGGGACAGGAACGGACAGAGGAATCGTAGCAACTACAGGTCCCCCACAGTGGCAACGGAGCCTATTGACCAGACCTCCCTGGTCTTTTCCTCAGAACAAAAGCCTGTCATCCTTTTGTTACGGCTTAAAGTTTGGGAGATCTGGTTTTCTGTTTGCTTTTTGGTAGGAGCCTAAGGAGAATCAGAAGCTTTTTTATTAATTCCTGGCTACCTAGGTCTGCACTAAAACCCTGTCTTGCTCTAGTCTGTGAGAGTTTCCTCATTGACATCAGCGAGGCCAGGATTTCACCTCTGGTTTTCTCTGAAGCAGTCTGAAAGTGGTCTACATTTGTTAAACACCTTTTTTGTGATATGCAAACAGAAAACCTGCATTTGAGATTCCCAGTAAAGTGCAAAAGGTTTTCGTTTTCAAGATGTTGCTTTTTATATTTCTAGGTAATGAATTACGGCCTGATTCATTCTCTGGTGGCATGGATCTTTATGGAGAACAAAGGCATTCCTATAGATCCAGGTCAGACATGGAGTCTCCTAGATTTCCTGTAAACTTTCAACATAAGTACGTTTTATTTTAGATCATTACTGTCTGTCAGAACACTGTTTAACTAAATGAATGCATCAGTGCTTACTGCTAAGGTTTGTAATCTTTGATGCTGTAAGGCTTTTTACTTTTTTTGTAAGGATACGTAACAAATTGCATCTCGGGCCTTCAGTGTGCGTTTATTCATCGCCTGATCAAGGCCAAAGCTTGCAGACTTCTGCTGTCTGATTTATGTCATGTTCTTGGAACTGGTGGTAGATGACTGGATGGAGCTACGTTTGCCTACCTCTGCAGAGTCTAGGCTTTGTGACTAAGCAGACCTCCGCTGCCTGTCCACCTTTCTGGCTGGCAGCAGGGTGTGATGTGGGGAGGGGCTGCCTCAGGTGCCCTCAGCCGAAGGAAGGGAAAAGCAGGGCCGCTCGCTGTGGCTGGGGAGGGTCATCTGGTTACTGTAGGCTGGGAGGAATTACCGCGGCCTCGTGGCCAGAGCATGGGTGGAAGCTGCTTGGTAGCTCTGCTGCTTGTTCTTGATTAAACCCTTTTGGATGGCTGTACTAAGCTGTGATACCAGAGGTATCGGTGAATCGGATGCCAGTGAAACCAGGTATTTTTCACCAAAGGCAAGGTTTTTAGGAGTGCCATCAGTCTTTGGTGACTTCGTACGGAGTTGTGGGCTCTGAGCTTTACTGAATATTAGATTCTTGCCGTTTTGGATCTTTATTTTTATATAAACCACCTCAACGTTGGTAATCTTAGTTTGTGGCAACCGTAACAGTTTACATGGAAAAAATGTTTAATCTATTTTAGCCACTTTTGACTTTTACTTAGAGAGAGTAACGAAGAGAGACAGAATCCTGTAAAGATGGCTGTGTCCTTGTTCACACAAGCTTCTTAATAGAAAAGCAAACTTGAATCTACCATGGCTTTTGCTGCAGTAGGAATTTGCTGGTCAGTCTTTGTCCCAGAGAAATGCGGCAACAAATCAGGTGCAGTAGAAAGAAAAGGCAACTGGGAAAAGCGGTCTCTCTGGGGGAGGCAGTATGATGGCCTGGGCAATAAATGGCAGGGAGGTTAAATGGGTATGATGTGCTGGCTACCACAAGGGTAAGTTAAGGGACATGCAGTCAGTCAGGTGTCACTACTTAGTGTTTTGCTGTGTCTGCTGATACTTTTATTTGAAATTTTGCTTTTTAAAAACATCTGTGGTGTTCTGCCCCTAGGTTCCACGGTATGCATGCCGATTTAAACCCAGTCTCTTTCGCCTGTTCTCAACTGCAGAACTATGATCCTGAAAGAGCTTTAACAGATTACATCAATCGGCTGGAGGCACTACAAAGGCGACTTGGCAGTGTGCAGTCAGGTAAGGGCTCAGGCAGTCTCCCCCGTGACTCCTGGGTAGCACAAGGCAGGGCTCCAAGTTGTAAAGTGTGTGCTGGTTCTCTGAGGTACATAACAAACGTCTTTGATTTTAGGCATTTTCAGCCTTAAACAAGAGGCTATTCTGAGCTGCAGCAAAAAGCTCATTAAAAAGAAAATTATAAAATTCTTTGTGGGGAGACATACAAGTGTGCTTTAATTACAGATTTTGAGTTTATTGGTAACACTTTAACTTTCCCTGATCCCTAATGAATGTGCAGCAAGGATTCGGTTGACATCTTACTGAAATTTTAAGCTAGATGGAGAAAAACGTACCCGGAAGATCGGGGTGTTGGGAGTACAAGGGGAATTTCTTCTCCTACCACTGATTACAGAAGTTATAGCCTTTTTGTCCCATAGATGGTAATTTTTGTGCTGCAAAAAGAATACATCCAGAAAATTGTCAGATCAATGGGACTTAATTTATCAAACTTGATGTGGGGATGATTTTTGCAGTTAGTGTGTTAAAGTCTTACTTCGGCATAAAATCCATCATTTGAGGAAGTTTTGTCCTTCAAAGATTTCCCATGTAAAATCTTTCATGCTTATTCAGCTGAATAACATGTCACTGGTGAATTCTCATCAACTTATTCAAGTCATCTTGATGAAAACCTTTCTCCATCTTACAGGTTCGACTTCATACACTCAGTTGCACGCAGGTATGAGAAGATAATAATACCCTTTCAACATCTCCATCACTGGCAGTGATGTTAATGGATTGCCTTCTGTAAATCTGTGCTCTTTCTGTGCTTTTGTATAATGTGTATATTGTGGGACCAATGTGAACACAGCTATACGATTGTATACAGTTCCATCCTGGCACACCCACACAGACTGATTTCTGTATATAGGCACTTTGTGTTCATGAGGAGAAAAACAAAAACAAAAAAAACCACCATTAAATTACATGTATATTTGTGGAATGCTAATTTAAATGATTAACTTATGAAGTGTGTATTTATCAAAAGGGTGCAAAGATGAAACTTGTGTATTAATGAAATCGAGCTACATTCAGCAAAGTTTACTTGCACTTTTTCTGGCAAGGCTACTGAAGTTACATGACTCGTAATAGTTGCTACTGGCAGCGCAGACAGAATATCACTTGTAGAGACCTATTTTTGTAATGGTAGAAGTTTTGAATTTTATGGGTATTTTGTCAAAGTACTGAAATAAAGATGACTTCATGCTTTTAACTGAAGAACCATTCCCTTATTCACACTGAAAAGGTTGCTCCTACCTGCACTCCTCCTACTCGTGGTGGCTGCAGCTTTACTTTTTAGATTCCAAAACGCTGCTACTAATGAGACGAGAGGACAGGTACAAGCTTGGTTTCTGAAGACCCTGGTCACATCTGACGGGGCTGGAAGGGAAGATACTGCACTCCCTCAGTTGCTGTGACCAACACAAACACAAGGTTTTGTAACAGTTATACCCGAGTTGAGAGCAGGAAAGATGGGGCAAAGCCCTTGCTGCCGTAAGCACTGATGAAGGGGGGGAAGCTCTTTGCATGACCGACCGAAAGGAGCCTATTACAGATTTACTTAGAAAATCTTTTCAGAATTGACAGGGTTGAGCACAGAAAATTTCCACAAGAGGTTTGTTTATAAATTTAATTCAAAGTTCCTGTGAGCCAGAGCTCATTACCACTTCTCATCACCACTCTTGAAGCAAACACCATGTAACAATCCTGCATGAGTCAGTACAAAGGGGGACAATATTCAGCTATTTCACTTAGTTTGTGACTGTTTTATACATGAACGTGTTATTTACAGAATTAACGTTGCTTGTATCATCATATTGTTACTTTTCATGCTTACATCAAGCTTCCAGAGATCACTACTTTCAGAAGTATTTTTAGAAAATTGTTGCTTTCTGAACCTAAGCATTTCACAGCTGCTTCGAGTTAGACATTTAAATTGTTTATTCTCAGAAAAGACTTCTCTGTGAACATTTTGTAGTCTGCCTGCTACTCGGCCATACAGTAACATTTTTTTAAATAAGCATGCGGGCACCTCCAAGAATCGGCCAAGACCCATACCTAGTTCGCTTGGAACAGAATCACAAATATCAAAGGTAGGGTGCCGCCAAGTACATTCCCCCTCAGTGCCCGTTCCCTGACGGATTTACTGTAACTGGATGCAGAGGTAAGGTACAGTCTTACCCCTTGTCATCTGGGGAAAAGTAATCTTCAACCATTTTTCAAAAGCAGAGTTCCTTTTACAGAAATGACTTATTTCTTCACTTTAAAGAGTTGGCATGCACCTTAAAAGTGTTATACCAATAGAAAAGACACTTTTTCTTTAAAAATGCAATGAGAAATTTGTAGAACAAGCAATTATACACAGCAGCATTAAATGGTGCGGGCAAACAAAATAGATGCAAAAACTTTGCACTGGATGGATTATTGTTGCTTTCCTAACAGTAGATGCAACAGTTCCCATTTGCCACTCATTTTGTCACAATTTTATTCAAAAGTCTGTTAGCTTACACAACTTAAATAAGTAAGGTTTCAGCTCCAGAATTTACAGTGACCTCCTCTTATATCTGATAATGGGGTTATTAGGTGTGTGTATCATTGTTGTGTAATTTATAGTCGGAAAATAGTCATTGATGAGATCAAATTCATACAAACGAAGCAAAGTAGACCAAATAGTCTTAATCTGAACATAAGCAAAGTTTTCTCCAATGCAGCGATGACGGCCTAGAAGGAAAGCCATAAAAAGCAGTTAGAATACTTACTTATTAAATGACCTTCGACAACAAGCTAACTTTAAAAAATCTTATGTGGACAGTAATTGCTTCTTTTCTTGCTGCACGTACACCCTTACGTACCTCCATCACAGTCGTGTCTTTATAAGCTGTCACTGCATAAAACAGACCAAGTAATTTGGATGAGATCGTGGTGTTCTGTCCTCATCAGAAAGCGTTAATTTATGTATCACCAGAGAAGTTTTGCAACACTGAGAAAAGGTATCAACTATAACCATATTGTGGTGATACTTGCAAACTGTTTTGGCAGTTATGACTCTATGCAGATTTTTGCTCTGCCTTAAACTGACTTTGTATTACCAGGTTTTTACCTTGACTTACAAAGAGTCAAATCTCACACGTGCTAACCTAAAGATTTGCTTTGATTGCTACTCTGAACGATACACAGCTACTACCAATGCAAAACTATCGACTTCATTCTTTTAACGGCACTTTCACAGTAGAAAGCTTCCAGGCAGCAGTAGAAAGAAAAAATACCACCTCAGATGCTACAGCGTGGGGAGGTGCTGTACGAGACGATCAGTATGAGCCACTTCAGTACACAATCACGCAGGAAGGCGCTGCCTTTTCTTACTCACCAGCACCAAATGGAACGTACGCAAACTTCTCTCCAGCTGCTGGGTTATCTTGGAGATACCGGTCAGGCTTGAAGTCTAGAGCATCCTTCCAGGAGTCCCTGAGTCTGTGGTTAACAGTGGGAGATACACAGACCTGATGGCCGGGGGGGATACTATATCCAGCAACAGTCTACAAGACAAGAGGCAAGACCCCACACATCACAAAATCTCTCCGTTTTTCTTTTTGAAGTGTTACCTGAAGTGCTGTATCATGAGGCTTGAATTTCAAAAGAGATTTTGGCTAAGCTCATTTAAAATTAATGCAGCCCAGTACTTTATTGTTTTAATTGTACAGGACACAATATTCACGTAGTTGCAGGAACCTTTCAGCTGCTTTAACAAGGCTAGCAATTCTACAGAAGGAGTTTTTAAAAAATGAATGAACTTAAAACTTGTTGAAAGCTTTTGTCATGGAGGGACATTCTTTTAAAAAGTTATTTTTAAAAAGTTATTTAAAAGTTATTATTGACTTTCTATCTTATTTGTACAAACAGCAAATTTTCTTTCAGATTCACCTAGCTTGTATTGTATTAAGTGCAAGCCACATTTTTCCAAGATTGCCACATATTTTTAATAGCTAACAAACAAACAAAAAAAATTTTTAAATGGTAGCACCAAACTAAGAATGCAAGTGAGGCCGATAGCGAAAAAGGGTCAGTTTTGCTGAATAAGACTGCAAGTGGCTGTTACTAGGGCACCTCAGAGCCTTCCCTTCTCCCGGCTCAACAAGCCCTGTTCCTTCAGCCTCTCCTCCCAGGACAAGTGCTGCTGCAACTCATTACCACCTTGGTGGCCCTCTGCTTGCTTCACTTCACCAACATCTTGATTACTGGGGGGACGGAGGGGTCCTAAACTGGACCAACATAATTCCAGATGAAGGTAACAACTATTAAGTTCAAGGTATTAATTGCTTTCCTCAGTCAACACTGGCTACACTCCCACTGATACAACCCCAGGATGCCATGAGCTTTCATCCCTGCCAGCAAACACTGCTCACCCGTGTTTTTGCTTCTGCCAACCGGGATACCCCCCCACCTGGCCTTTTCCAGCCCCGTTCTACTGAAGTGAAGTTAGCTCCAACAAGTGTACTCACCTGGGGAGTTTTGGCCATCCTCATCATGGTCATTATAGGAGGTCTAAGCCTTAAAGTTTCTTTCAGGCAGCGATCCAGCAAACTGAGATCCTTGAGCTGAAAATACAGAGAAAATGATGTATCAAAATATAGCCAAGTTTGTTCAACACAAACAAAATGGTATTCTATACCATTTAAAAACTTTTTTTTTTTTAAATCAAAGAGTAAGCACCTCATATTTACATGTACTTCAGTAGCTACCCTGATAGTTTGGTTTTGTTTTTTTTCATTTGATTCAATTAAGAAGGAAAAAATCTGACCAGTGCAATCAATTACGACTAGTTTCTTACTAATCTGTCTCACGAGTGTTTCCTGATGCCTAATTAAAGAACAAGGTCACACTGCATCTCTTTCCTCAGTGGGAATATGAGGATCTTCCTCCTCTACAGAACTATCATTTCTTAAATAAGGAAATAACAGTTTCTACAATATCTAATCAACACTGATTAAAAAAAAAAAGGAGCAAGCTGAAAATTTACTTGGAGAGGAGGAGATGGAGGCGATATATTGGCAAACAGTGTTATTGCAAAGCAACTGTGCCAGATTATTATTTTAACACAAAGCATAGGACTACATTTCATGTTTTGGGGGTGGGGGTGTGGTTGGTTGGTTGGTTGTTTTTTTTAATAAGCATCTAAAAGTGTAAAAAAAAAAACCAGCAAGAATAATGTAACATACAGACCCGGTCATAAGTTAATGGTGGCAAGTCATCCCCACAAACTGCTTTTTGTTCTGCGTAGCACTGTTCCTGTATTGATTTGTCTCTGGCTATGAAGAAGCCAAGCCAGGCACTGGTGGTGGAGGACGTGTGCTGCCCCGCCAGGAGCAACCCAATAAGCATTCCAGCAATTTCATCATCTGTCAGCGGGCGGCCATCCCTAGGTTGAAGGGTGTTATGTTAGAGCTTCATTTGATCAGGTTTCCAGTTATGGCAGTATTTACAAATTCTTCTAATGTACTACTTTCCCCTTCTTCTCTTTTGTTGCCTACTCTAAATGGAGCAGCAAAGGATCTAGGGGTAGGGAGAAGGGAGAACAGAGGGAGAGAGACTCTCTAGGAGCCTTGAAGAAAATGATTACTGAACAGCCAGCAAAGAGCAAAGCAGCAACCTCGTGACCACTGATGAAAATCTCAGGAATCTAAATAACCATTTACAAGTGAAGTTTTTAAGCTGTTTGTAAGAATACAGCTAGGACCAATTGCTGGCAACAAAAACAACTCAGAACATGAGGGAATACTTCTTATTTTTTGGTAAATAGTTCTAACTGAAGAGCTCGAAGCTAAAGTAAAACATCTATAAATGACAGTCTTCAAACCCTTTCCTTACTTGTATGAAGCATCAAGTAGAGTTTGGAGCATGTCATCTTCCTTTTCCTCAGACTTTCGACGTTTCTGGATAACCTTGTAGAAAATATTCTTTATTTCTTTGTGTGCTCGATCTCGACGTCTGCAATTCAAAACACTTCTATTAGCAATTTTATACAAAGGAACGCATAATATGCTTATAAGGATTTATTGGGATGTCTAGAATAGCTTACAAACAAGAAATAAGGGGCGGGGGGGGGGCAGGACCAAACAAAAAGACATTTAGATAAAATCCGGAAGTTAGTTGCTTCATCTGTTATTCTGGTACCTGAAGCTCGGCAGAGGTAGCCAGCCTGGCAGAAGCCAGGCAGCATGAGTAAAACCCCCATCCAAATCGGCATACAGCTGAGCCACCTTCTCATTCAGTAAGCTTCTTACTTCTTTCCCATGTAAGCAGTGACTTGCTGTCAAAATGATAAGTTCTGAAAAGGCTTCAAACAGGTCTGAGGAGAGATTTGAAAAACGTTACTGAAGATGCACTTCAGGTGAGATGTTATTTTTTACAGGATATTCTTTATTTTAAGTAACTGGACACAGATTAATAATTTTAAATAGAGTTTTAGATTGTTTTACTAGGAGAATGAAGCATCTAATTTTAAATTTCTGTCTCTCTATCAGGTCTCTCTTCAAACAACTTTTTAATTAGATTGCTGATTTCAACAACTTTTTTCTAAGGTATTTCTTTCTAGAAATTTTTCTAGGAGAGCGAGTAATCCTTCCAAAGCAAGCCATGCAGCACGAGCTCAATCCTTAATAAATATAAAAGAAGTCATACAAAAACTTAACCATGGAAATCCAAATCCATGGGAAACCAGTTAGTTTTGCTGCTCACTGAATTATTTTTATATAATAATATTTATACATTTAAATATAAAATTATATATTCTCATATTACTATTATATATAATATAAATTATATACTTACTGAATAAATATATTAATACATAAGTATTATATATCATATAAATGTTAAATATTTAAATATATATGTTTAAATAAATAATATTTCTGACACTGTTATGCCACTGTGGGCTTGCAACAATGGTGATGGGCTATGTCTAGCAGGCTAGTTGGGAAAGACAGGTGGGAAATAAGGGAGGAATTCCACTTAGATCACTAACGTAACCATAACGGCATTGAGGATGCAGTTTTTCAGTGTAGAAGATCCCTGAGCTAAGATCTCTGACACAGACTCTGGGAAGTCAGAGCAGTATCTTTTCCTAGGGACTAAGAAGTGGTTATGCTGAGCTGACTCATATCATGCAAAACGAGCACGACTCAGCCAGGCAACAGGTATACTCTCTATAAGCTGACTAAGAAAGCAAAAGCAAACGAAAGCTTGCTTTTGTTTTTCAAGCAAAATATTAATATTGCAGTAAATCATTTACAAAAACATACTGCATTTGCCTTAATTCCTTCCCAGAAAATCAGAGGAAAAATGCATCTGATCTTGCTTACTTTTTTCTCCACTCTCTCCCCATGCTTTGAAATACTCCTTTGTTTCTTCTTCAATCACAGATACATGCTGTTTAAACTGGGCAATATTTAGCCCAGTTTTGAGCATCTTCTTTTGTTCCAAAAATACCTAGAGGAACCAAGACAGAAAAAGCAATCAGTACACGGATCATCATATTAATGTAATTAACAACGTATTATCATTTGTACTATAAGACCATACGGAAGTGAAAAGAGATTATGATTAGGACTGCAGGGTACAACAGATACTCAAATTTAAATAATAGGTAATAGCCCAGTTTTTACCTTCGTTTTTCAAGCAAAAAACATCCAAGTAACATCCAAGTAAAATGCTAGCTGAAGGGAGCTACAATTCTCTCTTTTGCAGTACCAAAACAAAAAATAATTTTAGTATCTTTGTTAAACTTTAGCCCTGAAGATACAAGAAGCATTTAAGATTGAAATATGGAACGCACTTCAGATGATAGATACATAATCACAAACGTAATTGGACCTGTCCTTGCAAAGTCTGGATTCAGCCTGTGTTCTTTGTTACGTGGCCTCCTTGCTTTCTCTCCCCCAGAGCATCTGTCTTCTCTCGTGCAGTAACACCTTACCTCTGGTCCAGAGCTGCACCTTTCTTTTACACGGCCCTCTGATCTCACTGCCCAGGAAGTCGGACACAGAAGCAGGAAGCAAACTGCTTCCTAGGAAAATGGTGAGCTTCACGTCCTTCTCACCTTTTCCTCTTTTTCTTTGTATACTCATAGCTAACAAACCTACTGGTAAAAAGCCCATTATTAGATGAGAACCGTTCAATGGATTGACAGGACATCTACTCAAGAAAATTATTCAATGAATTTTAAGCCCTAATTATGAATTAGGGCATATGCCCTATGGGTCTGCACTATACCATGAGCAACACACTAAAAATTGTCTTCCCACCAAGGGCTCTGCGCGTACTGTGAAGTTACTCACAAAACAAAAGGCCTAAGAGGAAAGGTTACTCCCTAGAAACGTCTGTTTTCAGAATGCAGTGGGGACTCCATCAGTCTATCAGAGGGTACACATGCCACAGAGCAGAGAAACAAGCACATTTTCCCTTGCAACTTGCTAGTCCATCTCCATCTCCAGGTTGATGGAGACAGGAATGACACACAGGAGTGAACACATCCTCTGCCATTTCAGCTCCTCTCAACACAAAACTATCTGCAAGAGGCTTGGAGGGAGGAGTCAGAGAGCGAATATGAGTTGTTATATAGACTATGCATATTAACAATTACCAGAACTACTGGTAAATAAGTAACTTCTTCCTTTTAAAGAGTAAGGGGTGGTTCTTCTAAACACATGACTGAAAGTCACTGTCAGACTGAAGAGACAGAGACTTAGCAGCTTGAGCCGAGAGAAAGGAGCCTCAAAAAGAAGTTCTGGGTGATCCATCAATGGTAGAATGCCAATGAAAGTTTGAACGGCTCTCTAAATGCCTTCCCAGTAGATGCTCTGGATGTCATCTATCTGGACTTCTGTAAGGCCTTTTGACACAGTCCCCCACAACAGCCTTCTCTCTAAACTGGAGAGGTATGGATTTGATGGGTGGACTGTCCGGTGGGTGAGGAATTGGTTGGATGGTCGCACCCAGAGGGTAGTGGTCAATGGCTCAATGTCCAGATGGAGATTGGTGACAAGTGATGGCCCTCAGGGGTGGTATTGGGACCAGTACTGTTTAATATCTTCATCAGTGACATAGACAGTGGGATGGAGCACACCCTCAGGAAGTTTGCAGATGACACCAAGCTGAGTGGTGCGGTCGACACGCCAGAGGGACGGGATGCCATCCAGAGGGACCTGGACAAGCTCGAGAAGTGGGCCTGTGTGAACCTCATGAGGTTCAACAAGGCCAAGTGCAAGGTCCTGCACCGGGGTCAGGGCAACCCCTGGTATCAATACAGGCTGGGGGATGAAGGGATTGGGAGCAGCCCTGCCGAGAAGGACTTGGGGGTACTGGTGGATGAAAAGCTGGACATGAGCAGACAATGTGCGCTCGCAGCCCAGAAGGCCAATCGTATCCTGGGCTGCATCAAAAGAAGCGTGGCCAGCAGGTCGAGGGAGGTGATTCTGCCCCTCTACTCTGCTCTGGTGAGACCCCACCTGGAGTACTGCGTCCAGCTCTGGAGCCCTCAGCGTAAGAAAGACACGGACCTGTTGGAGTGGGTCCAGAAGAGGGCCACGAAAATGGTCAGGAGGATGGAACACCTCTCCTATGAAGAAAGGCTGAGAGAGTTGGGGTTGTTCAGCCTGGAGAGGAGAAGGCTCCAGGGAGACCTTATTGTGGCCTTTCAATACTTAAAGGGGACTTGTAAGAAAGATGGGGACAGATTTTTTAGCAGGGCCTGTTGCGATAGAACAAGGGGTAATGGTTTTAAACTAAAAGAGGGTAGATTTAGAGTAGGGATAAGGAAGAAATTTTTTACAATGAGGGTGGTGAAGCACTCGATGATCTTAGAGGTCTTTTCCAACCTTAATGATCCCATGATTCTATGAATACAAAGTCCCAGTGGAGCAAGTCTGTCCATGGAAAAGGTGGCTTCTGCAGTTCAAGAGTCTGTCGTGACAAACACACACAAACAAGAAAGCAGCCGATGCTAAGCTTGGAAACAATGCCACATGACACAGCCACTGTGCTTCCAGACCCATGCAGACTGTATTCTGCAAACATATACAGACTGATTTTTGTCCAAGCAAGACAAACCTTGTAGTGCAAATTGTCAAATTAATACTCCTGTATCTAGATTTGGCGTGGCATAAATGAAAAATTATCACTCTTAAAGCTCTCTCAGAAGGAAGACCTAAAGTTGCTTGTAAGGGAAAAGTAAACGGCAGTCAGTGGCATGCTGTAAGGGAAGGAAAAAGAGGCTCACTTACTAGTTTTCCCTCTATGGTGGGATTAGATGGTTTCACGAACAAAAAAGAGCATCCAGACTGACAAATGGCCAGGTCATGAATAAAGCAACCTAACCATGTTCAGTCTCGATTATCCAACTGAGACGATTTACCAACTGCACTATGCCTCGCTGCCAGAATTGCTCATGAACAGACAACCCCATCATACAGAGACAGGAGCTCAGGGCTGTCTACTCAGAATTTAAATTATGCTACTTTTCTACTCAAAATACATACCGTATTAGGGACATCATAGGCAACTCCCTTGCCAAAAACTGGTGTAGTTAACCGAGAGTAAACATCTTCTGCATTCAAATCTTCATTTTTACTATTGAAGAGTAGAGCAGCAGCGTCACTACCCAGTAAGTATGTGAATGTCTTGCCAACCATAGTGAAACTGAATACAGGTCCATACTAAGAGAGAAAAACAAAACCAGTTTATTTTAAATAAGAAAAACACAAATCATTAAATCCATATCTGTGTACAGGCTTCCATACATCACTTAGTCTCCTAAGTGTCTAGAGACTTAATAAAGATATAAATATTTTAAACCACATTTAAATTCTGTTCTCAATATACTTACTAGTGATATCTAACATTATAACGAACACACATGATCTTGCACATTTTAAAACCATTTAGTTTAAAAAGTGTAAATAAAAGATCAATTACACTACAAAAACTAGCAGGGAGATGAGAGCACATACAGCCTCCAGTAATCTACAAACACTGTCTCAAAAAAATCTGGATTTGGAGTTTTGCATAGGTAATTAAGAGCAAGTAAGATTTTAAAGTTCAAAGGTCATCTCCAGCAGATCTTCACATACTAAATTCGGCTTTCTCTAAGCTAACCAAGCTAGGATTTAAGCTTATGTTTTAGACAACGTGAAACAGATCAATAAACCTTATTTCATTTAAGGCTCTACTGCCTTAGTCCATTTCTTTTGGGCTGTTATAGTATAAAACCTACTGAGGTTTTATACACCAGCCCTTTTAATATTGGAGAGGGCCTTAACATTCATCAAATTGCCTACAGAGGTGGTCGGCTACATTCCAGCCCAGTCACAGATTAGTAAAGAGTGAGATTAAAAGTCCCCAATTAAGGCAAGAAATAACGTCATGAAAATGGCTTTTTAATTAACTTGTGATTCAGCTATGAGCATTACCCAAATACACAGACATATTTTTTTAAATCTGAATCACAAGAGATATCTCAGAAAAAACTATTTCTCTAACAACAATGTACATAAAGAGATCTGAAGAAACCAGAGCCTACTCTGCACACTCCATTCCATATTCGAGGTGGTAAATGAGAATTAACTGCTTTTAAACAGGCTACAGATAGAGAACTTAATAGATACACAAAAATATTTCAGCATATGCTCAGCCAGTTATGTAGGAAAATGTACCTTGTCATAAGCATTTTCCAAAAATTCAACGGGACTTTTTCCAAATGCAATTGCATGTCCAAGGAAAGGGATGCTTGATGAAATATAAGGTGGGTATTTCTGAGGAAGAAAGAGAAAAATAAATATTGACTTTTCTTCGGACAGTAATAAGACCATGTCCATTTACATAAAACTAAACACAGGGGAGGCTTTAGACATGTTTTGTTTAAACTTTTTCGTGAAAAGGCCAGCTTTTGGACAACGGATTATTTTTTTAGATAGAGTAACCGTGAGCCACATTTAAAAGCAGCAGAGGTTAAAATAAGATGCATACGATTAAGATTCTTGCTAACCTGCCTCTGAAAGCAAAGCACGAAGATACTGCAATTGGAGAGAAGGCAGTCAGAAACAAAACCGTGTTGACGATTTGTTAAACAGTCCCCCCAGAGCATCAACCTCAGTTTAGCAACGAGTTTCATACGTAGGTGGGAGCCTCCTTTTAAGCTGCACTGATGAAATAGTACCGGGCACGGCCTTTGCCTCTACAAAACCTAAGCACCTCTGCTTCATGTGGTACCAACCAGCTGGGCGAAGGGACAAGCCAGTGCAACATCCCCCTCAGAAACCGTCCCTGGGGAGGTGCTAGGAACGCTCCTCGCTCGCCAGAGCCTACTCCCGCACGCTTGGATTTTACCGCCCGTTTCTCTGCGCTCCCCAAGGGCTGTCCAGAGGTGAGTGCACCGCTGCTCCCCCGTCCGCACCCTGAAGGAAGGCCGCCCGGCTCCCGCCGGCCCTCTCCCTCTCCCCCGCGGTCGCCCCGCGGTGACCACCCCGCCCGTGGGAGGGCGGCGGCGGCCTACCGGGTCCCCTTCCCCGGCCCATCGCCTCTCCCGAGCCCCGCCGCGGGCGGCCCGAGGCTCCGCGCGTCCCCCAGCGCCTACCCTCTGGTCGGACCCGACGTGGCGCCGGTAACCCAGCTGGAACAGGTAGCCGAGGCTCAGCGCGAAGGCGGAGGCGGCCAGCACCAGGGAGAGAGGGTTGCCGACGGCCACCCGCTCCAGCAGGGACCCGCCGACCTCCATCAGGCTCAGCATCTCCTCAGCGCCCGCCAACATCCGCCGGGCTGGCGGGCACCCGCGCGCCGGCCCCCTCCCCGCGGCAGCCCGCGCCGGGCCGCCGGCCGCCACGCCCCTCCGCGCTGGGCTGATCTCTGCCCATGTGACGATTCCTGGCGCCTGAGCCAACCGGCGGCCGCGCGCCACGGCGTGACGGCATCTGCCGGGCTGCGAGGGGCGCCATTGGGCGGGGCGCGGGGCCGTGGTCGGTGGTTGGCGGCCAGCTGGCGCCCGGGGCGGCGGCCGTGGGGCCGCGCTGGGGCTGCCGGCGGGCGAGGGCAGCAGCGCCCGGGGCCGCACCCCCGAGCCGAGCCGCCCGGCGCGGCCTCTGAGGGGGGAGCGGGGCCCCGCCTGCCTCCTCCTGCAGCCCCCGCGGCCTTTCCCGCTCCCGAGGGGCTGCCCACCGGAGGGGCTACGCCCGAGGCCGCCCCAGAGCTCCTGCTCTCGAGGCTCCTCGGTCTGGCCTTGGCCGGGCCGAGCGCTGCTGCCGGCGTCCCGCGCGGTCCCGTCGCTGACCGGCTCGGTGGCTTCTGCCCTCTGCCTGCTTCCTCTGAAGCACCGCTCTGCGCCGTGGGGCTGCAGCAGCTTCCTGGTGCCCAGCCCTAGGGTAGTGTCGTGGTTTAACCTCAGTCGGCAACCGAGTACCACTCAGCCGCTCGCTCACTCCCCCCCACCCCGCGGTGGGATGGGGGAGAGAATTGGAAGAGCAGAAGTGGGAAAAACTCGTGGGTTGAGATAAAAACAGTTTAGTAGTGGAAATAAAATTATAATAATGTAATAATAATACACAAAGCAAGTGATGCACAGTGCAATTGCTCACCACCCGCCGACCGATGCCCAGCCAGTCCCCGAGCAGCGGCCCCCCCGGCCAGCTTTCCCCCAGTTTATGTACTGAGCATGACGCCACATGGTATGGAATGTCCCTTTGGCCAGTTTGGCTGTGCCCCCTCCCAGCTTCTTGTGCACCTCCAGCCTTCTCAGTCGGTAGAGCATGGGAAGCTGAAAAGGCCTTGACTAGTGTAAGCATTACCTAGCAACAACTAAAGCATCGGTGTGTTATCAGCTTTGTTCTCATACTAAATCGAAAACACAGCGCTGTACCAGCTACTAGGAAGAAAATTAACTCTATCCCTGCCGAAACCAGGACTGGTAGCAGCACACTGGGGGATAAACACGCGTGGGGTGGAAACGTGTGTGGACAAAACACGCATGGGAATAAAACTCACATGCGATAAACTCCTGTGGACAAACAAAAGTGTGGGAATGTACTTACGTGGACTAAACACACATGGGTATGACCTCACATGGGGGTAAACGCAGCTGGGTATGAACTCCCGTGGCAGAAACACATGTGGCTATGAACTTGCGTGGGGTAAGCACTCCCGGGGAGAAACTCATGTGGTGTAAACTTGCGTCAGGGTGCGTGGGTATGAAACACACGTGGAGAAACACATGGGGGGACATGCATGGGAGGATCGTGTGTGGGGATGACCTGCACCAGGGGGCCTGCCTGGGATAACCCACAGCAGGTAATCCACCCAGGATAATCCACACCAGATAGCCCACCTGGGATAATCCACACCAGGTAATCCATGCTGCGTAACTCATCTGGGATAACCCACACTGGATAACCCACACCAGGTAATCCACCTGGGATGACTCACAGTGGGTAACTCACCCACACCGGACAACCCACCCTGGATAATGCACAATGGATAACCCTGTTACTGTAAGTCGGCAAATTAAAAACTCTCTAAGACTCAATTTGGAGTTTTAGAAAGCAGGCATTCTTTATTGCGGCGCTCGGCGCACAGGCGATCGCTCCACCTAGTGTGCGCACCGAGTTGCTCAACTACAGAAGTTATGTACAGTTAGAATATACATATTCATTAGATTTCTGAGAAATGATTAACACATTCAGGTTATTTCCTGGAACTCATTAACATATGTAAAAGTCTTTGACGCATGCACTCTTATGCCCATTGGTGGTCTTTCAGGGTCCTCTGGTGGTCGTCAATAGTCTTCCTCACCGTGTCTTCGCGGATGCACAGTTTGTTCTTTGGCTCGGTTGCGCATTTTGCTTACACAAACTAGCTTATTTCAGCATAGCTTCCTTATCTATTCTACGCCAAGATACAAAGTTTCAAGGTCTTCTTTTGCCTACTGAATGTTTAGCTCATCTATTCACAGGGTACTTCTACTGAAGGTCTAGCTTATCTACGGAGTATGTCAAACTTGGCTACATTACTCCAAGAAAGAGAACCATATGTCTCTTCAGTATTCCTTTATACTCAGTATCGACCCACCCAGGATAACCTACACCAGGATGACCCACACAGGGTAACCCACCTGGAAGAACCTACGCCAGAATGACCCACCCAGGATAACCCATGTGAGCTAACCCACCCAGGATAACCCACACCAGAGAATCCAGGCAGGACAACCCACCCGTGGTAATCCACACTGGGTAACTCCCCTGGCCAACAGGCTGTATTATACCAGCGATGTTACTCGGACAGCGGAGCACACGGACACGTGTTCTGTGCAGCGGGAAAAGGTGGGTCTTGTCAACAGCAGGACCCTGCCTGGCACATGCTGTAGTGATCGATGCTTTGTGCGTGTCAGGCCTTTATTTGCCCAATGAGCACACTTGCCAAAATCATGCCACTTAAAAAGATTTCACAGATGGGGCCCCTACAACAGCTGTATTAAAAATATTAAATTTAAGAGTGGATGCTTGGTTAGAAGCCATGGCAGATCACAGCAGTATACATTAAAAACTGGAAAGCTGTTGCCTTCTTGGTTGTTTACTTCATCACCCTCTCATCTTGCGATGTATTTATACTCTTTGGGGGCATATTCAATGCTTACATTTTACTAATGGATTGAATGCCTGATACTCACTGCTCAGGTCAAGTCGCTGTAGATTTCTTAGTGATGTAATAGATTCGGGGAGCTGGCCGATATGATTATTATTTGCAATTAAATGGACCACATACTCCAGTTCCCCTATGCTGGCTGGAATCTCCTTTAATGCATTGTGAGAGATGTCCAGTTCCCTGAGGCAAACCAGTTCAGATAGCTCCTCTGGAATTTTAGTTAACTGATAAAGAAATAAAACCATTTGTTTAGATACAACTCCTTCTCTTCTGCAAAAAGTTTAAAAGGTAACTTTCCTGCAGGCAAAATAATATCCCATAATTTACTTCCAACAATAAAAGTTTCTGACCTTCGATTCTAGTGGAAGCTAACTTGCTATTTTCCAATAAAAATATGGGTGCTGAGCACAGAAATTTGCAGGGAAGCTTTTTAGACATGATAATAGAAAGGCACTAAAAACCATGCAGTAGAATAATACCTCCACAGCTGCAGCTTTGGAAGTTCTTCTGGTCATTGTTACAATGAATGAAAAATTTTATCCTCTCAGAACATCTAATTTTATTTTCTGTCTTCCTCAGGCACAAGAAAATGAAACACGTATTTTCTTCTTTTTCATTCTGTTCTTACTTTGGTCTTTTGTAATTTTTACTTTCCTTCTTGGAACTTCAAGTGTTCTCCAATTACTGTGGAAACTAAAGCTACAGCTCTCTGGGAAACGGACGTAAGATCACATACTTTTTGCTCCTGGGTCTGAAGAAAGCCAGCCCTTGGAAAGGATCGTAACCTCATAACCACATTCGAAATCGTATCAAGAAATATGAGCCTTTTCTGAAATCAGGTATGAAATACTGATTTTGCAAATTCTGGTGAAAAGAGATATTTAAATGCCTAACTCATCAGGAGATTGTTTTGCCCCGTTCCTTAGCATAAAAAAAAACCCCGAAACTAAACTTTGGATTTTAGAAATGTGAAGCAATTTTCTCTGCTTTAAGAAATCAGGGATCCAATATAGCTTTTCTTGTTTGAATCAGTGAAAGTTTAATGACCAACTAATTTTAAGAAGTATGACATGAGTTGGAAGGATTTGTTCATTTCACAGAGAGGAATCTTGGAGGCAGGTTTATCTACCAAATTCCAGCTAGCCGTTTTGTCTCTTGATATCCATCGGGATGGAAAATACCTACCTTCCTAATAGTACTAGAAAAATAAAAAACAGATGATCTGTTTCAGATCAATCAGATTATCAAAATATCACCTCAAGATATACCTCAATAACACTAAAGTGAGGTTCACGTCTAGTATTTCTAATTAAAAGTGCATCCTAGTAGATTTTTGTCCAGTTCTGATACTAAAAATAGGTAAATATGTACACGTATTTGCCTCTCTAGAAACTATTTCTCTGCTCTTTGTTTACCTTAGGTGTATTCAAACACAGGAGCTTTTACATCTGTTAGGAGGAAGTCTGTTAATAATAGTTTTGCAGCACAACAACCTGTGCAACACAAGTTTTTCCTACCTAAAGGAAATGTTCTCTGACCTTCAACCCATTCATTCGACACACTGTCAACGTCTCCAGTGAAGAAAGATGACATATTTCAGAAGGAAAAGATGCAAACCAGTTGTTTGATACATTTAGGTCTTTGATCACTTCCAGATTGCTAATCTGCAAGTTTTTAAACACTTTAAAGAACACAGTTCTTCAGGAAATGAGTCAAACTCATTATGGTGGAACAGCAGTACCTGGAGAGCCTTCATCTCGGACACCACTGCTGGCATGCTATTGATTTCATTCTCACTTACATCCACACAAACTAGTTTTGTAAGGCTACACAAGCATGCAGAAAATGAGGACCGTTTGTTTGTGTTTAACTCTAGATGCTCCAAATCTTTAATGTCAGAAATTCCAGGTATTATTTCTAAAATAGAGTTGCCACTAAGATTTAAGGGTTTAAGATCAAATAGTGCACACAGTGTATTTGGAAACTGAGAGCTTATTATTGCTGAAGTCAGCACTGGTTATCCATATACAATTTTTTAATTCAACAGGAATGTATGTTAATGTGTTTCCAGAAAACTCTATTTTGGAGAGGTCTTTTAAACGTGGTATTTGTTCATCCAATGAGTCCAGTCAGTTTCTACTTAAAGAAAACTCCTTTAAATGTTTAAGGCTGTGAATATTAGCAGGAAGCTGGGTTAATTATTACGTATAATGAGATGTTTCAACATGGTACAGTTGCAAAAATTATCTGTAATACTCTTGAATAATTTTTTGCAAGGTTCAGAAACCTAAGTTCTCATAAATTTTCCACTTCATCTGAAACAAATTCCAATTTGTTATCGTCAACTCTGAGTTCTTTTCGTCAACCAGAAAAGCTGCACAGGCAAAAATATAAGCTTACTGTTACAACTGAAAATTCTTGTTGTTTCTTGATCACTTTAATATCCTTTGGTAAACTCTGAATCAAGTTCTCACACATGCTGAGATCAGGAAAATAGCAGAGATTACTAGATTAGGAAGGTAGCAGAGAACCTTGGGAATATTGAGATTTGATTGGAATCAATGTTGAGTACCTTCAAATTTTTCATGTCAGCTATGGTATCTGGCAAAGTTTTTAGCTTGTTCTCTGAAAGCTCTAAAGCTTCAAGTTTTTTCAATGCAAAAGGAAATTCATCAATATTGTTGTGATTGAGAAAGAGTTCCTTAATATTTACAAGCTTTGACAATTCTTTAGGGAGACATGATAACTGGTTGTGACAGACATTCAGTACTGTCAGTTTATGAAGTAAGGGTATTGCTGGTGGCAACAGTGTCAGTGTCAGGATTTCCAGATTAGATTATCTGTATTTGAATGCAATGTTTTTATTTCATTGTTGTGTAAGAGCAAACATTTTAAATTTGGGGTTTCAAAAGCAAGCAGAGGCATGTTCCCTAGTGCTTTATCATTTGGTCTAAGTGTGAAATTCTCATCTTTTTCTTCAGGCAACATATATGTTGATCCATTTTCATCCCCTTCAGGATTCATTGCTGATAGTACTACGTCTGGTCTGGCATCTCCACTGAGAGCTTCTGAAAGGATTTGGCTTAGTTCTCCAGTATCCTTTTCAGTTGATGTCAGTAGCATGTGTTTTCTCACACCTGTTTCAGAGACACCTTAAGGCATTGTGGCAGCATTTATCTCAGCTGAGAATTCACATTCCTACCTTTTTTCAGGTAAATCACCATCTATTTTCTGTCATTTTATGGCTTTCCTCATTGCCAGCTGCTTTAGGAACTTCATGTGAAATATCACTCAAACTTTTCATCGTTAGGTCAGCTACTTTAGGATTCTCTGATGAATGTAATTAGTTTTTCCTGGCATCATTAACTGGAACCTCATGAAAGCTTTTGTTTAGTCCTTTTGTATTTAGACCACTTGAATTTCATCTTCTTCCTTCTCCAGAGACATTGTTCCTTTTTCTGGGTTGTTAATTGATTCTTATCAGTATTTTTTAAGAAATCAAACTGTAAGTGTGAAATCTATATGGAATAATATGTTTTAACATTAGTAGACCAAGCTAGGAATTGTAAAAGATCTTGATAAAAATCTAGTCTTCCACATTTGTGAACTTTCCCACTTCTCTGTTTACCCCCAAAAAGGGATTACTTTGCTGCAGTGCTTGCTAATTTAATACCTTGTTTTTCCAGACAACAGACTACAGATCACAAAACATACATCACAAATATGTGATTTGTTGCTTGACATTTCATAGAATAGCCCAAGCTGTCTTGGACAACTGACAATGCTCAGCTTAGTGGACATTTCAGAGTTTTCTAGAGCTCTGTTTGCATGTTCTTCCTGCTTTAAACTTTACTATGTTAAACTTTTGTTCTCTTGCACTAGTGATGCACCATCATAAACAGTATTTTCCCAACTTCACTTGACTGCCTGTTGACAAACCAAAGGTATTAGTTGGTCTTTTCCTCCCGCCTTATAGGGAGATTTATATCATCTTATGTTGTAAGTCTTCAAACACGAGTCCCTCGAATAGATCTACATTTTTTCCTACTTTCTTTAATACAAGTCTTCCTGCTGATGGGGTAAAGTTGTACAAAATTATTATAATATCCTTAACCCCATAGAAATAAAAAAAGCTTTAAGGGTCAAGCTGAACCTTTGCAAACCACATACATTGTTTCTGTTGAGCCTGTACCTGCATTTTTTCAGGAACAGCCTCTTTTCTGAAGCATATCTAGCTGTGAGCTAACAACGGTATGGAAACCCCTACCTTTCTAGGGTAACTTTTCCCTGTCATCGAAGCAGCAGCAGGAGGACATCTGGGCTGCGTGAGGGGTTTCCCTCAGGACCAAGGCCTTCCTCTCGGACAAGCCGCTGCCTTCCCCGTGCCGCAGGCAGAACCAGCCCCTGAACTCAAACAGCTCCCGACCGGGGGGGGTGAAGGAGGCTGGCACCCCATCTCAGCACCCACCTCAGCCGCCACCACACCAAGCCCTGGCGCTGGCGACGCCGCCGCTCCCCTCAGGGCGTCCGCCGGTTGCCGCGGCAACCAACGGCGCCACCTCCCCCGGCGCCGAAGAGCGGCTGCGCACGCGCGCCACGGGGCGGGCGGGGCTCGCCGCCCGGCCGTGGGCGCGGCCTCAGGGCGCGAAGCTGGAGCTAGAGCCGTGATAGCCTGTAAATTTAAGGCCGGAGACCGATTTGTGGGTGATTTGAGTTTTGCCGCGATTGGGCCTGTCGGTCAATCTCGAACCACGCAGGTTCGCTTCCCCATGGCAAAAGGCACCCAATCCTAGACGGGTCCGCTCCCTGCGCGTAGTGAGGCCTGCGCTTAGAGGTGAACAATCCTCAGGTCAGCACGCTAGCCCAGCGATTAATTGTTCCGCTTGATAAAGTTGTGCCTGTTTTTCACAGTTTTAAGTTTTCAGTTACTCTTTTGCCTTACTGTGCCTGGCTGGAGTATTCTACTCTCAAATCTTTGCCTCATCGGCTATACAGTTACTCACTTTTTTAAAAAGTGCTTGTTAGATAAGCTGTAGGAGTTGAGCTGAGTCTCGCTTACAAAGGCAGCTCGTTTTCTGGTTTTTTTTGTTTGGTAGACAGGAGGACTGTTACTAGTGGTCAGTCTCTACAGTGTTGGACTTCTCTCTGTTCCGGTTTTACATTTCCCCGCTTTTAGATGAAAGACTGTACTCGCCTTCCTTGTCACAGCAACACGGTGGAAACTCCTACATACCCAGGTGCCAGAATCCTGCTAGGGCTGCGTAGCCAGGCTTTCACTACTTAACGACCCCACTGACACGCAACATCTGTAAACTTCTGGTTTGCCATGACAAACAGGTTCCAGTTTTCCTGTTGAGTTCCTGTGTGGTTTCCAAGGTGCACTACCTTAATTTGTAGTCACCATGGGACCCTCCTTATGATCCTCTCTGATGATCTTCCTTCATACCTTGTGAAGATGAGCCTGTTAGAGAATACTGGCCTTTGGAAATGACACCTGCTTGGTAAGACATTTGATGGCACTTCCATGCTGGCTGCAATAATAACAACAAACGTGACTTGTTGCAAACAATTTATTAGGTAGTAATAAATAAGAATTTAGCAGAAAGAACTATACAGCAATAAGGCATATTAATACTATTGTTAAATCTGCAACTGACACACATTTTGACATTTTTCCTCTAGTTTTCTAACAAAGTGCTATGTAGAGAAGTGTATTTCTGATACCAGTGCCAAGTGATAGCAAGGATGCACTATGAAGGACCTGACTGTTGCACTGCTTACCTTAAATAAAATATAACAATCCATGAAGAGTTACTGTTACTTATGCCAGTGAAGTTTAAGTAGAAAAGTACAGCTTACTGAGATTATTACAAAATATGTCTCCTGTTCACTTTTTTTAACTGCTTACTACTTTAATTTCTTAAACTGCACTTACTAGTAGTAAGGTCTAAGTAAAGTTACTACACAACAGCGCAGTTCCTAACATTCATTTTAACTTTTATTTGAAAACTGAGAGGCAAGTGCTAATTTATTTTTTTAAAGCTTTTTTACAAAATATTGCACACCGTTTTAGCATGCAGTTTACACGGAAGAAATAGGCAAGTGCACTTAAAACCCTGAAATACAACCAGAAATTTTAAAGATTTGTGTTATGGATACTATTTTAACGTACAAGGATATGTTTCAGACTGCATAGGGTCCCACCTTACACTTGGGACCCAACTTGCTGAGACCCAATCCTGACCCTGCAAAGAGCACACATAACGCTTACATTAGTTTCTTGCATTATAAATCTTCATTCCTGCATCCTGCACTGCTTGTAGCCTCAAGAAACTGAAGTAATGAGTAGAAAAATTAGTTTAACAGAAATAACTTAGTACCACCTACATGAGTTTTTGTTACTGCAGATGTGTTGCAATCCAGGGTAAGATTTATTAAACTTTTTTAAGTCCTCTGAGTAAGATTCATTTGTAAATCTGTATCTCCCCCTCCCCCATATACACGTTATATTGCACAGCAAAAGTACAAATCCATTTTTTTTTAAACAAGCACGCTAAATACTTAATATGGCTTCTGAATGATTTAAAGTATTTCCCTTTTGACATCCTCATGCAATATTTTAGAATAAATATGAATACAAAGTATGAGAAAGTTAAGAGTAAAAATAAAGCCAGCTGTAATGTTTGTCAGAAACCAAATAAAAAACAGGAGTTTATCAAAAGTGGTTGCTCAAAGGTCTAACTGGCCTTTTAAGCATACTTATCAACAGTATCTTAAAAATAAAGCGTGTCTACAAAATACTGTAACATATACAACCTCCTTGAAGTTCCACAGAATGACACGAAAGGTAAATAGGTTAACTGAGACTTGCTTAATGGCACTGGTAGTCCCGTAGTCCTCTGGGAACAAAAGCCTTACTTGATTCATGCTCGTCCAACTCAGTAAACCATTTACATTTCTTTAGCTTTATTGGTTAAGCTCAAGCCCTACAATAGCTTATATATGAAACACAAAAACATTTATAAAAAGAATATATATGTTGTATAGTTTTTTTAAAAAAATAGACCATGCAGCTTCTGTACAAAGTTAAAAAACTGTACAAATTTACTTTTCTATTGTGTAAAATTCATGTACATGGAAGTCTTCTGTTATGATGAGAAATAAGTTGGGTTTTGCTTAGCCATAAAATGCTGTTTCATAACTACTGTTCATTTCCATCATTCATTTCTTTCATTCGGCATTAACTGGCCATTTAATTTCATCAGAAGTTTTATGACGAGACCTGCCTATATAAAGGTATACAATTAAATTCTATCAGCATTTCAGAACTATGACACAATTAATTTAAGTATATGACAAATGCAAGTAGATAAACATAGTAAGTTAGAAGTTGCATCATTTTAGAAATAAGGAAAATAAAACATAGATTCTTCTCAGATATCAGAAAGTGTTTTTCAAAATATTCAATCACTTCCCCTATAACCACCTTAATATATAAGAATTAAAAGCAACTACTGTCACTTACTCAAAGCTGTAATTTTGTCACAACACATTTTAACATGGTATATTACCACTGATGCAGACTATGGGTAAAACAAGTATTTTCCGTCAGACATCCACAAACACTATCAAAAGTTGCTGGTAGCAATTGCAGTGAAGTTGCTTTATAACACTGCCTTCACAGATCCTCAGTTTTATCCAATCTCAAACTCCGCTAGTTTTGGTAGCAAAGTTACCAGCTCTAACTGTGATTTTCATCATATTTGGAATTATCCTTAGAGTCTGAGGGATTGGGCACACACAATAAACAGTTCCAATTTTAAAAAAAAAAAGTTTACCCTAATGATTACAGATGCATTTTATGTATTTTGAACCCTAAAGGCTTCACATACTAGGAAAACAAGCAAACATTCTGAAATATTAAAAAGAAAGTTTTACGATCATTTGGGGGGGGGGGAGGGGCTTGGCTAGGGCCTCTTTTATACTGTACAAGGGTGGTCAACCTCAAGAGAGAAGAGGCATGTATCTAGTTTAGGAAAAAATAATTAAACATAAAGGATGAAAAATGACAATGCTTACCTGTTTGGTATGTACAATAAAGCTCATTTTGTTTTCCAGACTGTGGATTTGAAAACATGTATCTCCATCTCCCAGCTGCCACATAAAGCAACCATACTTTAGGCTGAGGAGTAAAGCCTACAATGAAACGTAGGAAACTGTCACTCAGAAAATATTCTCCATACTTACGAACTGAACTTTCCTTGGTTCACTTAGACAGGACTCTGACTTAGAACAGTATGTTCCACAATCTAGTTCTAGCTTATAAAGTAGTCAAGTGGAAAAATACAAGGCTTTCTATTAATAGTGCCTTATAAAGATCTTAAAATCTTGGAAATCTTCACAGTCAAGTTTAACCAAACAGTTGGATGTGAAATGACTACTAGCACAAAAAGTTTAAGAGAATTAAGCTTAACAGTTATCATTGGCAGTTCACTTAAGCTGACCTTTGTTTCCATGTTCAGGAGGTGCAGCCCTTTTACATTTACTCCTACATACACTTTGATGACTTTATGGCTACTTGAACTTGCTTTGGTGAATATCTGTCCTGTGAAAAACGCTGCTCCATAAGTAGGAATTTCCCAGCAATTCTGCAAGAACATGCGCTGAAGGTGATGCATCTCTTTACTTACACCTTCACTGGTGCTGAGATTCTAGAAATAAAGGAACAATGGCAATCAACAAGTCTTCCCAAATAGTTGTGGTTATTTGAAGAAAAAACACTATTTAGTGGAATTCCCACTAAACTAGTATTCCCAAAGTGCTTTCCCAGCAACCGTCTTCCTACATCTAAATTAAACCCCAGAGCCACAGAAAGGCCTAAATGCCAAAAGAGACTGAGGCAGAAAGCAGATACCTGTACGAGCCTCAGAAATCTGAGCCACAGACACCTAACCTCTGCAGGGCCCCACAATTTTGCACCTCTCAGAAGTATGTCAGACTCATCAGGGATAAGCAGCTATGCACCCATCTGACACTAAATGCATCACAATCCTTAAAACTAAGCATTCTTCCTCCTTTAAGGGGTCCAATCCAGTGAGGCATGGTAAGATAAGCAAGTACCTCCCCCAAAAAATCATGGATTTTTTTATTTTCTAAGCAAAAGAGAGGTGCACTTTTCTTTTCTTTAGTGGAGCCCTCATTCAGAATGAGACAAGCTTCTGTTTCTTCTTCCAGTAGAGTGAAACAGTCACAGCAAAGGATCGTTAGAGTGCTCCTGCCTCAAATAGACTGATGTAAAGCACCCTAACAAACAAAAAACTTGGCTGGGCCACACATGAGATGAGAAGGCGCAGGCACGATAGAGAACACAAGTCTTCAACAGTTAGGGGGCCGTGACTGTGGGTGTGGTGGATGGGACCAACCTTTTTGGATGCACACCCTGCATGTTGGATCCACACCCTGCATTACAGCTTATCTGAATTCTACACAGCCATTTTTAAAATGTAAAATATATGAATATCTTTGGAACAAAAGATTGCAACTCCTTTCCCCTTCCCCCATACCCCACACCCCAAAATAATGGCCTAAGAGCAGAAGTCAAGAAAGCTACACTCTTTCTTACATATTATCTGATACAAGAAAGAGTAAAGAGTACTCTGCTACACCTTCTGCTATACCATAGCCTTAGGAAGACCACCATCATCCACTCCTTCACCTGTATTACAAAGAACAGGAATGATCTGCTGGTTTCTGACAAAAAAGGTGTAGGCACCAAGAGAAAGTTTATGATTGAGTAACCTCATCTCAAAGGAAAGGCAAGGCCTGGAAACATTCCCTGGGTGCCTCTGCAGTGTTTCCTGTCAGCTACTTTTAGTGACACGTGTTAGCCAGTACGGTTCTCTGACACACCTCACTTTTTCCACAATTTTTTAATGAAGTTCACGAATTTAACCTTCAGGTGCCTCTGACCCCATTTGGAATCCATAGCCCTTCAGTTAGATGTCTTTTACAGAAACAGCCCAAGTCCACATTTAAAAATTTTGCTCAATTAACTGCTCTAGTCAAAGGAGTTTGTGTGTGTGCTTACGCGTGCATCAGCAGCACTATCAGATCCCTAAGATACATGTTACACTGGCAAAAAGGACTTTATGGATCTATCGCTACAAGCAGATGTGAAAATATAAGTCAGAGTAGATTTTTTTACGTGTATGCCTGAATTGGCAGTATCCCCAATACACAGTTAACACTGAAGATAAATGAACAGATGACAATTTACTTCTAACAAACAGATCAACTGTAACTGTACAAGAAAAACAGCATTCCAACAACACATCCCAAAAATTCAGAACATACACATTTCTAGCTTTATATACCAGTATTTTTGTTCATTAACTGACAACCAAACAGTCAAAAAATAAACGTTTAAGACAGGATTTTCTACGATTCGATTATTTATCTCACCTTGTATTCATGAAGTATCCTGTTTGTCCAATGAGGAGCTTTACTTTTTAGTTTAGTGATTGGTACTATAGATTTAAGATTTTCTTCACTAAGAGAAAAACAAAGCAGAGAAAAGTTTTTCTTCACTAAACAAAGTAGGGAGAAAGAACAATGTCTGCCAGTTTGTATCTTCAAGTCACATATTGAGCTAGACAGTCAGCTCCTACTCTATCTTGCCTCATCAGGTGAGAAGCATTCCTAAAACGTAGGCTAAGGCTTCCTAGTGTAATTTTCAGTTAATGGAGATCCAGCTTTGTGTTATACACTCTTGTGTCATGCATCATGGACATGGCACGGAGAGAAAATGCTAGCAGAACACATGACTCTTACTTGATTACAGACCAGTTTGGTGAATTCCAGTTTGGAAGCCAAAATGATACACGAGCAATCATTTATACCAGAGTATTACATACTCAGAAAACATGACAGCTTATAGGTGCTCTTCTCCTTCACTGTTGTCTTCAGCACCACCAAGGACTTGGCCCATTAATTTCCACATGAAAGTTAGATACTACATGATATGAAAGTGAAGATGTTTATATAAAGTGCCTCTAAAAACCCCACAACCAAACAACACAGTAAAAGGAAGCCTTTGCTGGTTTGTTTTTACGCACAATTAAACTAGGTTGCATCACTAGGTTTTTGAGACTATTTAGTCATTTTTAAACTATATTTGTCAGTAACTACACATATGATCTACCAATCAAAAACCCTGCACAGGACAATGCATCCAGATCTTTAAGGTCAAGGATACCCTCATACAAACAACAGCCTGGATATAATTTTTAAATGACCAGTCTTTTGATAAACATTTATGTCTACTACAAAAAGTTCAGAATATAAACCTTTTCATCTATCTGAAGAAGAACAAACAGAGCTATTTTCCAACATCTTCATTTGAATATGGATGGAAAGCATGCCCAAATGCCCACAAGGCTCTTCTCTCTGGCCCGAACTATCTTTCCAAGTAGTCCTGTCTACAGAGTCAAACAATTCCATTGAGCAGGGTCAACTCATAGCCATATTGCTCATCTGCCCCAGTGTGGAAAGGAACACTGCCCTGCAGCTGCTGGGATTCAGTGGGCGTAGTTTTGTATTAAACCCAGTTGCGTTTAACTGCACACTCCTGCAGGTGTGGGCAGTCCCACTCAAAACCAATTCTCCCTATGCTCAGTCTACTAACTGTGCAAGTGCAGGACACGATGGGTCAACAGCTGAACCTACTAAACAGCCCAACCAAAAGTTTTCCAGTCAGTAAGCTCATTCACTTAGCTTACTCCGTAACGGTACAGTCTCTACACCTAACAGAAGGAAGAGAAAGGAACAAACAAGTGCAGTCAGTAGAGCCAGCCCTTTCAGAGGCAGCCCACACTTACATCAGTGTAACTGTAGCAGAAAATCCACCCCGATTTACTGATGGTGGAGAATACAACCAAAAAAAGGCAAGCCAAGACAGCTCAGCTGATGCTGTGAATGAGAGGAGATGAGAAGTATAGTAGCATTTCAGAATAGCACAGCTGCTGTTACATGAATGAATTGAGGTGGAGATGGTAGGGGGTGGAGTGAAGGTGCACACAGTAGAGAACTGGAATCCTGATGTGCTCAGATACTGCTGTAGAAATATATGTGGGAGGAAAAAGCCACATCCCAGAACAGCTCAGCTACTGTCGTGCTGGCAAGCAGAGAGGAGAGAGAAAAGCACCATCTGGCAGAGCCCTATTGGTGCTATGTTTCTGATCAATTTAGTATAGCAGTTCACATACAAATGAGAGAACAGAAATAGTATCTCTGCATGGTCTGTCCTCTTCAAAGAGGGAGGAAAGCCAATCCCAGAAATTGGTCTAACTGGACGTAGTAAGAGGTTTCTTCAGCATTGTCCAAAGTCTCAGTCCTGTCCAAACCCCTCATTCACATGAATACCGTTACTCATTTTGATATTATTGTATGTCAGTATAGACTTACAGAATACAGAACCTCCATCCCTCTGCCTGGGACTGCAGTAATTAAGATTAATATATTTTTCAGACCCCATGTCCAGCTTCTATTAAAGCTACGAGGGTTATGCGATTACTCTGAACTAGAGCTCAGTGATGGAGAAAAATAATAAATGTATCACACCTAAAATTTGAGAGTTCCATGGTAAGTGTTGTCTAAAAATACTTAATCTAAAACCATAATTTTAAGTTTTAAACACACTTACTTTAGAAAGCCCTGTTTATGTTTCTTGCTCTCATAATTTCCATAGACTATTTGTAGAAGCAGACTTGCCAGTGTGATCAGCTTGGCATCAGGTGATGTATAGAAACCTTTCAGTAAATTATATCTGGCCTCATCAAAAAGGATAAGAATAGCCAATGGATCCTCAATCTGTTAAAAGGATTTAAATAATATGATTTCTTTGTAAAAGAAAATGAGCTTCGAAACTATGAATACAATTTCTCACCAATTCAGAGACAGAAGACAAAGGTGTGATCCCGACTGAAGTGTACATTTTAGTAATGCTTTGTAATAGAAAAAATGACAGATTTTCATTGACTTAATTCAAGACATCACTGATCTAACACACTTACAAATTAAAGGTGACCAGCATACCATGCCCAATCAAAAGGTTCACAGAAATACTGACATCTGTGGTTTTTTTCCCCCGTGAATCCATTTTGAATAATATGTTTGAATAATCCCATTGAAATCAACCAATTAAATATCTGAAAAATCACAGCACAAGGAAGAGAAAGAAAATTGGGCAGGTTGTTTTTAGGTGTATGACAGACAGATAGAGACTGAGGCACATAGACATGATAAACCAAACAGTTGGGAAGGTGAGAAATGGGGGGGGGGGGGGAGAGAGGGTGGGAGGGTGAGAGGGAGGGAGGAATGGAGGGAAGAACCTGAAGACTCAAATTGTTACAAGCAAAGGAGAGGAGAGGTCTGGTTTAAATAAGTTTGGAAATTACTACAAGTCATTGAATACACTGAGTGTTGATGGTCAAAGTGTTCTGACTCTGACCATGATTTCATGCTATCGCTTCCAAGTGCAGACCTTTTTTTCTATTTCCAGTGGAAGTCTCACATCTCTTCTCAGGAAAAGCTGTGAAGTTTCCCTTTGAGGATCCAGGTTTGTCAGTTCAGTGAATATTTCAGCCCAATCTCGAATATGCTGCAAAGGCTTGTGGTATGGCTTCAGTTGGAGGCCTGAAAAATAACAAGCTTTGTTTATAAATAAACAAACAGCATAACCCAGCACAAACACACACACACACATATATATGATTAAATGCTGCACCAAAACCAGAGTATCTGAAACTGAGGACTCATTAACAAACATTTTTCCCTATGTTTTCTAAACTGCTATACATAAAAGGTTTTGAAAATATGAATTTATTGACAAAACTCTCAGCATCAATTCATCAAATGCACTAGTGATGAATCTTTGTTATTTTCAGCCTCTCAAGAGTGAAGCTGTATTTAAAAATTTAATGGAATACCAAGACAGACCTTAAAAACACAAGAATAAAATGGAGACTGTTGTCTCAATTATTATGGAAGAAATATAAAGTCCAATAATCTTATTTCTGACAGAAAAATACAGATATAGCTTATCTCATAAATGTATTTGCCATTTTTATATATTTTTATATACTTATAAACCATAAACTTTTCAGAACAGACATTCTTTTTCTTAATCTGTAAAACGTCTTGATTCTTAACAGGCTACAGTCATTCAATGTTTCATGTTCTCCTGTGTATATGAGGGCTGAGAAATCAATACAGAGCTTTCAACTACAGTCCTACTATGTACTAGAGTCCACACCTTCAGTTATGCTCATTCACTTATCCAGCCTGTCCTTGTGATTATTGCTTGGCTGTTTTCTAGTAGTGAGAAACTAGAAGGCTGTATCTGCCTCATCCTGACTGCTCTGGCTTTTACATTGTGACATTTCACATTGTATGAAAAACTTCAAAGGACATCTTATAGTGCAACATCTTTTCACTGAGAATAATCTGTTCACTCAACTTATCCACCTTACACTCAAACACAGAAAAACATTATCCGTCCTACAAACAAGAAAACTATGGTCTTTACAGCTGTACACAAACTGCAAGAAATACATTTTATAATGAAACTTGTCCATTAGTTGTTTGAAGCCGCAAATCAGAAGCTGACTCATTTTCAAACTTCGGACAAATATCTAGAGAATTACTTGTTTTTAAACAAACAATGTATCAGTGAGCTCTTCCCCTCAAATGCAAGGGTAATACTTCAATAATTTGAGTAAAACATGACATACATATTTAGAAAAGGCACAAGCAGCAAGACTTCAATACTCAAACACTTCCTTTTCTTCCAGACATTAACTTTTGTGTTTAACTGAGGGTTACAGTGGTCATGTGGCATACAGCAAAGTAAAAAGTCAAATGGCATGACACTGGGAGAAAAAGATTAAAAAAGAATGAAGAAAAGATTTGCTGCAACATTTACAGATTAAAAAAAAAAAAAGTAACAATGCCACTGTAGTGGAAGATTGACAACAGTAAATAAAATTGTAAATGCAAGGCTTCTATGTTAATGGTACTATCAACACAGAATCCTACCAGACCTGAATTGTGCTTTGTAAACCCATTATCATGTGTCCCATAGCTATCTTGTTGCAGCAGTGCTGTTTACCATGTTTTCTGACAAAACACAATCATTGACTCTTTTGTAGTTCTATTTATCTTTTGCTACATATCTCAAACTACAACTACAATGTACTTTTTATTTAGATCAGAAATACCAAAAAATGCAGCAAATAATGACGTTTTGCATCAGAATTCCCTCCCACCAAATATATCTGAAAACTTGTTTATCAAAAATCATTTTAGTGCAAAACACATGAAAATTCACATGATTAAAGGACCTAATGAAAAAAACATTAATCAGCTTTACTTTAATCACTAGTTTTAAATAGATTAAACATTGGTAAAAACAACTACACGCATCCAATTTCAAACACTCTGGGAAGAAAAATACCACTAAAATCAGGGTAAGTTAGCAGTAAGGACTATGACAGCAAAGGTGCCCTATACCAGAAAGGCAGCCTGGACTAGCCTCATCTTCCTAGATGAAATACATTCTAGATGCCACAGTGATACAGGGTCAGACCTATTGGGTGTACCCAAAATGATGCCTAAAATGGAGAAGATCTCTGTAGCTCTGAAAGCACAGTTTGGAAACATTGGGCTGTAAAGGCTGGGAGTTGATCTACTGGAGGAAAGCTTAAGCAGAGGAACTAGAAAAATTGGTTCACCCCCTATGCAAAAGATAAAAAGAATGAGACCCACAGGGATTACAGAGTCTCTGGCAGGGCAAAGTGTATTAACAGACAGTCTAGATACAAACTAACTCCTACAGGATGGCTTTTAAAAGCTGATAGAAAGAGGTTAATACAGAACTGTCAGAGATCATGTTTCCTATTTTCCTCAGAAAACATTATTTTTTTTTTTAAAGGCAAGCAGAAATAAAAAAAATATGATAAACTCTCAAGTATAATGATCTTCCTTATTACTTACTGAGGTTCTCAGAACAGATCCAGATAGTGAAGTACTGCTGAGTTTCTTGAGACAAACGCATCCCCTCCATTATCTGCTGTACAGTAGTATTGTTTCCATGTTTCAGCTCAACAGAGCGATATGACCCATCCATACGATAAATTCGTGCCTTTTCATACTACATAAAAATTGAAACATATTAAACAAATAACTTGTTAAAATCCTTTCTGTTGGTGCTTCTGAAGAGGAAAGCAATTTTACCATAATTCAGCAACATCCATACTGTTGATAAAAGAGAACTTTGCACAACTCCTGCATATTTACTATTTATCAAAACTGCTTGTTTCATGTCCTATGCAAGTTCTTATACTGTGCTTTTTACCACAATAACTCCAAGAAAGATCTTACTGATGTTTTGAGGACTTCACTTCTGTTGAACTCAAAGGCAAGTAGGCATTTAAAAGTTCCCTGAGGGATTTGGGCTCAACTGCCTGTGCATATCCCGAAATGTCCACCTCGCAATTACTGGCAGGTTATGAATTATTCCCCTCATTAGCCTATACTAAAAAGACTTATTTTTCAGAGGGAAGCACCACCCTTTACACAGGCCCCAGTACAATAAGAATACACTCTCACTAAGATGTTTTAGCACTTCTATAATATTACTAATAATAAATCATTTTCCCCTTCAGAACTCCCACAGCTTTCACTGAATTGCATGTGGGCCCAGAGTACGCCTCCTGGAAGACGTACTTAAATGAAAACCAGGTGCTTAACGCATATATGCACAAGTCGTAAATCAATGAAACCTCTTGTTTTCATCTCTCTAACAGGTTAAATGTTTCAGCTGCTTGAATAAAAAAGTTGCAGGAATTTGTTATTTCCTTTCTTCAGATCTACTTAGTCGTCAAGAACGGAGTTCCTAAAAACTTCTGGAAAAAAAGATGAATGCCTTGGAAAATGACAACTGACTGAAAATGAGGCTGGAATGGAAAACATCAGTCTATTTTTGCTGCAGTAGTCACTGTGACTCCTATTGCAGTAATTTCTATCGTTTTTTTTATTTTAACATATTAATTCGATAGTAATAAGTGACAACATAATATCACCTATTACGCTGTGAAATCTACTTAAAATGTGTGCATTAGTCTTTTAGAGTCATTAGACACACATCTGTCATTTGATCAACTGCATAATAAGATCCCTAAAATAAAGGAGGTCAATTCCTTCATTAATTATTTTGGAAGATTCATTCATATAGAGTGAAATGAAGATAATTTAAAACATCTTGAAAAATCGACAGGTTTAATGCCACCTACCTACAGAGATACAAGTTGCATCTGAAGTAAAAGAAAAGAAACAAGTGGTTTTATATCATTTGGCTAACTTTAAATCTACTTCAGGAGGAGAGGAATCGCACCGTAAATTTTGTTTACTATCATGGCTAGATCTCCACTGACTGCCAAGGAAGCCTACACTGACTAACTGATGTAAAGCCTATTTTGTAGAAGCCTACATTTAGCCAGCTGAATGCTCCTGTTTATCAACATATAAGATGACAATGCATACAGAAAGCTGATGGTTGCGTGATCAAAAGTAGACATAAAATCGGTAGCTGATGTGATGCTCCTATGAATAAATCAAAACATCACATTTAAAGTCTTACATGTATTTCTTGAGCAATAAATATAGACAGAAACATTTAAAGAGACAAAATATCAGTTTGTCAATATTTACACTAACAATTTCAGTATACTGCACATTTCCAATAACAGTTATAAGTGAGCCTAGCTCTTCTACAAGCTTATGCGCAAATTAAATATAAACTTTAAACTATTTAGAAAATAAACTCATACAGGTTTATTTATGGCTTCCTTCAGCAGTTTTGCAGTTTCTTCCCACTCATTTTGTTTGTTCTCTTCACAGACATTCAGTGGAGATCTTCCCTGTTGATCAGTAATGTGCTACAAACAAACAGAAACACTGATAATACATTGTTTCCACTGGAGATAGGTAAACATTTACACACTTTTTGAGATAATTAAAGTCCTTGATCCTAGGGTTCAAACACTTAATTGCTAAACAATGGGAAAAGTAGAGGTAGTGAAAAATATTTAACGATTGTTTGGTAATCTCTCAACAGGATCACTGTGTTTACACATTGTGATCTGGACACAAAATATTTCACATACACAAGCTAGAAACTGTTGCTAAAACTGTTACTTCTATACACAAACAGAACTTACTCTGTCAATTTCTGGATGATTTAGTAGAATTTGTACTATCTCAGCATGCCCACCTCCAGCAGCAAAATGAAGAGGAGAGCTAAGTTGGCCATTCAAAAGATTTGGATTGCATTTCCCTTTCTCCAACAGCATTCGAGTGGCTTCAACTTTTCCATACCTGCAGACAGGTTTAAAGCGGAACAGACACAGCAAATGTAAAATAAAATATTTTTTCAGATAGTCCTAAATATGGAAAAGTATATTTCCATGCTCAAGCTTTGAAATGACACCAAAGACAATGGAACATTAATAAGTTTGTAGAAATTAGTATCCGTTCTGCACTTCTTTGGTAACCATTGGTCTAGTAACCATTTATTGGATTCATTATAGACAAACCGAAACTTGCTTTAAACTAGCTAAGTTTGGGTAGTTGTAGCAACTCAAGTCATGGCAAAACAGAGTTCAGTCTTGCCAGAAAAAAGAAAAAAAATCTGTGTGAGAATCAGAGTAAAGCTTCCGATTGTCATGCAGATGGATCCTGAGGATTCTTAAGCCTTACACTGATAATTGGTAAATCTTGTGTATACTGTTTAGGCAAACTTTCTGACAAACACTAAAAATCACATAAGTTGGTTTTTTTTTTAATAACCAAGTTTGATTTTCATGTTATTCATATCATCAGACACTACTATAAATACAGAAGACTAACTTGCATAAAGATAAAACAAAAGCATTTTTACAACACTGAGGAAAGATGTCAAGCACTTACAGATTAAATCATCACAGAGTTATAGTCAGACAAGTTGACCTCTGTAGATCACCTAGTCCAGCTTCCCACTCAAAGCTTGACCATCACCAAAACGTGCTCAGCTCAGCTATTGCTGTGCTGTAAAACTGCTCACGGCCTTTAACCAACAAAGACTGTAAAAGTTACCACACTAAACTAGACCCAATGTCTCCAACAGGAATTAAAACAGATGCTTCGGGATAGATACAAGAGGCAATAGATAAGAGTTTGATGATACAATCTCCACACCTGGTCTCCTCCGAAACCATTCAGATTGAAATTATCTGAAAACCTAAAGCAACCTTTCTCTTCAGAAGGTTAACACTAACATATATTAGAGTCAAAGCGTAAAAAGTCCAGTTTTTTTGATTTCTCATTTTTGAGTCTGTATGATAGATTACATAAATGATTAGTGCTAAAGCATCATGATAGCAAGAATGCATTTGATTGGCAAAACTATATTCATCTGACTCACCAGCATGCATAATGGATAGGTGCCCAGTGGTCACTATCTAACTGATTAACAGAAAACTTTTTATCCAGAAGGTGGCTAAGTAAATCAGAGTCGCCTTCGCAAGCACTGCGGTGAAGAGGGAAATCATCTACCCACTGGTGTTCCCTACGAATTAAAAGGGGAAACAGGAGGAAAACACAGTTCAGAAATATTTCAGTAGTTGAGAACATTGACTTTTTTTAAAATTACTGACATAGCACTAACTGTAGATCTACATGAAGAATAAAAACGAAGCTCATGCAGCTAAAATGTGCCAGTATTCATACAACTAGTATTTTCATCATGCAGTAGTCAAGCCACAGCTGTATTCATTTTGCTAAGAAATGCTTCCCTAATATTTGCAATTTAAACCTTTCTTGATCCATCCTTTAATTGTTGTGTTTCAGTACTTGGAGACTTCAAACAGAATTTTTTAAAAATATGTATTTTTACAGTAAAGCCCTAAAGTAATAGGAATCTCATTCTGACAAAGTCTACCAAGTACTACTGTAATATAACAAAACAAAATTATCCATTAATGAAAAAGGAATGTAACATAATACTTGTCCTCTGTGACACTGCTCATGCTACGTTGCCACTTTTCTCTTTTAGGAATCTGAATCTTTGAATAGTCTGGGGCTCCAAGGCCAAAGTATGGATTTATTACCACTTTGTCAACCTGCAAAGACATAATTTAAACACAACTGAAAAAATACCTTACTGAGATTCGGCTAAATAATCCCCCATCCAGACCGAGTATTCTCTTGAAACCAAAGTTATAATAGTAACTTTTTATAAGTAAAGAGAATGATGTTCAAATGTGAGGATTTGAAAAACCATTTAGCAGTAAGCGTGCAATAAAGAAATCTGATTATATTAAACATAAAGCACACACTCATGTCAAATAAATGAATTAATTGTAAAATGAAAATGTATGTAAGTTTCACAAATATAAAATGAAAATATAGTTCTTACCCTATTGGTATACTGAAGGTCAGATCCAAACAAAGGATTATAGATACACATATCTGCTTTCTCCAATGCCAGCATTTTACTCTTTATTTCCAGGGCAGTATAACCCATGTGCAATGAGCTCTCTGTTTGACCAGGTTCTATAGCATAGGCAGGGTTTATTACATTTGTTTTAATTCTCTCAAGAGGAGATGGTCTGAATAAAGCTGGGATGGAGTGAGACTGGGTGTGCCGTTCATCCAACCACCTGCAGGAGAGAATGGGCAAGTAATCCATTTTCAGGTAGAAGAGGACTATTTTGGTCATGCCTATCCATTATTTTGTTTGATTAAGGGTTGTACGTATGATAATCACACATTTTAATTAAAAAAAAAATACTATAATGTGCACAACCAATTTTATAGCATTAAATTAATCCCCAAACGTGAAATTTTTTAACCAAATATAGTTAAGCAAACGTATTTGCTCAAACACATTTCCTGCAGATGCAAACTCTCAAAGAAAAGGAAATTATAAGCTCAGGTAAGAGTAACACTGATTATAGCCAAAACACTTAACCACACCAACATGTCACCATTTCGTTTACTTTCAGTTTATCAGTATTACTACTCTCAACATACAAATTTTGAAAATTAAAGCAGTTTGTTTAAGGGTGAGTTGAAGTTTCAATGTCTGTGCTGACTTAAGCCTTCTAACTAGTTTCATTAGGGAGGGTTTGGAAAAGGCAAAAAATCAGAAGGTCCTTTGGTAGTTTCCAAACTGCCAAGTCTCCTTCACATAGGCTACCACCTGCCTTTTCACAAAGCTATGCTGAAGGTTATTCTCCTCGAACTGCACTCCCACTGACAGCATAGAAGGGCTTTAGAGCCCTCTTACTCTGAGCTAGAGGGGAAAGTCAGCACTGTACACCTGCTGCATTTTTTCCTGCCACATATGTAATATAACACAGGGCTCAGGATTTTTGGATATTTTCACTTAATTGCTACATTATTTTAGTGTTATGTTGAATGGGGTACATTTTAACTAAGGGTCTAAAGCCAGGTTTATATTTAAGGTTTCTGCACATACTTTCTCACAAGCTTGAGACAAACACGTACTTTGCTGGAATACAATAAATTCCATTTAGTGATTTAGCCTGGAAGTATAGAAGAAAGATAAGTACATGCTTTGGAAAGGCAGATCCACTGACAGACAGCTTGGATCTTGTCTGTCCCAGAACCGCGTGTAAGGATGGCAGAACGTGGCCTGCAGTTCAATGCATATGCTTAGGCCTGGATTTTTAAGTCCCAGATCCAAGCTATCATGTGCTGCAAAAGCCATGTTCTCTTCACTTACTCATAGCCCTGCTGGGAAGGAGGACTGTAAAATTGTGATCATCGTGCTATAAACACCCTCTTGCCTCTCTGAGGTATTTTCAGGCATTTTCTCTAAACAGTTGGCAGATAAATTAGTTATGGTAGTTTGAACCTTTGAAAAGCGTCACTTCAGACTACGTCCATAAAGAATAATCAATATAAACTATTTTCTACTATATTTCCAAGGCTACTCTCACAACTGTAAGGCTGGTAAAACATCTTAAGCAGAGCTTAGAGTCTGAAGGCACTCATTAAGTAGCAAACAAATATAACAACTGGCACAATGGTATACATGGAAATATTATGACTCTACTAATAAACTGTAAAAACCCTACACACGGAACCTTTTTAGGTAATAGCCTGTAACATAATTTTTCATGTTAGCCAAGAGTTTCACCTAACTTTATTAATGCAAATAAGTTCATACATAAGTAGGTCTGGTATTTCTTTGTTAAGGGTACATAAAAAAGACCAAAAAACTGCTCACATATTCAATTTTCAAAGTACTATAAATCTGGCTGAACAACTAATCACCTTTCTGAAAGTTAATTCCCTACTGCGAATAAATTTGTATGGCTGGGGAATATGCACTCCCTTTGTAAACAGGGGGTTAATTTAAATGCAAATCATAACGGTATACAATTAACAGGATATTTTTACTACACTCTGGCAAATACTCTTAAAGATGGCAGTTATGTCAACTTCCAAATAGCCACCTGATTTAAGTAGGCACACCATTCTTCAGCTTGCAAAAGATTTTTAAAAAGATTTAGAAATGTATTGTCAAGGTTTCAGTTTCTGATAAACTTGAAGAAGATAACACGATACCACAATGATTTCCTTCTTAATCACAAGAATGCTATAAAAACTATGTGCTATATCTACAAATTATCTTGTTTAACTTCTATTTTAATGTCTTTTTACTGATGGCATTTCTTACTTATCCAAGGCAATTAACATTCTTGCAGTAAGCGTAGCAAAATGGGTGCTGGATTCACTGCAGACTCTCATGATGTCTTGTAAACAGTAGAACACAGGGCATCCAGGACTGTATGCATATTTTGTATTATCTAAAAAGGAAACATACTCTGAAGACACATCAATGAGAAGAAGAATCTTATTTTCCCTTCTGCATCTTTTGTAGTTACACGTTCCTAACTAATTGAGAGTATATTCTAACTTTAGACTACAGTAACTAAATTTTTCCAAATGGTAATTGACAGAAATTACATACAATCCTTACATAACAATTCACAACTCAACAGGGTAGCCTTAAAAACCTTAAAGTGTTCAGTTACTATTCCATCAGTGTGATCAGCTTCATCTGAGGAATTAAATGTATACTGTTGCCAAGGAAAAAAAAAAAAGAATAGGACTCAGGACTAGAAGAGGTATTTATTGCTATTGGTAACCTCACAATGGTATTTTTTTGATAGTTTGTATCCTTAAGGCCTATCAGTAAGGCAAAAATGAAGGAGTTTCCCCAAAAGCACATACACATTTACTTCAGGCTTTTTTTAAAAATACTTTCCTGACAAGCAATTTACTTTGCCTTCTAAAGGCTTTATTCACCATTCCTTATTCAAACAAAACTGTTTACAGACTTCAATAAGCACTCTTCTCTGAGTAAAGAACACTGAACTGAATAGGATGTGTTTCTTATACTTGCATTCAGTAAATTCTATACAAGTTAATGCATATGCTTTGAAATATAATCAAGTGCACAAATACAGCTTAAAACAGAAGCGTGCTATCGTTACAGAAACAAAGGCAATACATTAAAAACAAGTTTTTTCCTTGATTTTAAGTAACTTTTTCAAGTTTTAAAGTATTCAGAGAGAGGTTTCCACCTGAATGCAACTTTTAATGTTTAAATACAGAAAAAGCCACATAGCATATTCATAATTCTTAATAAACCCTCAACTGAACTTCTGCTAAAATGGGTGCAACTTCAGAAATCAGGCTCAATGTTACCTTTCACAACAGTTGGGACAATGTAAAGTGATGCCTCCTGGCCTGCCTTCTCTCCATCAAGAGGAAACTTCTTCATTAACACTACGCGCTTTCCTAGCACAGTATTAAAAAAACCCCAAAAAATTAATTAGCCAGCAAAACAAAAAACAATCTAGAGTTGGCTATCTGAAAGCTTACCAGACTCAATCTTCCTAATATCTAGGAAGAAAAAGTTATGATTATTATGAGCTATAATCTAAAGCAAGCTAAGAAAATCTAAATACATATGAAAAAATAAAGAACATAAACATGTATGCATCCATTAACATGAAAAATGACATGACTGTACCCCTTTTTTCATAGCAACTTTTCTATATCCCTCATTTTTCATAGCATTCACCCCCCAAACCACCTATCTTTAAGTTAGACAAGATTATTTTTGAAATGGGAAAGTACGGCTGCATGCTATATTCCATATTAGGGTGAATGCTTTATTCATGTAGTGGTAGGACAGTATTTTCCATGTTATCCTCCCTTCCACCCTTACAGGATTTAGTATTTTGTTTGCTTTTCTGACCTCAGCTGCATATTTTAGCAGTGGCCGCACTATGCTGTGCATATTAATGCTTGGGCCCTCTGTCTGAGCCAATTTAAAACTCTCTAGACTGTGTAAGAAACAGTTTTTGCTTTTACTAGGCATTCCTCAATGTGTATTAATGCTATTATGTTATTTCATGTTTGCTGCTCAACTAGCTTGAAGTCCCTTCAACGCCAGTTGTTGCCACCTGCAACAGTTTACCATGCAACCAGCTATTCCTATTCTAAGTTGTTAGCACTGCATTGTCTTATCCGCACTGACAACCTTCCCGGTATAACCTTACTTACAAAGCAGAGATGAGGTACACAGCAAAAAAAAAAGTGCTGTAGTCAATATAGTTTATACCAATCTAGAGATGAAATATGCTGGCTAAAACAATTTTTGTCAGCACAAGTGTGAGGTTGTTTGCTAGACCAGCTATGCAACAACAATGAAAAAGAAAATGTACTAATCAAATTATATCTGTGATACAATTATACCAGAAATATTTTCATGTAGATACTGTCCACTGAACAATGCTGGCTTTAGAACTGACTTTAGAAGCAATCAATACACTAGTTCAAGTCACGTTTTAGCTGAAATTAAGGATAAAAAAGCCACTTCAATCTGATTTACCAGAAGTTTAGCTATAAATCTCAATTTGAGATGAAGAAGTAGTACAGACAGGCAAAGTTTCACTTAATAAAAATCTTTTAGTAAGCATTTTATAGAGTTGGAAGGTAAAGGGAAACAAAGGTAAATTAAAGGTTTCAGCTGTATAGTTGGCTTGGGTCTTTTTGACGAACCGCAAAACATACCTTCTTTTTTTAAACTAATTTCATGCTTTTGCATAACCTTTCCATGCCCATTTAATTTTTAAAATATTTTTATAGAGCTATCAACAATAAATCAGATTAAAATCTTTTTACCTTTAATACCCTGATTGGCTGGTGAAATTGGTTTGGTGGCTTCTAATACGTAATCCAAGATGCTCTGGGTTATCTCAGTGCCTCCCTGCAGTTTAGTTTCCAACAAAACTTTCTTTCTTTTTTTCTTTTGGCCTTCAATGGGAACTTCAAGCAACAAAATCTTTCAAACAATAATGAAACCAAAGGAGTTTAAGCACAACTGAAACAAGTACAGAACACTTTTGTTTGTTTGTTTGTTTATTGTACCACTGTAAAATCAGTGACAAAATTCAGGAAGTATTCAATGTGGAGAAGCAGGATGGCGAAGTCAGAATGACCTCCATAACAGTAAGGTTAAAGAGAGTAAGACAAGGCTGCATCCTTGTACTGAGCAGCCCGCAGGGCAAAAGGCCCTGAAATGACATGAAACACACAGATATTACAAAACCGTAAAGTGTTCAAATACCGTAAGGATGGGGCAATGCATAGTAGGTATATGATATACACAGACATTATTTAAGCAATGTTATTGTCGTATTTTCTCTTCTGCTATATTATACATTTACTATAAATTATTTTTAAAAATTTTAATAAATAAAAAAAAATTATATAGTTTTACTTCGTAGGCTTTAGCTCGATATTCCCGGGAATTCAGACTAGCAGTATTTTTTGGACGAATCACAGCAACATACGCATCTCCAATGTTTTCTGGGTTTCCCATCTCTCCTGCTTATTTTGTCACTGGAAACAATAAACAAACAGGAAATAAAGGTTCAATTGAAAAAAAGAAAAAAAAATCCAACAGCACGCTAAACTTCAGGATGCAGTAATTATATCCACTGATTCTTTGCATTATTAATTTGTTGTTCTTTAGCTGGAGAAATACCAATGGCTGATATAATTCTGCTTCCCTTTCATGAAAGGGGAAAATCCTACATCACATAGATTTAATACAAATAATCTTGTTCTCTAACCCACTTTTAAAATAAAAATAATGTGTATTTTTTTCCACTTTGTAACTATCTTCCCCATTTTGCAAGCTAGGCAAAAGGCCAAAGAATTTTAGGGCTCTGAAAAATACATGAAATTGAAAAAGAAAACCATTCTAAAGTGACAAGCACTGTACTTTATGAAATGTGCTATGACAAAGTACTGCATTTCTATGAGTTCCACAGGGATTTCAAGAATATAACTGATTTTCCTTCCCCCTGCCCCCAATAGGAAGTAGAACACAGTCTTGCCTACAGCCCAAACAACAAAGCTGATAAAAATAAACTACAATATGGATTCATTTACTTAGTTTTACTTCAGTGGGGCTGCAAACTGGTGCACAATTCATTCAAACACAGAGCTTCTGAAAGAAATACGCCTTCAGTTTTTGCAAAAAGCGAACAGAGGTTTTTAGATTTAAGATAAAACTTTGCTTACCCTTCTGTTTAACCCAAAGTGACAATTCCTATAATCATAAAATTTTATGAAAATGATAGGGAAAACCTCCTAAGGTTAAATCACTCCACACATCAGAGTTGAGAAAGAAGGTCATGCCTGGCCATTAGCACCTTCCAGCTGATCATTTTCTTCATCTGCAAATGAACCCCCTTTCATCCCATATCAGTAAGCACATGCTTTTTTGCAGATTAATCCCTCCACAAAGATTTTTAACTTTCCTGTTTCTAGCCTCTTCACCTCTTCTAGGAGAAACAGAGGTCTTAGATTCCCATGCCTTTACTCCAGTATTTTTGCTGGGATCAGACTACCTGAAAACATATTAAAAAAAACCAACATAAATAACAGCGTGCACGTTTTCACCTTCAGTTAAGATAAATATATTAGTTAGATGATTTAATGGTGGTACTTGAACAGTAATATCTGAATAGAAACATCTTGATGCATTTCAGTAGCATCTAGAAACATTAAATAAGCAATGTGCTGACTTGTGAGAGCTCATGCTTTGGGATATTAAGAGTTTTGAAAGGAACAAGAAACAACCATGCCTTATAGGCAGCTGGGAAAGGCATGCTCCCTGGGTTTCCTTACATGTACTGGGATGGACTGGGTTTGGGTCACAGGCTTGTGTGGAGGGAACCTGCACAGGCAGGGCTGGGCCAGGCCGGGCCACCTGGGTGGCAGGTGATGATCAGGTGAATAAGCAGTGAGTGAACTCCCTCTGCCAGCGCTCTACACTAAATCCAGCTAAATCCACTAAATGGGGTGAGGATGTCTGGGAAACAGACGGCCCCGACAGCTGCGATATGACTCCAGAAAACAAAATCAGAGGACGAAGAAGGGTGGGGCCGTGAGGATGTGACAATAACGATGACCAGCTTCAGAAGGCACCACCGCTGAACTGACCCTAGCCAAATCCAGGTGCCAACGGACCTGCGTCCCCATCCCAACGGGTGCAGGTCTAGAGAACATGCCTCAGCCGGGCTTCTCCCAGCGCCGCCGGCCCTCCCCGCCTCCCGCACCACCGCCCGACGGCACCCTCAGCAGCCCGGGACCCGCCAGGGCGAGGCGGAGGGCGGCTCCCGCCGCCCCGCGGGGACACACAGCCACACCACCCCCGCGAGGGAGGCCGCCGCGCCCGCCCCGCCGAGCGCACGCCCCGCACTGGGAGCAGCGATGGCTGCCTCGGCCTCCCCCGCAGCGCTGCCTCGCCTCGGCACGGCGAGGCCGCCGCCACGGAGGAAGCCGGCCGCCGACAGAGGAGCACGACAGGCGGGAAGCGGCCCTGTGCCGCCGGTACCTCCCGCTCCGGCGGCAGCCACCCCGCCGCTCCGCGCCTCACGGCCGGGAAACGCCCCCCGAACTTTCCCGGTCGCGCCCAGGAGCCGGCCGGGCACCAGGCCCCCCGAGGGGTGCGCACGCCGCAGCCCCGCGGAGCGGGAACGGCTCCCACGTCCTCGGGACCGCCCCACCGGGATGAGTGGCAGCACCCCGGCCCCGCTCGCTCCCTCCCTTGCCTTCCTCGGGGGTGCCGGCGGTCGCCTCCCCGCTGCATACTCTCGCCGCTCTCGGCGCCCAGGCCCCGCGCCCGAGACGCGTCCCGCTCCGCCCCGTCCCCGCCCCGCTCCCTCCCACGGCTCGGCGGATCCGCTTCCCGTCGGAGTCCTGCGGGCCTCGGCTGCCGATGAGTTTCCGGGTCGGCGGCCTGAACTTCTGCTGCCGCCGCCGGTTGTTGACCGCGGGCGGAGAAAGAGGGAGAGAGACCGGGCTGCGGGTTGGGCCGGGAGCATGAGGCGCTGCTGGCAGGCAGGGAGGTGCTGAGGCGAAGCGCCCGCCCGGGCCGCGCCACCCGCAGCTGTCAGCACCGCCACGCCGCCAGGAGCCGCCGCCGAACAAAGGGGCAGCGAGACGGTGGTAGCCGCAACGCCCTGCCTGCGCGCAGGGAGCCTCGCCGCCGGGCGGGCGCTCCCCACGGCTTCAGCCGCCGAGTGACGGCCCCGGCTGTCCGCGGGCTGGAGCCCCGGAGGAGCGGGCACTCCAGAGGGCGCCGTATCCGGAGCGGGGGAGAGGGAGAGAGGAGCAGCCGCTGAGCAAATGGAGGCGCTGGGTGGCGGGCGCGGAGGCGCCGGGAAGGGCCGGGGAGAGCCCCTGTGAGGAGCCGGTGAGTGCCCCGCGGCGCTGGCGGCGATCCCGGCGCCGCCTGGGGAGGCTCGGGCGGGGTCCGCGGGGCTGCGAGAGGGCGAGGCGAGACTTTGCACATCTGGGCGTCGGCAGCCCGTCGCATCGCGGGTGGGGCGGGCCGGGAGGCGGCTCCGGGGGCGCCTCGGCTCCTCGGCGCCGCCGGCAGGCGAGGGGAGCGGCGCGGAGGAGGTGAGAGGAGAGGGGCGCGCCGGCGTGCGGAGGTAAACAAGCCGCAGGTTATCGAGGCTGGCCGGCCCCGGGCGCGGCGGCGCTGCCGGTGTGGGGACGGCCGCCCGCAGCGCGGGTCCCGGTGGGCAGGGGGCTGTGGGGAAGCGTAATGGCGGGAGACGGCGGGCCGCCGGGCTTGTTTATGGAGGGGAGCGAGGCCGCCTCCGGCCCAGGGTCTCGCCAGGCGCCGCGGAGAGCGGGGAGTCTCACCCGGAAACCGGCCGCGTGGGGGGCTCGGCAGCAGCAGCCCCGGGGCGGCGGGGTGCCCTCGCCCGGGACTGTCGGAAAGTTTGGAGCTGCCCGATGGCCTGGCTTCAGCCAGCTCCCGCTGTTGAGCACATGCCCGCCCTGTTCGTAGCCTGGAAATCCTGCCTTGAAGGCAAAAGGGGAAAAGTGTGAGTAGCCAGAGTGGGAGCATGTGCTGCTGGGTGAGCTGTGACAGCGTAACCTTGCTTCTGGGCTGGGTGACGCCGTCCTAAACAGTCTTTCTTGAGTGAAATTGAACGCTCACAATTTCGTGGTTTTTTTTTTTTTCCTCAGAGAAAAATTTGAGCCTTGGTACTGTAATAGTTTTATGTAAGTAGCAGTATTGCTCTCCCAGGCATGTCTAAACATATGCTGGAAATTGGGCAGCTTTTTAAAATGAAGAACTTTGATAATTCATGACTGCTCAGTCTTCTATTTACAGTTCAAATAGTATGCACAGGAAATGTGGAGTCACAAAAACGTGCTCTGCAGAGTAAGGCGCTAATAGCACAGCTTAAATTGTTTGCATAGACCCCTCCATCATTACTAAGCATTGTCGATTTTGCTTTTTTTTTTGAGTGCATTTCTGTGCTCACCAGTTCCAGAAATAGTTTTAGTTGTAGACATAACACCAGTAGGTGTACCGTAATTTAAGTACATTCCCTAAAGAGAGAGACCACTTTTGAGGGAATTATTAGCTGTAGAGGTTAGCAACGAGAAGATACTGTGTGTTCCTTAAGCTTATGGGTGTTTTATCCTTACTTTCATCTCTTTGATTTTTCAATACAAAGCGTTAATTTCTCTTTAATCTCTCTTGGGTACAGGGGAAAAATACTGTTCTTCCGGGGGGGGGGGGGGGGGGCGGGGAGGCTTTAGTCATATGGAAAGCAACAGCATTTTTCAAGTTCTAACAACATGTGGCTTATTCAGTTGAGGTGTCTACACAGAAGTGAAGTGGTAGAATTTATAGCAACTTGTTTTCGTTTTTTTTTTTCCTGGACACGCAAAGAGTAAATGGCTGTCCTTACAAATAAGACCAAAGTACAGAAGAGGTTTCTGGAAACTAATTCCAAGACTTTCTGTGGTCCTGTACTCAAGCAATTCTTTCTTTAACAAATTTTAGTTTAGTCCTTAAACAAAAGAATAAAATATTTTTATAATATAACGTATTACTCCTAAATAAAAGTATTACTAGAAATCTATTAAAAAGCTAAACCATGTTGGTGGTGCCCAGTCTTCATATATATATATGCATCAGCAGAATATTATGAATTAAAATTAATTTTTAAAAAAGAAAAAAAAAGAACAACAGTGGCACTATTATAATAATAATAATAGTATCAGTAGCCAAAAGACAAAAATTAAGCAAGTAAGTTTTGCGCAGTCCCTCTAATTTTTACTTGTGCCATACACGTCTAGATAGGACTAGGTATGTACATGTGTGTCCTGGTTTCGGCAGGGATGGAGTTAATTTCCTTCCTAGTAGCTGGTACAGTGTTTTGGATTTAGGGTGAGAACAATGTTGATAACACACCGATGTTTTAGTTGTTGCTAAGTAGTGCTTACACTAGTCAAGGACTTCTCAGCTTCCCATGCTCTACCGACTGAGAAGGCTGGAGGTGCACAAGAAGCTGGGAGGGGGCACAGCCAAACTGGCCAAAGGGACATTCCATACCATGTGGCGTCATGCTCAGTACATAAACTGGGGAAAGCTGGCTGGGGGGGCCGCTGCTCGGGGACTGGCTGGGCATCGGTTGGCGGGTGCTGAGCAATTGCGTTGTGCATCACTTGCTTTGTATATTATTATTATTATTATATTATATTATTATTTTATTTCCATTATTAAACTGTTTTTATCTCAACCCACGAGTTTTTCTCACTTGTGCTCTTCCAATTCTCTCCCCCATCCCACCGGGGGTGGGGGGAGTGAGCGAGCGAGTGGCTGTGTGGTACTCAGTTGCCAACTGAGGTTAAACCATGACAATGTGTAAGTACACGATTAGGCTTATTGAAAGAACATGGAGTTTCCTAGACATAGTTTTGTATTGTAAGTAAGTTTACACATATCTGTTTGTTACATGTTTGTGTCAGGCATAGACACTCCAGAAAACAAAAGGAAACTAAACATGTAAGTTTAAAAGGGAATGTCTTCTACATCTGTTAGCTTTTGTTCAGTGAAACAACTATAAAAAAAATGGTTTTAGAAAATGTCATTACGTCTTTGTTCACTAAGAAGACCTTGTTAACACTATGGCTGATTTAATCTGTCCTGAGCAGTTTCTCACCCACTGGTCTGTGACATCTCTGCTGTGATTGATTAGCACTACGTTGCTTTTTGTTTCAGTAATAGAGCTTTGTTTATTAATTGTTAACTAGTTTGGCTAGCAGGGTTTGTGGGGTTTTTTTTTAGTGTTTTTTGGGTTTTGTTCTAGTTTTTTGTTTTAGTTTTTTGTTGTTGTTTTGTGTATGTGTGAGTTTGGGGGTTTTTCTGTTTGTTTTAACTTTGCTGTTGAGATGTCATGTAGTTACCATTACCTGACTAGTTAATTGACTTCATCTTGGAATCTGAAAACTTGAGGTTGCTGTCTGCTGTTGTCACTGGTGAAATTTTGTCGCCTTTGCTAAGGTGACTCACACCAGTAAGAAAGAAAATTGAGAAGCTGGAGGTTACAAATGTGTGTGCTGAACCCATTACGTTTCTAATCACATTACTGTATTTGCATAATTGATAATGATACATAGCAAAGAGACATCTGTTTTGCTTGAAGAGCAGCCCTGTGGAAATTCTGAAATGTTCAAAATGACAGGGAAAGTTGTGTTTTCAACACCATTATCATCAGACAAGACTCTTACTGGTTTCCCTCCCCCCTCCCAAAATACATGCCACATACTTCTCCGTGGAGCATTTTTGAAGTCACACGTATGTGTAAATTTTCAGGAGAAAAGGATATTTCATGCAAGATTGCATTACATTAAAAGTTCAAGACAGAGAAGTCTACCTAATGTTTAAAAACTACTTTTTTTTTTTTTTTTTTAGAACCTCTAAATGTCTTCCAGATTTAAAGTAGAACCAGTAAAAATAGTCTTTATTTGCCATTGTGGAAGGTCAAGCACAAGGTCTTCCACCTGGGCCAGGGCAATCCCCAGTGTCAGTACAGAGTGGGGAATGAATGGATTGAGAGCAGCCCTGCAGAAAAGGACTTCAGGATACTGACGGATGAAAAAATGGACATGAGGCAGCAATGTGCACTCGCATCCCAGAAAGCCAACTGTATCCTGGGCCACATAAAAAGAAGTGTGGCCAGCAGGTCAAGAGAGGTGATTCTCCCCTTCTACTCCACTCTCATGAGGTTCCCCCTGGAGCACTGTGTCCAGCTTTCTTCTCCAGTAGAAGACAGACATGGACCTGTTGGAGTGGCTCCAGAGGAGGGCCACGAAAATGGTCAGAGAGCTGGAACACCCCTCTTATGAAGAAAGGCTGAGAGAGTTGGGATTGTTCAGCCTGGAGTAGAGAAGGCTCCAGGGAGACCTTGTTGTGGCGTTTCAATATTTAAAGGGGGCTTTACAAGAAAGACAGACTTTTTACCAAGGCCTGTAGTGACAAGACACGGGGCAATGGTTTTAAACTGAAAGAGGGTAGATTTGGATTGGACGTAAGGAAGAAATTTTTTATGATGAGTGTGGTGAGACCCTGGCACAGGTTGCCCAGAGAAGTTGTGGATGCCCCATCATTAGAAGTGTTCAAGGTCAGGTCAGATGGGGCTTTGAGCAACCTGACCTAGTGAAGGATGTCCCTGCCCATGGCAGGGGGGTTGGATGTGATGATCTTTAAAGGTCCTTTCCAACCCAAAACATTCTGTGATTTTTTTTTTTCTGAGGAATATTAGATTGTCTTCTCTAGTATCAGTGAAATTGTATGTTTTGCATTCCAGACTGTCTTAATTTCTGGTTTTATACATATATGTGTATCTATTTATCTGTCTCATCTCAAAAAATACTCGAAGTGGAGTGCTATACAAATAAGTGTAGCAATAGCGGAATATCTTCAGTTTATTAGTCCAAAAATCACTTTGGAGAAAAACAGATACTAGTCAGTTGCTTTGTTGTCTTTTTTTAAAACATTTTCTGAATTTCCTTTACCCTCCATGCTTTGTTAACAGTACAGTCCTTACTTTCTGCTGCTTTGTTTTTAGTCTGACATACCTTAAATCGTACTACAAAAAGAAAAAGAAATAAAATAGGTGTCTGTGTAAAATCAGCCAGGGTTTTCTCTTGTTGGTGTGCAGAGGTGGTCTGAGGGAGTCCTTGTTATTTCTCCGATCCTCTTCCTGTATTCTTGTTTTTAGTAATTGAAAGTAATTTTCACAAGTTGCTAACGTCTCTCATATTATATAGATTGACATTTCAAATTCACATTTATGTGTATCCTTAACTCTTCTGTCTTCCAAACAAGAGAATCACCATGTTTTTAGATAAGACAAACACTTCTTTTGACCTAAAGCTAATTTGTAGTACTGCTAGTATCCTTGACTTTTCTTGGTGTTTTGTTGGAGTTCCTTAAGAGATATTTTCATTTAGTGGTTTTGCTTTGATTTATATTTTAAAGCACATAAATTCTGAACTGTGACTGTTGAAGGATAATTGCAGTAAAAATACAGTAACAGGTTGTAAATGGATTACTGCAGGGAAGTGGAAGTGGGATCCTTCCTGGCTGGGGTGGCTTTACGGAGCAGCTGCGTGAGAGTGTTGTCTGTAGAGTTCCTCTTGTAACTTTTCTTGTTCAGTTCTGTACTGACAAGGAAGACAAGGGGCCAAAATGAATCCTCTAAAAGTAGGTTTTATGTAGGTGCGTAAACTTGCACCTAGGAATCAATGTTTGCACACAGCCTGCAGTATAGTGACATTATAGTGACATTATAGTGACATTATAGTGACATTATAGTGACATTATAGTGACATTATAGTGACATTATATATGGCAACGAGGCTGGTGAGGGGTCTGGAGAACAAGTCTTATGAGGAGCGGCTGAGGGAACTGGGGTTGTTTAGCCTGGAGAAAAGGAGGCTGAGGGGAGACCTCATCGCTCTCTACAACTACCTGAAAGGAGGTTGTAGCGAGGTGGGTGTCGGTCTCTTCTCCCAAGTAACTAGCGATAGGACGAGAGGAAATGGCCTCAAGTTGCGGCAGGGGAGGTTTAGATTGGATGTGAGGAAAAATTTCTTTACTGAAAGAGTGGTTAAACATTGGGACAGGCTGCCCAGGGAAGTGGTTGAGTCCCCATCCCTGGAAGTATTTAAAAGACGTGTAGATGAGGCGCTTAGGGACATGGTTCAGTGGGCATGGTGGTGTTGGGTTGACGGTTGGACTCGATCTTAGAGGTCTTTTCCAACCTCAATGATTCTATGATTCTATTCTATGATTATTCTTTGACAATAAGTTACTGTAGTTTAAATATTACATCATGACAACTGAGGCAGTGTATTATTAATTATGTATAAAATAGTTCTTGTGTGCAGGCTTCTATGTTGGAGAAAACTTTATGAAATGTCTTGGGGATTTTCCCTACTTAGGGGAGTTTTCCAGTGGCTTGTGCTTACCATTTTGATGTACCTGAAGAACTTTGGTGGTATAGTCTGCCACGCTGTATAGCATTCCGGGAAGTAGAAACTTAGTTATTGGCTGCTTCTTCTCTATATCTCTTTGCTGCATTTAGGTTTTCCTTTTCTCTCCAACAAAAATAACAGCAGCAAAAAATATGTATTCAATTTTGACATATGCTTTTATTGTGAAAATAGCACCCCAGAAGCATACGAGTAAATAAACCAAAAAGACTTTTGGAAATACTGCAGTCATCAAGTTCCATGGAATAAGGGCTGTCATGTGGTAGCCAAATGGTGTGTGTACTCATTTTAAAGCAGTATTTTTAAACTGCTGTGAACCACTTAGTCCTTGCTTTATTATAAAGGCTGTTGTCAAAAATACAGTCTAGGCATTTTCAAGTCACTGTGGTATTTTGAGTGAATCCTTAAGTTTGCTGGAATGATCTGAACTATTCCATTTATATTTACAATTGACAATCAAGTGCAAAGGCATAGCCCTCTCTCACTTTAGCATTCTGAAACAAAGCACAGTTTAGAGGAAAAGATCAAGAATGATTGATTTCTGGACCATCTGCAAGACTGTATACAATACAAGTCGGTTTAAGAACCTTGACTTCTAGTAACTGGACAATGGGCTTTGAAAACCAAAAGAACCTAAAGTGTTGTTTTGCTATCTAAGAGACCAATTGGTTGTAGGTTATTCTCTCTATTAAGCAAGAAAGTAAATCACCACTTGTGATTTACATAAATCACCACTTGTGATTTACACCTCCTACATACAACTTTAAGAAATGTTTGTGATTTGGGGCCATTTTTCTGTAATGTGGAGTAAGTTCTTATATTTAAGTGTGGGGTTTTTTATCAGGAGTCATTATCAGAGGTAGGAAGATAATAAATGCTTATTGAAGAAAAGGTCCATCGCTTGTTTTCAAATTCTGGATTAACTTAAGGTACTAAAATACATTTCATGGAGGCAGATTTTTTCTTCTTCATGTAGTATCTTTAAATCTGATACATTGAAATCCTTTTCCATTTATGCAAGTTAACAAAAGTATAACATCGATAAGAGGTTTGTTTATATCCCTGAACCATGATGGCTACTTCTACTGAGGTTTGTGTTCAGTTTCTCTTCTGTACAGTGTCTCTGCCATATCTTGTAGTAGCTGTTCTGTCTTTGTGTTGGTGTTTCCCCTGTGTTTATTTATATGGTGGTCTAGCTTCTGAATATTCTTATTTTTCTTGCTTTTCTTCTTTCTAGCCTTTCCCCCTTATTTTTCTGATTATTGTTTTGTGTTTCATTGTTGTCTTGTACCTCTTGAAGCGAAGGTTTCTTTCTTCTGTTGACAACATGAATGGCTTGTAGCTTTGATCTGCTCTTGCGGAACGTTTTTATGGAGTCAGGATTGTCTTCAGCATCATCTGCTTTGATAATGACTGGTACGCTGTGTTATACTTCCCTGATGCCTCTGTCTCATGAAGTTAATTGGATGGGTGACACCTTTTTAGACAAGCTGTGGTGTTGGGGTTTTGTTTTTGACCACCATCAATGATTTGGCACTTCTGTGCAAGTAGAAATTCTAAACAGTTCGTGGCAGATGAAAACATAAAAAGAGACATATAGTCTTTTATAGGCTCTGAAGCAAAGCACTAGCAAGAAGTAAGATAAATTAAGGGAAAACTAAGTCAAGCGGGCAAGTTTTTATGTGAATACCATCCTGAATTAAGATTTAACAGTAATTCACATAGATTTAAAGGTTATAGAGAGGAAAACACAATTTTGTTTTGACTTGGTTTGACTTAGACTCCGATAGATGATGTCAGCTAGGGGTAACCTGTGAGATAACTTATTTGAGAAGTGGTGAGAGAAGGATGACAGTGGCTAATTGTGAAAATTCTTACACAGTTTAATTCTGTGGTAATTGTCTTAAACAGTTAAAATACTGACTTTTGAAAAATGTGCTATAGGAATGTTAGTGATCTCTCTTCTCCCCCCCCCCTTTTTTTTTTTAAATGAAAGATGACTTGAGGAAAGATACAGCTTTGGAGGTTTCAAAGCTATTTCTGGGAAAATACACTTAAAGTTAACATAGATAATGCTAATTATGTATATACTAATGACATATTTCTTGACTGTTTTATATACTCTGTATTCAATTGTAGTTAAATGTAAACATAAGTTGAAAACTTATGCCCCAACTACTTCACCTGATGATACTCTTCTTGGAATTTAGCATAGAAAAGAATTAGATATTTGTAGTTTATAAATATAATTCTGCTTTAAAAACAGGGCCTGCTCGTTCTTATAGCAGGTACTTTATGTGACTGTAGGAGCATCATGTCCTGTTTGCGTGCAGCCGGTTTTGGTCCTGATTGTAAATTACTACAAATGAAATAACTTAGTGGAGAAAATTGTATTTGTTATATTTATTAGTTTGAGCTATGTCCACTTAAGGTCTCTTCTTCAAGGAGCTTTCACAGATGTTAATTGGGGTAGCAATCCTCCCCTGCCTCCCCTTTTATTTCAAATGGATTTCTAATAGGAATTTTGAAGGCAAAGTTAAAAATGGTATATTTCTATTAAAGCTGTTGTGTAGAAACTCAAAATCTTACTCTATTAAAAAATGAGTGTATTTTTTTTTTAGGATGCACAGATGAAGCACTGATAATGATAACGATAAATGAAATATTTCCTGTTACGAACCAGCCTTTGGAGAAATAGCTGAAAAATTATGAGAAAAGATCATGATATATACTTGTCTATGTTTTTGCACTACCCTTATTTTAAATGCTGGTTCTATTAAAATTTATCGTAGACTTAGGAATAGGAATTTTAGGGCTGTTGTAATTTACTAATGAACTTTTCTCTGTACTAAGGGTTTGATTGTAACTGTACTGCTGTGATATGCAGTGGTGTATTTTTCTTTGTATTTTTATTAGCTACTATGTGTGTAAAATATAAAACATAATACATGCAAGGCTGGATGCACATTGGGACTAATTTTCAGCAGTAGCAACTTGTAAATGCTGTTGCAATAGAATTTTCCTCTGAAATGTTCTTTTTCTTATTACCTTGCTGTGTAAATTACTTGCAGAATTGCTACTTTTTTAGGACTTTTTTTTTTTAAAATCCAGGTGGCTCTGCTGTGTTCTAGATCTCTAAGCAGCTGGGAGACAAGCAAATGTATTGATCTCCAGTTAACTCTCTATTATGTTGAAAGACTACAGATAGACATGTAGAAATGTCCTGGCAGAGTAGAGCCCAGAAAATTTCTTGTTAGTCTTTCAAAATGGTGAATTTCATCAGTGTCTTGAAGAAACTGCAAAAGTGTGTAGCTACTAAACTATGAAGACCAAAGTTCCAGCTGTGCTAATAATGCAGGTTATACGTTTTAACAGTTTAAAGAACTTACTGACTGATGCAGTTTCATTCACATTTGCTAAATAGTTGAAGTTATCTCTGTACCCATAAGGTGAGGATTTTTATATTCTAAAGCTCAGCTCTGGAGACACAGCTATGTATTAGACTTCATGATAGCAGAACATGTGGTTCTTCAGCAATGATCCGACACATTTATTCTCTAGAAATAGTTCTACTACAAAATTGTAATACTAAATAATCTAGGCCTATGCAGCATTGTGAGTTATATACAATTCTAAGATAAAGCGTTTGTTCTTTATGAAAGAACTCCAGTTACTTGTGTTCTCCGAAAGCTTGTATATGGAGGTACACAGCCTGCAGTACTGAGACATTACTAACAGCTCTGTAGCTTATTGCAGTACTAACATACAATGGCTCTTAATTTAGGCCCTTTTCCCTGACTTGCTGAGAGTCACTGGCACAGATGCTTTATGTATTTAGTTCTCCATATTTAGAAGGATGTATTGGAGAGAAATCTTTCATTGGAGCTATTACAATGAGTCACCAAGTGCAAACTGCCCATTAGAAAAAAAAAAACCAAACTGAAGAGGCTTTATTTGGTGGCCTGTGTATTGAAATACAAGTTCCTTAGAATGTCCCATTTACCAACCTGTTAATTAGTTAAAATTAAACTACTTGGAAGTCCTTTATCCTTTTCAGGACATGATAATTAGTATTCAGTAAGATTAAATAGTGCAGTTTTGCATTTATAATCTTCATTAACTACCTGGTTGAGGTGATGGAATACACCATCAGCAAGCTTGTGGATGACACCAAGTTGTGTGTGCTGGAGGGCAGGGCTGCACTTCCGAGGGACCTCGACAGGCTGGAGAAATGGGCTGGCAAGAACCTTCAAAGGTTCAACAAAGAGTCTGAAAATTGAAACAGAACAATGCTGCGCAGTAGTACAGGCTGGGAACTGATGGCTAGAAAGCCACACGTTGCAGCAAATGGCATCGCTTTCCTGGTGGACACCAAGTTGAATGTGAGCCAGCAATGTGCCTTTACTTAGCAAGAATGAAGCCAGTAGCTGAGAGAAGGGATTATTTCTGTCTGCTTGGCATTTGTGTGACTGCATCTGTCACAGTGTCTAGTTTTGTGCTCCCCGGTACGGGAAAGATGCTAACATACTGGAGCAGGTCTAGAGGAAGACTGCCAAGATAATTAGGGGGCAGGAGCACATAATGTGAAAAGAGAAGCTGGAAGAGCTGGGTCTCCTCAGTGTTCAGAGAAGACTAGGGGCAGGATCTTGTTTTCAATTAATGCGAGGGTACAGAGAAGACAGAACCAGACTCTTCTTGGAAGAGCTGGGTGACGGGGCTAGAGGCAACAGAAAAAGTTCCAGCAAAGGATGTTTCAGTTAGACATTAGGAAAAGATTTACACCATGAGGGTGGTCAAATGCTGGGACAAGTTGCCCAGAGAGGCTGTGGGATCTCCATCCTTGGAGATACTCTGAACTTAATTGGGAACGGCCTTGAGCAGCCTTTGAAGATTGCCCTGGGTAGAGAGTATTGAAGCAGTTGACCTCTAGAGGTTCCTTTCAATGTAAATAAGTGCTTGCTCCATATCAGATGATACGATTGCACAACCAACCATTTTCTCCCTCCTCTGCGTACAACTGGTCCTGGCCCAGCTGAAGCATGTGACCCAGGGGGCTGTGGAGCTTCATAGAAGAGAACAATACGATTATCTTATGTAAATTCTACTATACTGCTCAAACCCTGTTTTTTAACCTGACTTCTGCATAGTCAAAGATTTGAAGTGATTATTAGTTTAGTGCTTTGAATATCACATGTGTCTGTAATGAAATAGACTAATCCTGAATGAGGTATCTTTTTCCAGAGTTTTGTATTTTTAAATACCGTTGGGGTTCTTTTTTCTGTACTATGACTTTAAAAATTTTTCCTGCTATGCAGAAGTAGCCTGATTCCTTGTGCATCCTTTCAGGCAATGAAATAAATGTATCATTGTATTTGGAATACAGGTTTATTCTGTTTTTATTTGTTTGTTGAGGTTTGATTTTTAATTGGGTTTTTTTTTCCCAAATAGATAAATCCAGATGTTCTCATAAGTAAGCTGCCTGAGGTTTATACTTATTTACTTCATAAAGGAATAGAAAATTAAATTCATTTGTCTGGAATGGGAGTTAGACAGGCAGCATGTTCTAGTATAAAATACTTTGTAGTAATGTTTAACTAAAAAGAGATAATTTGGAGGGTTTGGTCTCTTGTTACCCTGGATGTTATTACAACGTAAAATAAGCAAACCTTAATAAAACAGTCACATAATTTTACTGTAAAGGCAAATTAAAGTGCCTATTGATTTGGTCTTTATTTCATAGAAATACCTTTTAAGTTCAGCCTCACTGAGCTCAATTCAGAAATCCTGTTGATTTTTTTTTTTCTTCATGTATTCCTATTATATATACAATGAGTGAGGAATTAGTACAAAGAACCAGAGTTTTAAAAATCAACCTTTAAGAAGGTGGTGGGTTAATTTTTTTGTTTCACACACACACACACACTTCTGGTTTAGGTATTCGTATGGTTTTCTAAGAAGAGAATGAGTCAAATTTCTCCTAAATTAGTCACAAGTCTTAAAAGTATACTGAATTAACTTCAGTTTTGTAGGCTGTGGTATCAGGGTAGCCATAAGGAGTTACTAATAACTATGTCCTTCATTATTTTGCAAATATATAAAGGTTCTCAATTTTAGCATCTACTCATGAGTGCGAGGGAAGAAATCCTAAACCTAAAATCATGTGTTTCCTGGGAATAACTTCTGTATGAATTATAAAATTTCTAGCAAAACCAGGCAGTATTTTCTGTGTGTCTTCAGCATGTTTTAGCTCCTTCAAAGTAATGATGACATGCAGATCAAAGCAGACTGGGTTAGTGCTAAATGGAGTTGTTCAAAAAAGTTTCTTTTTGAAACTTAAAACCTTGGTATGAACTTTGAACAAAAAAATATTCCCAAACCAGTCTACCCACAGCTTATTGTGAAAATAAATCCTTTCACATTCCTAAAGCCAGTCAGTATACCCTAATCACGCCTTGCTTTAGCTATTGTATACTTTATTTTCCCCAGTACTGCCTGGGTCTGCTTACTCTGACTCTGGTGATTCATGTCCTTTCCAAACTGCCCACCCAGCTGCTGTATCCAAGCAGCTGTAACCGAGGGCACCCAAGAAATGTTCTGATGCAGTAATTGTATGTTGTGGCCCCGATTCCCTACAACTGAGGATGCTTCTGATAAAGAATTGTTTCTCTTTGTATTTAAATGTGTTGCATTCTTAAAAATGGAAGTGACTTTAAAATTTGTCCGCGTAGAACTGAAGACCTGAGAGCAGTATTCTGCTTTCAGAATTGATTCAATGGGACACGAGGCTGTAAAATGCAAAGTTTGTTTTTTGTTTTTTTTAATACAGTTTGCTGTTCTAATTGATTAAGGAAATAAGATTTCCATGTTACACAGACACTTGATTACATCCTGAAAATGGGCAAGCTATTACATAGGTGGATTATGTGCCTTTTAGAGTCTGTGGTTCCAGCATTCCTGATTTCTGGAACATTCCAGCCTCATGCCCTTCTACTGCAATACGGTATGTTTTCATACAAACCACCACTTGAAAAGGGAGTCTTCTATATTTATTTCATCTCTTTATAGAGGTGTATTTTTTGTTACTGTTAGTCCTGGCTGTTCTTTAAGCTGTTAGGTGCTTGCTTCAAAGATGCTTCTTACTTTTACTGTAATACAAATACTGTTTCATTTCTCTCACTTCTTGTCTATTGCTCTTTTTCCCCTTCTGAATCTTCTAGAGAGTAGTTTAGTGCAATTAGAACATGCTTCTTGCTATGTAGGATGTGAGTATATACAATTGAAAATCTGATCCATGGATTGTTCCCCAGCAAGTTTTAAGTCTGTTACAAAATATGATGCAACGGGCTACGCGATATAGGAGGGAAGGAAGGGATGACTGTCTGTTGTTAAACATCACCTTTTCCCAAAGGGCAAGTGGATAGGGACTACATTAGACATATTTCCCCTCCCCCCCTTCAAGACTCTGTTTGTTCAAAAAGCTTTGTGCCAAATTAGTAGAGTTTGTTCTCACCAGAGTCCTGCTGAGCCTCCTGCAGCTAAACCAAACACCTTTTACCAGTACCTTCTTGCCCCACTCCTGCTTTTTGACTGCCAGGGTAGCAGAGCTTGAATGTCTTTGTCTTCTAGTAAATGCAAGCTGTTGTAAATGCAAAGTAAATGCACTGCCTGTTGGACAGTGATTTTAGTTGTCTTTCCGCCTAGGTCTTGCTTGCCTAGCATCAGGCACTGGAATAGCATCTGCTGCTGCTATTAATGATCATCTTTTTTTTTTTTTTTTTTTTTTTTTTGCATAATGAGATCAAAACTGGACCCAGACCCAAGTACCAGTTCTGCTGACATTTTTGGAAAGGGCAAGGGTGAAGTTGCTTTATCAGTTATTCATTGGGAGTTTGCATCCTGATATAGTTTGATACTCCTTTGTACACGGCTCACCATAGGTACTTGCAAGCTTGGGTGCAGTCTACAGCAGCCAGTGCTGCCTCTGGTGCTGTGATGCCTGCTCTGTATCTGCAGTCTCCCGCTCCACCCACCTGCATCCTCCAGTCCATGCTCCATCCACCATCCCCTTCTGAATGCACTGCCACTGTCAGAGTTGTAGCTGATAAAATAATGCTGGGCTACAAGAGAAATTTCCTGAAAACTGTTCTGAGTTTAACTAACACAGTGGTGCTGGTGTACTCCTGCCTTGCCTCCAGCACCCAAACAACTGTGGGCTTTGCACAGTTTGCACATTGCTGGTGTTTCTGCTTTTGTCTGCACTTCAGTTTGAACAAACATTGTTTTGAAAATATTTCCATTCCTTACAGCATGCACTGGTACAAATAATCCTGCCTCTCTATCACTGCTGCCATGCTCTGGCTGTTTGGACCATCAACATCCGGGAAAAAAACCCAAAACGGGGAACTGATCTGAGTTACAGCTATTCTGCTTCTCTGCGCAGTCACAAAGGCATGTGCCAGTACAAAACAAGGGAAAGTGCGGGAATATGGACAAACAGGAGGGGTGGATCAGAAACAGAAAGGGCAGGATCAGCTCTGGTGTCAATTAAAACCACTTTAGAAACTACAGTCTAAGTTCTCAAACAACATTAGCGTCATAAAAAGATAACAGAGGCAGATTTCCAGTTTGCTAAGTGCATGCTTCATAATAACTATAAAAATGACTTTATAATTTCTGAAGCTTTCAGGGAAGTTTGGTAGAGGTCACGCACTGATCTGGGCAGCGATAACAGGGAACTGGACCTGGGGGAGACGAACAACCCAAGACAGGAACAAGAAGTATAGGGGAAAAAGAAATGCACTTGTTTTTTTGGGGGGGAGAGGGGGATTCTCTTGTGGTGCGTTTTACTTTACAAGCAGGAAGAACTATTCTTAAATAAGTGCCTGTGTGTTACGTTGGCACTGGAGCAGGTCCCCAAGGGATTCCTGAGCATCACAACTCTGCAAGCTGCTGAAACTAATTCAGCTGGTTCCCCCAGCTTATGTCTCATCTACCACTGCTTGCTTTTGCTCCTGCAGATGTGTGCAATGAAACTGGCAATGGGATTCTTCTTCTAACAAACTCTGTATTCTTGGACTTTACCCCAGTGGATTTTTGTCTCCAAAAATCTTTTTCAGGCAGCCAAATACAAGTTCTACCAGCACCTGGTAGCAAATGCTGGGCTGATAATTGAACTTTTCCTAGTGATAGGTCAGGCTGCTTAAGAACAGCTTTACCAGTCATGGTAGAGGAAGGTGAATGGGCTTGTCAAGCTGAAGGAGAGACATGGTGACTTGACCGATGGCAGTAAGCCTGCTCTTTTACGTAAGCAGGCTGGATTGCATAGTCTCAGGTGACCACACACCATCTTTGGCTGTGTGTCTGCTGTCACTGCTTTGCAGCCAGGCTTGGTAGACATCAAAGTAAAAGTCTCCCCTTATGTGAGGAGGCATGCCTAGCTATGGAGGTAGCAGGAAGGGGATGCGTGTCCTAGTCACAGCAGCACCACCACGGCGGGGAAAGCCCATGTGCAGATGTCCTCTGTGACTTTGTGAGCAGCATTCAGAAATAGCCCTGGCTAAGAATCTCCTGTGTGGTGTCACTGACACCTCCCGAGTCAGGAGGATAATCTGGATCTTTCTGTTCTGCAGGACCTCCCTGTCTAACGTAGCAGCAAATAAGGGACACAGAGGTCCTAAAAGTCACCTTACTTAACCAGAAGTACTGGATCCACTGGTGAGCTAGCTATGTTTGCAGCACAGTCAGTCATTCTTTTCTTATGACCCTGGGAACTGTATGGAGCAGACGTGGAAGGAACAGTCAGTGATGAACACAGCCCAGGCTGTGTTAACTCCACATTATATATTTTGATACTAGATGGGCTCGTGGGCAAGCAGTATTAGAAACAGAGGGTACATAAGTCTAGTAAATGCTGCTTCTCAGAACACATGCTTGCTGGCACAGTAAGTGGCTGTAAAAAGAGGTAAGGCAGCAGCTTTCCCTCCAAAAAAAAAACCACCATCCTGCAAAAACTTGGGCAGTATGCAAAGGCGAATTAGTGGACGAGGCATGAGATGATCTTGGCTACTGGATACCAAGACAAAGGCTTTTGCTGAGGCAGGGGAAGCATTACTGTATGACCATTAGCAACCTAGTATTGATCAGACTTAAATCTGGTACCTCAGATGATTTGGTTATATGGAGATCCAGCATAACTGTCAAATCACAATCTAAATCTTTTTATAATGATTCCCTTCTTTAGACTGCAGTGTTCTGGTTTAAAGCATAAAAAAGTAAAGTATTTCCTGGCTGGCATATTAGACTATAGAATTAGTGTTGAATCCTTAAATCTGTTTCTGCACAGAGGAATTTTCTCCTTCGTATTGGGAGGACTCCAGTGAAATTTTTCAGGTATGCTTTGGCCATTCGAGTGTTTTCTGTGCAGAGGTGTCTCCTTGTTCTTCCCCAGCAAATGTGAAGTGGAGAAGAATGGTAATAAAGAGTGACAAGCTTTACTGACTACAGGAGAGCATGGGAACAGGGAAATTGTGGGGAGAGGGGCAATTTTTTTCCAAATTCCCTTTTATTTGTTGTTGCTATGAAGTAAAGGAGTAAGGAGAAGCAAGGTCTGTGTATGTGATAGCATGAACATTATCAGAGTAGGAGAAAAAACACACAAGACTGCTTATGCTTTCCTCTTTCTTCTGTAGCGGCTGACTACAATCTTTCCTTGATAATTCAGCATCTCTCAGTGAGAGAGGTCTTTCTTGAGAAGATGGGGAGGGAAATCTAAAATAATTCATTTCAATTCTTAAAAGACAGACTATCACTCCTCCATCTTAATGTAAAAAATAGGTCTCAAGAATATTCTAGATGTGCTTTACAGATTTCCTGCATTCTGGCTGAATCATGTAAGGTAAAAGGAGATTAGCATAGACACCATCCCTTCATCAAGTATTGTTTGCCACAGTGAGATGTATTTATTTGGTGATGAGAGCCAGGGTCTAGTTTTGTAGGTCTGATCTCAGAACTGTCAATCTGTGTTGAGTCTTGTGGAAAAGCTGCGGAGACTCTGTTTCAGGTTATTTTCCTCAGTATGAATATGGGGTTTTTTTAGTACACTTTTTGATAATTAAAACTGTGCAAAAAACCTGCATTTTGTTGTGTGTAACCTCTTTTAAGAACTAACTTGGTGCTGGATTACTGGAGGTGGGTTAACATGATGCAATTTTTAAAAGATTCCAAGACAGGCTTGGGGAACAGCAGATGCGTAAGCCTGATGCCTGTTCCTGGAATATTAGCAGAAATGATGTAATAACGGACCAAATTAGCAAATATGTGGATAAATGTGATGTTCTGAGGAACAGTCAACATAGCATCATAACGGTAAGTCTGGTCTCAGAAACTTAGTGAAATTCTTTGAAGAAGTTAGCAGGGAAAATGCATTTGATATAATCTGCTTGGATTTTCAAAGGGCATTTCACACGATCCCTTGCTTAGAAGTCTTAAAGAGTCCATGCAGCTTTGGGAAAGAGGGAGGGTCCTTTGCATGCAGAAGTTGCCAGTTAAAAGATAGGAAATGGGTAGGAATAAAGAAACAGTTTTCACAGTGGTTGAAGGTTACTGATCGAGTCCCAGATAGATCAGTGCTAGGACCTCTGCTGTTTAATGTGAGGATAAATGGTCCGGAAAAGATGGTAAGTACTGAGATGATTGTCTCTAGACAATACTACAAACACAGTGTCAACTGTGTCAATTCAGAAGAATTTTATGAGACTGAATGGTAAATAGCATATTAAACTCAATATAGCTAAAGGTGAAAGATTCACAGGGTTGGGGGGAAAAAAAAGGGGTCCTAAATTTATATAGAAAATTATTCTCTTAATTATTGCCACCCAGGAACAAGATCTTGAGGTTCTAATAAAAACTGAAGAAAATCAGCTTAGTCCTTAGTACCAGTCCAAAAAGTAAATCAAATGTTGAAAGAGTAGAGACCATGCCACCACCATGTAAATCCATGCATTTTGCATGTTGTAAACAGCTCCTTGTCTCCTAACTCAAAAAGGTTTTAGTGGCACTGGAAATAGATCAGAAGAAGCAGAAAGGATCCTAAAAGTTGCACAGAATCCATTCCTTAAGAATTAGGGTTAATCAATCTGTAAAAGAGCAACCTGTAAACAGATTGGTATGACAAAAGGGTGATCACCTGTAAAAGGTGATATGATAGAAATCTCTAAAATCACAAGTGGAATGGAGAGAGTAAATGGGAAAAGTTTTTTGCTGTCTACCTCTCGGTTCTTGTAGACAGTGAAAATGAAATTTAACAAGTGGCAGGTTAAAAACAGATGTTTCTTCACAATGAATAGTTAAGCTGCAAAATTTCAGGATGCTGTGGCTGTTAAAATTTTCCATAGATTCAGGCAGTTTTTGAACAAATTAATGAAAGAAAAATGCATTACAGATTATTAATATAAAAACAGCACATCTGGCTCAAGCATTCATCCAGTGGTAAATTGCCGAAAACTGGGAGAGAGTATTGTGGAAAAGTATCATTTCATGCTTGTCCAGTTTTTGTACTTTTCATTGGTATACTCTGCTGGCAACTCTCTGGACAAAGTATTGGATGAGAAGTATCTGATCCAGTATGGTCATTATTGTAACTATGTTTATAATCTTTGGAAACAAAATGGGAAAGAAAAATGCATATATTTTATTTTGTAGCTTTTAAAAAGACTTTTAAAAGAACTAAAGTTATATATCATCTGTTTGATTTCATATTTGTGAAGTCTAAAACGAGTGGAAATTTTGCTGCAAGCCAGATATAATGCTGTTTCATGAAAGCACGCAATAAATTGTATTAATCAATAAAAAGTTTACGTATAAACAGTAGAAGTGGTAAATGAGATTGTTAGAATTGAAGGAGTAATCTAGTTGTCATTAGTAACATTTGAGTATATATAATGAAAATCATCTTAAGCTTGCTTTAAGATAATGTCTTGAAATAGAATTGCTGTTAGGGATAGGATTATTTCAAGGTAGGAATAAACTAGGTTTTCTCCCATTTAGAATTTTGGATATTTATTCCTAAGCAAAGTTTGCCTTCATTTTTGAGGATTGACACTTTTTTTCCAGTCAGTCTGAAATAACTTCCAAAACAGCAAAGGACTCTTACCACTCTTCGTCAGACCTACAGTCATTTTAAATTTATACTATAACCTTTCCAAATCTACAGAGCTGAAAAAAACCCTGTGGGTTTTGCTTTTATATTTTTTTAAAGGCTTGTCTAATATTTTTGTAATCCCTCTTTTTTTAGCTTACTAATGTAGCTACAAAAAGCTCATTAAAGTTTTTACTTTCTTAGTCTGCTGTAGAAGCCAGATAATTTTTCAGGTTTCCAAACTGAATATCAATTGAACCCATTATTGGAAGAAAACATTGGCTCCAAGAATCTATTATAATTTTTGGAGTATTGGACACTGTGGATGCAAACAATAAGAACGCTCATGAGTAAATATGAATGATGAAGAATTCTGATTTCAGGACAAGGTCAATCACTTTAGTTGTTGGACTAAAGAAATTTCTTCCCTTAGCAGATTGTTCATTGTCTAATTAGGCTTTTTACAACTCTTTCTGTAATATGTAGGACTGACTGCTAGCAGGAAAGATAATGGATTATATAAATTTCTGAGGTTGCGATCCAGGAAAACAGTTTCTCTGTAACATGCAGAAGAAGGTAAATAAAACTGAGGAATGCAACTCCTGCAGGTCTTAAACATCTGTTAAACTCATTCTGGTGTTACATCCACAGAATTCCCCTGGAGAAGATATCCAAGGTTCTGCTAGAAGTTCAGCACCATCCTGATCCTTAATTCTTGATCTTGGCCGGCACAGGGATAGGAGCCCTTACTGTCATCAAGGATCCTTCATTTCTCAGTACCCAAAAGCTTGCTCTCTTTCTTTTGTGAAAAATCATGGATTCTTTCATGAATTGGGGCAGTAGTTTTCATCCAGAAACTGTTGCTCTACATCTTTATCTTTTGCTGTATCAGGTAGCCATTTACCTAGGTCAAACATTTCTTCGATATAATAGTTTTAGATCATCAAATTAGGCTGAGATTGTATCTTCGCATTGCCCCAGACACCGTCAAAAGCCTTCTTGTCTGCCTTTTCTTAGCTTTTAGCACAATTGTAGGATGATGTCCAAAGAGATGTTTTGATGTTGTTTAATCCAAACTCATGGAAGTTGCTGTTAAATTACTGCATTGTGGATGAAGAAATTTTTTAAAAGACTTTGTCTGAAGGAAGAATCATTTGATTATATAGGTATCGTGGTTTAACCCCAGATAGCAACTAAGCACCACACAGCTGCTCGCTCACTCCCCCCCGGTGGGATGGGGGAGAGAATCAGAAGAGTAAAAGTGACAAAACTTGTGCGTTGAGATAAAGACAGTTTAATAGGAAAAGCAAAAGCCGCGCACGCAAGCAAAGCAAAACCAGGAATTCATTCCCTACTTCCCATCGGCAGGCAGGTGTTCAGCCATCTCCAGGAAAGCAGGGCTCCATCACGTGTCGTGGTTACTTGGGAAGACAGTCGCCGTCACTCCGAACGTGCCCCCTTCCTTCTTCTTCCCCCAGCTTTATATGCTGAGCATGATGTCATATGGTATGGGATATCCCTTTGGTCAGTTGGGGTCAGCTGTCCCAGCTGTGTCCCCTCCCAAGTTCTTGTGCACCCCCAGCCTGCTCACTGGTGGGGTGGTGTGAGGGGCAGAAAAGGCCTTGACTCTGTGTCAGCCCTGCTCAGCAGTAACGAAAACATCCCTGTGTTATCAACACTGTTTTCAGCACAAATCCAAAACATAGCCCTATACCAGCTACTATGAAGAAAATTAATTCTATCCCAGCCGAAACCAGCACAATAGGCTGCTTAGTGAAACGTGGTATGATGTAGCCTGTGTGCTAAACCAATAAAACCATTCCTGGCTTTCTACAACAGTATTGCAATAATTTAAAATGAAAACGTACTGCAGCCTGGTTAGCCTTAATCAGTACAAATGCCGTTGGATTTGTTGGAGCACGGATGCTCTTTTATTGTTACGACACATTTCTGCATGAGCAGAGAGTTTTTTGTTTTCAGGCGTAACAAGAAACTGAAACAGTGGGTGCAATAGTGAAATGTTCCAGCAGACACAAGATGTAGGAATCTGGTGACCTGAATGTTGTGGTTTAGAATATAAAGAATGGGGTTTATATCAAAGTTTTGCTGTTTAAGAAAGACTGTAACAGACAAATGTAACAGGACTTTTAAAAGAACTATTAAAAAAAGAAGTGGATCTCTGTTCACTAATATTCTTTGGGCATGTGAGCTGAAGTGTATGCCAGGCAGGAGTGAGCAGAAAACTCCCTGGTTGATACTCCCAAACTTCTCAGCAATCTTAGCTGTGAAAAGAACATAGAAAAAGTGAAATTAAAAATTATTTCATTTCTATCATAGAACATCTGCTTTCTTTACTTATGGCTCAGATTTTTAATATAAATACTAATTGTAAAGTGCATCGTAACATGTTTTTCTTAAGCTTGGATGTCAGGAAGGGTAGTATTAATGTTTTGTTCATGCTTCAGGGAGACTAGTTTCAACAACTAGTTTGCTAATTTGAAGGGAAAAGCTCACTTTTCTGTGTCACTGGTTTAGGGATGTATATTCTGGCAATGAAATTATGAAAAATAATGCACTGTAAGGAACTCAGTGTCTCTGAGTAAGTGATGGCACTTCAGTATTCTGGACATGAGAAATGTCGTAATTTATGGAAAGAGGCAATTACATTCTGTTTAGAGATTTGGCAGTTTTGATGGCTTTAAGTCATTTTCAAAGTCATAAAAACAACAATGTGCTTCAGAAAAACAGCATAGCTACGTGTAGGAGCATGTTCTGTTTGAGCTTGGATGACTTAGAGAAAAATTTAAAGTGTGCGGAGTTACTTTGTACACTCACACAACATATACAGATATGCCAGTGCATGTTCACTGGTTTGACCTCTTGTGTTCAAAGCAGTGACTGAGAGTCATGCTCTGGCTGAATTATTTAAAATAAATAAAAACCCTCGTGACAATACTGAGTAAGGGGTGGTGCAGCAGGGATTTTTGTCAGCTTGAGTTCCTTCCTTGCTCTCTCTTTGTTTCTGAAGGAAGCTTCATTGTCTTGACTGGAGCATTGTATTGACAAGTAGCATAGGTACATACTAATTGAGAAAGTTTCAACAAAAGAAAAATCATTGTAAGTGACTTACATAGTCTCGGTCATTTCCTAGAAATAAAAAAATGCCAGAATAAGGAATGTTTGTTCAGGACAACCACAATTCACCTACTTGTGTAGGCCCTTTATTAATATGTCCTTTAGTTTAAATGAACACCTACTAGTTTTGCCTTATTTAGCTTGCATGACAATGGCCCATGAATGATGAAGGTTTTGTAGTATCCTTTCTCCTTTCTGTTTTCACTTTCCACCCACTGACTACTGCAAACTGTTTTCCCTTGTTTCCTGCTTTTTTCTTGCTCCTGGCAATCCAGCCAGGCTTGTTACTCCTGCTGCTATTTTTCCACTACCTTATCTGGTTGCCAGCAGGAATAGTGAGAGCATAGGAGAAAAGGCATAACTGCTGTTGCTGTCTTCCCTGTTTAGCTTCAGCATGACCCCTGGAAGTGATCACTGAGAAAGTTCCACTAACCATCGAGCACCATTAGCTATTTTATGATCCCAGTGTCTGTACAGTTACCTCTGGTGAAAGCTTCAAGTAAATAGCTGAAGATCTTCTCAAAGTCATAAAGATTTTATTACTTGGGTAAAACAGAATACTTTTTTTAGACCAGTTCTTGAAAATCTTTGTAACATTAAGCCGGTATACTCTGTTCCGTTTCATACAATTTCAATGCCAAATGGGTCAGATTTTGCAAAATAAGGGACTCTGGTAACTTGCATTCTCTTTACTCCATTCCTTACCTTACATAAGAAAGGTAAGTAATAATATTCTACACAGAACGGCAGTCATTTGTATTGCATTAGTGTCTACATCAGTCACTAGGTATGTTGACTATGTTAATAGGAGAACTGATAGCAGAATTAATAGAACTGCGTGGCCAGCATGTGGAGGGAGGTGATTCTTCCCCTCTGCTCTGCTTTCCTCTCATGAGACCCCACCTGGAGCACTGTGTCCAGCTCTGGGGTCCCCAGTAGAAGAAAGACATGGACCTGTTGGAGTGGCTCCAGAGGAGGGCCACGAAAATGGTCAGAGAGCTGGAACACCCCTCTTATGAAGAAAGGCTGAGAGAGTTGGGATTGTTCAGCCTGGAGTAGAGAAGGCTCCAGGGAGACCTTGTTGTGGCGTTTCAATATTTAAAGGGGGCTTTACAAGAAAGACAGAGACTTTTTACCAAGGCCTGTAGTGACAAGACACGGGGCAATGGTTTTAAACTGAAAGAGGGTAGATTTGGATTGGACATAAGGAAGAAATTTTTTATGATGAGTGTGGTGAGACCCTGGCACAGGTTGCCCAGAGAAGTTGTGGATGCCCCATCATTAGAAGTGTTCAAGGTCAGGTCAGATGGGGCTTTGAGCAACCTGACCTAGTGAAGGATGTCCCTGCCCATGGCAGGGGGGTTGGATGTGATGATCTTTAAAGGTCCTTTCCAACCCAAAACATTCTGTGATTCAAGCTCAGGTTGTTTTGGATTTTTTTAATAAGCTTTATTCTCCCTCTGTCTGTTTTCTTTGGCTTGATATTTATCTTGAAGCCAAAAATCATTGTCATGCAACAAGGTTGTGTTTCATTGTAATTACACTAGAGTCAAGAACAATCTTCATAAATACAAACTGTAAATGACATACTATAATTAAATTTTGTTATCCGCAGCCTTTATGCAAATGATTAAACAGTTTGTACGCAGTGGGAAAAACAGCCCAATATTTCAGCAGAGGTGTTCTGGCAAAAGTTAAAAATATTTCTTCAAGTTATGTGTTTGCGTAAATTAATGTAAGATTAGATCCAATATATCTTTTGCCATTTCCCTGCCAGAGTCAGAATTTTGCCAGTGGGTATATTAAATATTTTATCAGAAGTGCAGCAGTTGCAGTTCTGCTAATTTTCTGGCGTACATAAGGTGCAAGTGATGATCCTTGTCACTGCGGTTATCTGAATGGCTCGTTCTTAGCAATGATGACTCTTGATATTCTGTGAACTTAGCAGCATGACAAGCAGGATGCATACCTCTTGGACTGGAAAGAGTTAAATAGTTCCTAAATTGTCTCTCAGAAATGTCGTAAAACGCTTGTGAAATATTGTGTAGAAAACGTATTTTGCTGTGGGAATCCGTCTCATTTTAGACACGCAGTGATCTCCCGGATTCTGTGTTTAGACCTTGAATGAATGCGTTGCTTTGAAGGAGTGCTGACCAGTTAAATTACCTCTTTGTGAAAAGGAAATTGGTTTGTTCATTCATCTGAAAAAAATCAAGATCTCTTTGAAAGATCAGTGGGGTCACATTGTCTTGTAGCTTTACGGAGAACAAAACCAGCATGTAAGAATGCTTCCAAGAAACAATAAAAGTATGTGCGTGTTTGTTTCTAGTCCGGTACGTTTGTGAACATTGTTCATCATCTTTCTCTGACAGTTGAATGTGCTTTCCTCACGTCCCACTTGAATAGCATAGAAACAGATACTTCTTTAATGTAAGCAGAATATATTTTGGAAAGTTTCATCCCATAGATATTTATGAAATAATTATAATGAACCAAGTAGAGATGTACTCTCTCACTCTTCAAAGCATAGCTTGCTTAAGTGAAAATAGGGAACTCTGCATATTCCTTGAAATGGTGTGTAATACTCTTCTCAGTGCTTTCAGTTATTTGGATAATAATAGAGAAATTACAGTAAGCGTTGCTTAGTTTATTGAGAACATGCAACCTGCAGACTATCGGCAGTCTACAGATAGAGCACTGGTCCTCTTAGTAGTGTAGTTATGAGTCAAGAGTCAGTAGTAGGATACTGTGATTGTTGCTTTCCTGTGACGATTTGAAATACCATATGATATTTTGGGAGATTCCACACTGAAAAATCTGTATTTATTTGTTTGCTCACCTTTTTATTTTTACTTTATTAAAAATATATTGCTGTTTTTAAAACCAGTAGGTTTTGTGTTGAAAGGCACTGACTTCAGATATTCATTATTTCTAAATGAAACTGTATGCTTCTAGAAAGTGGTGGAATGATGCTTACTATGTACAGTCGGATTGCAGTTAGCTGACCTTGTGTACTAGCTATCCTTACTTTTTAAGATCTACCATGTGGGCCTCTTGCATATTTACAAGATCCAGCGACAGTGTGACCCTACCAACTGATACTCTTTCCTATGAAAAAGCTTCCTCAAACTGAGACTTCTGCTTCAGGAACAGGCTAAGGTTTCTAAATGTATAAGGGATTTTCAGATCTTACCGTGGAGGAGTGTGCTTGTGAGCAGCCCTGTGTTGCCATCCTCTTTATTTTTGTGCTTTCTGTGGATATGCCTTAGCAGCCAAAAAGTTTTGTTTTCAATTGTATCAGTTTAACGCCACTGAAAATGAGGTTAACATTAAAGCTTTTGGCTGGCCAGATTCTACCAGAGGCTCTCCAGAGGGCTGGCTTTAGGCTGCATTGCAATTTCAAACTCGTTTACCTGAATCTTAACATGGCTTTTAAATTGTGTTAAGCTGAGCAAACATACTTGAAAAATACATCCTGGACTCAGTCAAGGCCAGGGTCAAGGTGCGTTGCACCCTATTTAGATTGGTCAGTCAAGCTCCCCATAGGGTTTTCTATAGCTGTTTGCGTTTCTGTCTTCATTCCTGCTTCATGTCCTAGCAGTGCTCTCCAGTACTGGTTGTCTTTACCCTCAGTTTTTCTAAGCTCATCAATCTGACAGGAACACACAAAGTTCTTCGGACTTTTTGCTCCATACAGTGTCAGTCTATTTATCCCATCTGTCCATTACTCTGTTAACTGTTGCCTTGTAACTCTTGGTGGTGGTTTCACTGTGTACTTTTTGTCTATTGAAACTGATTTTGGAGGGGACACACATTTGTCTTTAACGGAACTGAGCTGGGTTGTTGCTCATCTTACGGTTAAACAAAGTGTGTTTGAGTCTTTTTTGCAAAGCGGCTCCCATCCCAGCCGACACACTGGGCATGAGGTGTGCATGAGGGTAAGGAGAAACCAATCAGAGAAGCGTTACACTACCTGAACGGGGTTCTCATGCTGCCAACATGAGAGACATTGCACTGGTTAAGAACATTAGCAGTTTCTGGTTCATATTCTTTAGCTTATCACTGATGCTAACTGTCCTGTGAGTCATCAGCTGCTGGTACTTCTTTATATAGGGACAGGGTGATATTTGTTCACTTTTGCTTGATGAAAAAGTGGTGTTGTCAGCATTGACCTGTGGTAGAGAAGTCACTTTTATAGACATTTATTGACTAACAGTGTTTTATGCGCTGTATCAAAAGTGTGTTGAGTTATTTTAGTCAGTGGAACAGTCTATAGTGAGCTTTTTATACTAAAACAAAGAGTGTGCTTGAGATTAAAATGCCAGAAATATCAAGCATGTCTGTCTTTAGCTTGACTTAATCTAATAAAATGTCAAACATTTCTTTTTGTCCTTCTTCGCCTTCTGACCTAGATAGAGGATGTCTAAGGGCGGTAGTGTTGGTATTACACTAGGTACAGGTATTATTTTATGTTATTTAAGATTTGGTTAGTCTACACCTGAGGAGTGAAGAGCTAGCCCTAAAAGAGTTCTGCTGTATTTTATGACTGGAGCCTAAAAAGACCATTGAGACGAATATCTCTCTTGTATCAGTAACTAAGTTATAGCAAATTAAATCAGATTACTAAGGCCTTGACAGACGGTTGCATTGGGAACAACTCCAAAGTGTTATCTGGACTTCAGAGAACTTTGAGGGTTTTGTTGTTATTTTAAAAATAATTTTCTAAAGACATGGTGCCCTGGAATGAATATGAAATGATCTGCAATTACAGGTGAGACTTGGATATTCCAGTGCATAATTATAGAATGATAACTCTTTTGTTCCATCTGACTGAATTGCTGCTCCCTAAGGATAAAAAAAAAAGGATACACCAAAACAGATGCTCCTTTTAACTTGTGCCACTGGATTTTTTTCCCCCTGACTATCTGCAGGTATGCTGTCTTCGTCTAACTATCACAGTATACCTTTGATTTGGCTGCACAGTATCTTGTCTCTCCTGCCATGTGTGTATGTACCTACCCCACAGTAGATTTACCACATTTCATTTAGATGATGAATGCAAGTACTGTAGACAACACCATCAAAATTAATGTAGCAATTACTTCAGCTACGTCTATGCAGAATTTTTTCCTTGAAGTGATAACTGCTTCTAGTCTCTGCTGCGGCTGCCCCTGTTGCATCCCTGTAAGTGTACCAATGCAAAGAAAACCAAAGCTATGCTTTTTTTCTCCACAAACTGGACTTGTGAAAGAAGTGTGTCTGAAAGAAAATATTCCACCTGGATGAAGGTCTTTGTGCTTGAGTCAGTAAGCCAAAGTCTCAAATTACTGAGTTGAGCAGTAACTTTAAGCCTTCTACTTGTGGGTACATATGCCAGCATAAAAAGATCGTAACATAAGTTGCTAGACTCTCTATCCCACAAACATATAAATGAGGAAATAATTAATTCTCTCACTACCCTACACTATGTTTTATTCAAGTCATCTCTCAACATTATTGCCACTTTTCAACCTTGGTATTTAAAACACAGAGAACGTTATACTGGTGATCATTCTACAAAGGGTGAGATGTTGACATATCAATTATTTTTTTGGTCTGTACTTCAACGTGTAAAATGTAACACTGAATTTGATAATGTCAAGCTCCATTCACAGAGGTTTAAAGTGGCAGAGGTGCTTTCATCATTTCCTGTTGATGACTTCAGAACTTTTGGCACAAACCTTAGAATATTTCAGTGTGTAAAAAAAAACTCCAAAACGCCAAAACCAAACAAACCAAAACCAAACGAACTCCCCCCACACACACTTTTCCATTACTCGATTCTCAAGCTTTCCTAGTGCATTTGTTACTTAAAACTTTGCAGAAATGTTCCTCCGGATGCAGGTATCCAGCAAGAGCAATTTTTGCCCATTAATTAAAATTTGGCAAATCTTAAATCTTTACTGTAAACACGTAAAAATTAGCTTTAGCCTAACTTTTTCTGCTACATCTTAATTATAGACATCTCTACCAGCCATACATAAAGTAGGTACACACATTTGAATGTTTGATTTTTAATTTTGTTCTCTTGGTAAAGTGAGGAATTTTTTGGCACTGTGGTGCTCTTTACTTTGCAGAGAGGGGAGGGGGCAGGGGAGGAAGAGGAGCACTAACCAGGGCTTTTTCTGCTGTGTTTGGGAGAGGGCTTAGTATCCTGAGAGTTCTTGAACATTAACTTTTGACTTACTTCATTTGTGTTAGTCCATCCCAGTAGTGAGGATAAAAATTACCGACATCACAACATGACGCTTCTCCTAGGTATACCAGGTTACTAGGCTTTCTCCTAAAACACGAAGCTGTTCATGATTCCCTTCTGCAATAAATGGTGATTTATAATGAAGGGCAGACTCTGCAGTAAATATTTTAGAAACTCAGCTTTTAAAAATGAGCTGTTTAACTGCAGTATCCAAAGCAAATAAAATAGTTACCTTTTGAGCTAACTGTGCTTGAAACAGAAGATGCTTTTAGAATGCAATATAGTATTTTATACTTTCAGCAAAAGTGGTTTTGGAAAACAAATTGCTTTGGTATCTTTTTTCGTTATTCTTTTTGTGGAGGCAATTCATTATCACTTGTCTTTCCAAGGGTGTAGAAACCATGTAGTGTACACTAATTTTAGTCAAGAATGTATTTTATTTTGATAAGATTTAATTATGAGGGGCTATGTAAAGTCTTACTTCTTTGAGCTTGGCTCACTCTGCTATTCCACAATAATGTTCTTGTAGTTTACACGAAAAACTACTTTTGTCGAATATGAAGTACACTTTTTTTAAGCTGCAAATTGTATTCAAACTTTTTAGGGTTAAACGGATTACACAGTGTTACATTGTAAAATAATGATTGCAAATGATGATTAGGTCTATTGCTGATCTTTGCTCATTATATAGGTAATAGATTTTTTTGGTGCAAGAAATATATAGCATTATCTTCTCACAGTTAAACCTGAGTATTTTTTTACTGATTTTGATAGATTTCCTAAGCAGTACTATGTAGCACAGTATGTCTCCCTTTCTTCATCCCCCAATATATGGAATGGCTGCTCTATGGTCACATGCTAGTGCTACATTCAGTGAGAAATTCTGCTTCAGTATTAAAGCAATTCAAATGTAAATTGAGAGGTACATCATCTCATGAAAGACTTGTGTGTTCAATACGTGGTTCCTAAATAAGTGTTAGAAGTAGGATGTTTCAAAAATACTTACCTGATCCCACTGGTACAATATTTTATCATTCATTATACATTTCTAGCAAGCACTGTGGCAGTATTTCAAAGGAGGAACTCCTTCTAAAATCTTACTAAGCCATTACAATTGTCCTTCAAACTCACTTCTCTGATGGTGCCTGTGGAAAAATCAATTGTAATTGGGCAGCTGGTGCAACTGCTCTCAAAATCTCATTGTTACCTCGCTCTACCCATGTCTTTCTGTGTCCACCCTTTTTTCATCTTGTACTCAGTCTTCAAGCTTCTATAAGAGTAGCCATCTCTTTGTTAAATATTTATAGAGCTATGATATCAAAGTGCTGCTTTTAGCAGTGTTGCTAATAAGCCCATAGAAGTTTTACTGTTCATTGCCAAAGCAGAGAAGTGTGATTCCCCTGACTGAATTTATAAGAATCTTTCCTTAGACTTTAAGGTGGGTTGTGTAACCAGTATTTTATTTTTTTATTTAAGCTGGAAGTTTTATTTGGGAATAGTAGAGTAGTAAATACAGTTTCTAATTTTGAATGAGATGGTTGATGTTTGGAATTCTGTAATATATGGGATATAATTAGCAAACATTGCATTTAGTTTTTCCTGTATTCTTTGGTGTAAAGGTTATGCTATTTGTGGTTATGATAAATGTTATGAGGTTATGGTAAAGGTTATGATATAGCCCTTTTGTTATCACAGAACTTGAAAATTTAATGAATAGGTCTGCCTACCAAACAAATATCTTGTCTTTGTCCTGTAAAATTCTATTCAAGTCTCATTTTATTAAGGTAAAGTACTTGAAAATTGTCATTTTTATGTTGTTATTTTTGCTCCACTGTGATGTTTTTGTAATACGGCACATTAAAAAATAGCCTAAGGATTTTAAATGCTGGGCTTATACAAACAGCAAAGCAAGACCAGTGACACTGACACTGCACACTAGCCATGCGAGCCTGGGAGCTGTTGAAACTGCTTTAGCGACCCCATGGGAGTTCTCCAGGTCCCTGAGGTTGTAGACTGGCTGGACCTTCCAGGCCCCTTCCCTGCCACCCGCTTCCCTCTTTTCAGGAGGAAGTATATGTATTACATGCCCTTCACCTTCAAAAACATGAAACGAGGGGTTGAAAGAACGAACCAAGTTTCCTTTCTGTGAATCATTGCCTGGTTCCAGCATTGGTCTTGTTAGCTTACTGTCCTCTGAGAGCACATAACGGGTTGGAAGCTCTTAATGGAGAACAACAACACAAAAAGAAGGCAGACTGGGCCCCTCTCAGCCATTTTCAGATCCAGAACTTTGTTGCATCAGTTCATATTTTGTTCTTTTTCTTCTTCAGTTGAGGTAAAGGCTTCTTTGGTGGCAGATGTAGTTGGTCTGTTAGCTGAAAGATGAACTGAAGACTGCAAATGGGCAGATCTTGAATATTTTACAGCAGGGCACTCATGAGCTATGGCAGCTTGAGAGAGGCAGCAGCTGTCACATCTTGGTTTCTTCTGGACTTCCAAACACGCTGGAAGCCAACTGTTACTGGCAGGGTACAGAGTCAGCTTCTCCCCTGTCTTTCTGTATTTCTGCTGGCATGTTTAATGGCTAATTCGGAAAAGAAAACTACAGCGTGGCCCACCAGATTTCCAAAGCATAAAAGGCTAATGCCTGTTGTAGTGTTAAAGATGAAAGACCTTGTGGATACTGTATGAAAGTGAAAGGCATTAGTACAGTTTCTCGTATCATGTATTTTAAGTAGGGAATTGTTTTCTGGGTTAGTTTTGACCCTGTCACTTCTCTCCTTGCATTCTTCCAGAGGTTGGTTTCTTGCTATCACATCAAATACAAACTGTTTGCCTTCACCTGAAGGGCTTTCATGGACTATCCCCATTCTATCATCTTACATTTTATTTTGAGAATGTGATGATTATGGTTACATTAGCCATTTGCTAAATTTTCAATACCTCTATGCTAATTCTTGGTTTTGTGGGGAGTTTCACCGGTGTCTGTTCAAAGCCACATCATTACTCTGTTTCATAATCCTTCAAATTCTCCCTTTCCTTTGACTGAGAATCTTTTCATTTGGAGAGTGGTTCTGTTATGCAGACAAGTATTTCACTCTTTTTATTTCATTCACCCTTCTATATTGTGTCTGTATCATATATAACCCTTATTGTGCACATAGGCTGTAAACTTTTTTTATGGAAGCAGATGTTGCTGTTTTGTTCAGTGACTTATGCAGTACATGCTGCATATTCCTAAAATTCCCAGATGTTATGATAATGTATATAATAGTTCAAGCAGTGTGCCTATGTCTTTTATATTATTAGTTGTTAAAGACTGCTACCATCTAATATATCCATACTCCATCAAAAATAAATAAAGTTTTTTTCGGTGTGCAATGGAATTAATGAAATTTACAACTTTTGCCTTTTCTGCACTGCAGTAACTTGAGCTTTTTAGTTCTGTAGAGCCACTGTACACAGACCTTCAGTTCTCCCATGCATTTCCAGACCCCTGCCTAAATCCATTCAGATCTCCTCTTCAAAATCTTAACAGTATCACCCTGCCCCAGCTTCCCCTAAGACTGCCTGAGGGCACCATCTTATCTCCTTATACTCTGAACACCCTCTCTCATTCCCACCCAGGGATTGTTTAATGTTCCAGTTTTGGGCAAGAGGCAGCATGTTCTGCAAGCTATCCATGTGCTGATTTCCAGAAATAAGTGCATGACAATTGGGGCTGTTACCTTCTAATTTCAAATGATGGAAGAAGGTTTTATGCTTTTCTTCACATTGTCCTGGTTTAGGCAGGGATAGAGTTCATTTCCTTCTTAGTAGCTGGTACAGCGCTGTGTGTTGGATTTAGGATGAGAACAATGTTGATAACACACGGAAGTTTCAGTTGTTGCTAGGTAGTGCTTACACTAGTCAAGGACTTCTCAGCTTCCCATGCTCTACCGACTGAGAAGGCTGGAGGTGCACAAGAAGCTGGGAGGGGGCACAGCCAAACTGGCCAAAGGGACATTCCATACCATGTGATGTCATGCCCAGTACATAAACTGGGGGAAAGTTGGCCACGGGGGCACTGCTCGGGGACTGGCTGGGCATCGGTCAGCGGGTGGTGAGCACTTGCACTGTGCATCACTTGCTTTGTGTATTATTATTATTATTATTATTATTATTATTATTATTATTATTATTACTACTACTACATTGTTATTATTGTTAGTATTATTTTATTTCCATTATTAAACTGTTTTTATCTCAACCCACGAGTTTTTCCCACTTCTACTCTTCCAATTCTCTCCCCCATCCCACCGGGGTGGGGAGGGGAGGAGTGAGCGAGCAGCTGTGTGGTACTCAGTTGCCAACTGAGGTTAAACTACGACACACGTTCTGGGCACTACTGGGATCTTCATTGTTGATTTTCATGAAGATTCTGTGAATGTGATATCTTTCAGGCACTTGTTCTTGTCTAATTTAGTTTATAGTCTCGAGAGCTATTGGTGGTGGATAGGGATTGACAGATAATGTAACACCATAAGCGAATCTCATTAATAAACTTTACTGAAAATCATTCTTTCAAGTTATTTTTGAGATCCTAGCTGTTGAAGGTAATATGAACTGCTAGTTGATTGAAAAGAGTGTAGTGTTTTTCTTGGTTTTGTACAGTCTTTCATTAAAGCCTGAAACAACCCAATATTTAGAGTAATGCAGCTGTTTCTGCATCTGAAAACACATTAATCTACAGCACTGAGAGCTGTGACATGGTAATGTGAACATGCAGTGGCTTTCCTGAAGAATATAAATATTGTATCTGGATAGTATCTGCATGTTTGTATTTTAAAATATAGAGATGATGGAAAGATACAAAATGCTGCAGAATCCTTAGTGTGATTGAAGAATCTGGGCTTTGGTTTGTGTATATAACTAAACATACAAAGGGTGTGCATTTGCTTTTAGATGAGTGCCTACTTTTTTATTATTATGAGAAACTTTTGGCTGCTTAATGCAGTTGCTTGTTAGGTAACTGTGGTCACAGAGGAGAACATGGGCAACCTGTTTAGCATGTTAAGTCAGCTGAATCAGTAGTGTCATTGTTACCTCACACAATGACATCAAAAGGTAGGACACAACAACTCCAAAATAAGGGTTGCATCGCCAAGGTTTTGTGGGAAAAGGGGATGAAAATGGAGGCCACCAAGGCCACTGCTCTCCTTCTCAAATGGCCCTGGCGGCACTGGTGAGATTACAATGAAAGTGATCTTTTCCCTCCCCTTCACGAAATGACCTCTCAGAGGAACTGTAGAGAGGAGACAGTGCAAGACTCCCGCTGGTAGGATCTCGTGCAGAATGGGATCTGAGCAAAGCTATAGCAAGACTGGGATGCAATGTGACACATAAGTTAAGTTCACAACAGTAGCTGAAAGCAGCTCGTGAGAGGACTACTCTGGGGAAACAAAAATATCTCATTGCATCTCTTCCTCAGGTTTCCCCAAATCCTTTTCACATGGAGTGCATCCGCATCCTGATTCCCTTGTTTTTTCTGCAGCTCTAGACTCCTTGGATTCCTCTGTTTCTTCTGTCTATAAGGCTGTCTGGGCTCCAGTAGGTGTGCTGGAAAGCCAATGTAGAAAGAGAAGTTTTGAGATAGTCCCAACAAGTTGAATATGAGGTACTGGGCATGAAGCAGCTCCTGCCCTGCCTGATTATACGTGCCCAACATAATCAATCTCAATTTCCTAACCTGCTGTGCCTGTCATATTTGGATCCCAGTGTGTGCTTTGTGGGATGAAAGGTCTGGCATGGAGCAGTCTGGATGGGATGACTCATGCACCCTAGAAGGTTCACCGTGCTACCAGCTGCAGCCTGGTGCTGAGTCCCCTGTCTGTCCCTCTGACAGAAAGCAGTGTGGTGTGCTCTTTGTGACTGCATGACCTGATAAGCTGCTCTTGTCCCATCTCACGAGCGGAGATTCTCTGTCTGCCCTGTCTTTATGCAACTCGATCTGCTGGTCTCCTCCATCAGATAAAGGTGAGAGGCTGTGGAGCATAGCAGTTGGCAAGTACCAGTATAATGCCTGGCATTGTATGGACCCGTTCATTGTTGATCTCTAAGTGTCATTTTAAAAATGAGGTTAGGTGTTTTAAAGAGTCTGCCTGGCAGAACTGTTAAGGTGGGGCCGTGGTAACTCCTGTCTTCATGTGCATTCATCTGCTGGCACAGAAGGGTGCTGTTTACACCCACCTACACAAGTACAGGTACTTCAAGCACAGTTTTACATGATCTTGTTTAGGTAAAAGTTAAACTGACATCTGCTTTCTTGCATGCTTTTGAAGAATTTTACCTCCTTGCTTAATTCACTTCTCATTCATGGAAATTCAGTATTCATCCCTGTCTTCCAATACAGGTGGATATTGGCCATATTTTTCTTTTCTGTATGTTCAAAGAATATGGGTAGTGAAAATACTTGCACAGGCGGATGGCACAATTTGTCAGGGAAATAATCTGAAGAATTGGGAATTTGTGGGTGTTTACCTAGAAGGACTTCAGCAATTCAGGAGTAGGGTTTACAGGCCCTATGTGCTTCTTCATGTGCCTGCTTACAATGCTGTAGCTCTGGGTGAATTCTTCTAGGAAAGAGTGTTTTACAGAATAACTGAAATATTGTTTGTCTTTTTAGGCTGTGAAGCATGTTAGAGAACCGTACAACAAGTGGATGAAGGGGAGAGGAAAAAGTGCCATTGATAGCTAGGATAGCAACATGGGAAATACAACCACCAAATTCCGCAAAGCTCTTATAAATGGAGATGAAAACCTGGCCTGCCAAATCTATGAGAGCAACCCTCAACTAAAAGAAACTCTTGACCCAAATACTTCATATGGAGAAACGTACCAGCACAATACTCCGCTCCATTATGCTGCTAGGCATGGAATGAATCGTATACTGGGGTAAGTATGATTTGAAGTTTTTCTTGGGTGTGAATAACTGACCTAAGAAATGCAAGAGTGTCAGCTAGGTTATAAATACTTTACGTGTTTGCACATATATGTACGCATATATGTGCATGTGTATGTGTGTGTTGCAGACAGAATTTGTGACATGTTCAAGCAGTAATAGAAAACATGCAAATTAGTCTATAATCACAGACTGGTATAACAGTTTTTAATTTTATTTTTAGTATCTTTGTTTCTTCCTTGTAACATTAGTCTTGGACAGTTTTAGCTTGCTTCCTGAAGACTCCTATACCACGGTTCTTTGAAAATAGCAACTGTTCCACTGTTCTTGATGTGTTTTCCTGTCTTAAAATAATCTGTTTGTAAAGCCGTACCTAATGGATACCATACTGATTGTATCTACTTCCAGATGGCACATTATATGTTTATTTTTGTGTTATTCAGGCAGCTTTTATTTTTTATTTTGGATAATAACAGTGAACATTAATATCTTGATAATGAGTAAGTTTATTATTGACGCAGACAACGTGTACGGCAATCCCTAATGTTAGCTACTTCCATTCTTCTGTATTTTTGTCAGTGCTCTAAGATCAATTAAAGATTAACATCTTATCCATGTCCAGGCATCGCAGGTACAAGCTGTTCTGGTCTAGTATTTCATGAAGCTAGTACTGAGTAGACATTGCTAAACCTCTTCTTCAGTAGGTAGCAAGTAAAAGAGAATTTCATAAATATCCTCTTCCTTATATTAGGAAACAGAAAGGAAATACGTACTGAACTGTATTATTGTTAATATTCTTTTCATCTCTGTGTTTATATCTACTGATGGGCCTGTGGTATTCATAAGGTTTGTTTTGTTCCTCATATGCTGTAACTTTACTGGCTATCTGGCCTCCCACCATAAATTTTTCCTCAGTGTTTTAAATTCACCTAACGGTTTTTTATACTTTATAACTTCTCATTTATCTTGATTTTTACTAAATATTTTTCTCTTCTCCGCCATGTATTCTATATTTCTATTTTTAATTGATGTTTTCATTTCATCACTGAATCTTTTTGTTTGTTTGTTTCTTAATATCCCCAAACTTTCCCCCATTTCTGATTCTTGAATTATAGGAAAAATGTAGCTAAACTTAATTTAAAATAGCATCCAGTTTTTATTTACATTTTCTGTGTGATTTTTTTTCTCTGAGATTTTCAGGTTATTTCTCTCAAGAAAATATCTCTTAAGAAAATATAGCCTCATTGAAACAACAAGGATATATGAAATTGTTTGCACATATGGAAAGAAATGGAGTCATAATTACTGACTGCTGAGCAGTCCATTAGTTAATTCCTATTGCACCATTATGATGAGATCTCAAATAATTGCTTTGTGTTAAAAAAAAAAAGGTAATTCAGAAATGACATTTTAGTACTAGCTGCATGGGACCTTTAGCATCTAAGTCTCACAGGACAGCTCAGTTTTATTTTGCACACACTGCAAACAAATGATCAAAAGAATCATTCTTTTTTCTAGTTTGAGTCCAAGATTTGCAATACAATTTTTGCCAGTAAACATAATGAAGGTGCTAGTATTTGCTAGAGTCTGCTTCTGGAAACCTGGACTGTTAAAATTGTTACTGTTGCTAGGAGTAATTTGCCGAGATTTTTTTACTATTTACTTTTCTGCTGTCTTTCTAAGGGCTTTGTTCAGAACTCCTCTCTAAGACATGCTGCACAAAAATGTAGCCTTTTTATCTAAACAAAGTAGTAAGAGTGAATAAATATCAGACTTACAGTGTGTCTGTTTGAAAAGTTGATAGTAGAAAGGGCAGAAGTGATTTCCAGTTAAGCCTCTTCCTTTTGGTACAGAAAGTTCTGGGTATGACAGAGATTAAATAAATGGAATATTAAAATGAATGCTTTGATTTACTGATGAAGTACAGTAGCTAAAAATAAATTAATTTTAATCTGTTTGTATCTTGAGAGAGATTTACAATTACAAGATATTCATAATACTATAATATTTTATATTTATCTCTTATTAAACATTTTAAATGTTTGGGAATTTGTAGCTACACTAACTTGTAGTTCAAACTCTAGATGTTACTTATATGTATACCATATCATTCAAATTTTCTTTTTAGGCTGATATTTATATTATTGTAGGTGGATATGAACTGACGTGTTTTACGATTCACTGTGTGAAATCTCAAAATAGAGTAGTGCGATGCAGTTGTCAGTATACCTTTTGCATAACAGAATATATTGAGAGAGATATTCTGGGATGTTCAGAAATAACCTATCTGGCAATGCTATTACCAAATACTGAGGCAAAGAAACAAACTGCCTGTTACCAGATGTATGGCTGGTGGTGACTGTCCAAAGACACGGTGAAAGTACAGGCACCGAGTTGCAATGAAAGGGAGTTGGAGACACCCTGGTATAGCGATCTCAGCAGTAAAGACATAAGAAACTGGAGAAGAGGTGAAAGGGTCATGAAGCAAAACTCCTGACCTGGACAAACTTTGTATAATCCAGCATGAAGTCTACTGGCAGAAACTTAAGCCAACAAAACTTTCTCAACGATTTTGAACTGCACAGTTGTTTTACAGCAGTTGTCTGAGTCATCTGGCTGCTGCGCCTTTCATCCAGCATTTACAGCCCAGAAACTGGATTTAGTATATAATGGAGCAATAAAAATTTGAAAATTTGCTGTTAATGTCTTTTCACAAGATTCAGCAAGAGTATGTTAAAATGCTAGGATTGTTTCTATGATAATTTTTCATGAGTATCATAGAAAGCTTTGGTATATTAGAAATGTTGAAAGAAAAAATGGAAAATGATTAGGCATTCAGTTAACATATCACTTTTTTAGTCTGCAGCCCTAAATAATGTTTACCTGACAGATTAGTTTGTTTTAACAGAACATTTAATGTTTAAAAACCAAAAACTGCTGGTCGCAGCTAATTAGCACAAACGAGTTTTCAGAGCACTGCTTGAAGTTGCCAGAAGTTATTACATAGTGCTCAGCAGTTCCCTGTAACAGACAGCTATCTCATTTTCTCTGTCCGGTTAGTAGGGTTATATAGTTAGGGTTTGGGTGAGGTTGTGTGATGGAGGAGGGCTCATCCCCAGGAGCACAGGGGAGCCCAGAGGCAGAGCGGCGGGGGATCCTGGTAAGCTCATCAAAGGGAGGAGCCCCCTGCTCCACTGCTGTCACAGGAGAACCGTCCACCCGTGTCCCAGCTGTGACACACATCAGGACGAGTCTACAGAAGGGGATTGTACTGGATTTATGTGGCAAGGTGTTGGTAGCAGGGGGCTGCAGGGGTAGCTTCTGTGAGGAGAGATCAGGAGGTGCCCCATGCCAGACACAACCAGCTCCAGCCAGCTCCAAAACAGCCCTACCACTGGCCAAAGCTGAGCCTATCAGTGATGCTGGTGGCACCTCCGTGATAACATATTTAAGAAAGGGTAAAAAATGCTGCGCAGAAGCTGTGAGAGAGCAGTGAAAAAATGTGAGAGAGACAGCCCTGCAGACACCAAGGCCAGAGAAGAAGGAGGGGAGGAGGTGCTCCGGGCACTGGAGCAGAGACTCCCCTGCAGCCTGTGGTGAAGACCATGGTGATGCGGGTTGTCCCACTGCAGCCCATGGAGGTCCATGGTGGAGCAGATATCCACCTGCAGCCTGTGGAGGAACCCACACCACAGCAAGTGGATGTGCCCTGAAGGAGGCTGCAGCCCGTGGAGACCCCATGCCGGAGCAGGCTCCTGGCAGGAGCTGGTCTGTGGAGAGGAGCCCACACAAGAGCAGGATTTCTGGTGGGACCTATGACCCTGTGGGGGACCCACGCTGAAGCAGTCCATTCCTGAAGGACTGTACCCTGTGGAAAGGACCCATTCTGGAGTAGTTCTTGAAGAACCGCAGCCCATGGGAAAGACCCGCATTGGAGCAGTTCTGGAAGGACTGTATCCCATGGGTGGGACCCCATGCTGGAGCAGCGGAACAGCGGCAGGAGCAGCAGAGATGAAGCATTATGAACAGACCACAACCCCCATTCCCCATCTCCCTGCGCAGCTTGGTGGGGAAGGAGGTAGAAGAGTCAGGAGTGCAGTTGAGCCTGGGCAGAAGAAGAAATGGGGGAAAAGTGTTTTCAGTTTTGTTTTTCTCACTATCCTACTCTGTTATTAATTGGCAATAAATTAAATTAATTTCCCCAAGTTGAGTCTGTTTTGCTCATGACAGTAATTGGTGAGCTATCTCCTTGTCTTTATCTCAACCCACAAGTTTTTTGTCATATTTTCTCCCCCTGTCCTGTTGAGGAGCGGGAGTGAGAGAGTGGCTGGGTGGGCACCTGGCAGCCAGCCAAGGTCAACCCACCACAGAGATCAAGGTGGTTTGGGGAGGAACACGCTTCGGTCAATAGAGCAGGGGCTAAAAGGGGCCGGTTACGTGGAAATGGGTGGCTTGTCAGACCATGATGTTTGTCTGACCATGCCTGATCACCACAGTCTGTCCTATCTTCTCATTAAACTCTACTGCTAATTATTTTCCTGGGTGACGGGACTCTGCTGTGTGCATGTTTGTGTATGGAGGTCTAAGTACCAGCAACTGAAGTGGGGACCTCATGACAGAGGGGTCCCTGGGACTGGGGTGTCAGCAGCTGGAGAGACCAGAGTGCATGTGTATGTCAGTACATATATTAATGTGTAATGGCTAGTGAATATCAAGCTGGACTAGCCAGCGAGTAGGATAAGTGGCCTGGGAGCCATGTTTCAAAGTAGTTGTTAAGTCAGCAGGTCAGCCAGGAGGCCTGTTTGAGGCAACTGGAGATGAGAAGATCCAGGGGCCAGGTACTGGTAGTGTCTAAGGCCGGTTACTGGGCATCTGCAGTACATGTGTGTGCGAGGTAGCTGGAAGGTCCAGGTCATCCAGCACCAGTTACGGGATAAACAGCATCCAAGGCCAGTTACTGAAGGGATCAACATTGTTTATATGTATATTTTTCCTACTAGCAGACCTTTATCCTGCTTGCCTAGAGAGGGTAACACAATGAGGCCGCCAGTGGTGTTTGTGGTCATGCTGACCATTCATGCTGAGTGTTTCTGTCCACATACATCTGTGTGGACCAATATGTATATATGTATTGCATATGTAAGTTTCCATGTGTGTCTCTTGGGAACGCAGCCCAGCCTCTCTACTGGCTGGATCTGGGGACATGGAGCCGCAGCAGCCTTGCCTGCTTTGGGCTACCATCTTTGCCAACCCCTAACAGTCTGGGACCTTTTACTGAAAATAGAAAGGTACAAAGAGAAAATATATGCCTTGAAATCTCTCCAGAAAACATGAGAAGGTTACTTTCCGTTTTGGAAGGAAAGAACTGAACATTTCAAGTTTTCTGTATTGGACTATATTGTAAATACCACAGGAACAATTCAAGTGTGATTTACTCAGTGATTTTCTGCTACGGTCTCTAGACATCTGCTGGTAGTGCTTAGATTCAGAACTAATGCTGAGAGAAATTTGCCTTGGTTGTTAACAGCTCTAGTTGAGAAATGTCATCTCTGTGTTACAAAACTATATTGATGTCACTATTCAGACTGTGTTCACAACAAGCTAATAATTAGGTAGTCTCTAGTGGGTGATAGGTAAGACGTCTGGAAGTAAGAGAAAAAAATTACATTGCACTCAAAAACATCAAAATAATAATAAAAGATACGTTGCACTCAGATGGATTTTGAGAGCTTTGTACAACATACAAACCAGTCTTATTCCACCATAAACATTTATCACGATTCCCTATGAATGAAGGTCTTGACAGAAGATTCCTATTCAAGAGGATAGTTTAAATTTCATTCACTAAATGGGTGTAAAAATATTACAGAGAAAGAGCACACAGGAAATTTGTTTTCTTTAGAAAACGCAGTCTTCAGATGATCAAGCACCTCCGATGCACTCAGGCTTTTTTTGCCTAATCCTAAGGTACGTTTGAGACCATCTGACTGCTCAATTCGAAAAAACTGCTATCAGTTTGGAAAGTTTTTCACGGGGGTCTGGCTGTTGGTGAACCATTCCTGAAATACAACAAGAGAATAGGCTTTTCCAGAGGGTGGCTGAGATGGGGTGGCTGGAAATCACAAGGACACTACTTGTGGTTGAAAGGAAAAAAACATCTTAGATAACCTGTCGTTTTGCAATGTATGTTGTGGCATGACTTTCAGTGTTGTAGCTTTGCTGGGAAGCTTTTTGGATCAATGACAGGTTTTCCTCATTGTGTGCTTCATACTGTTACATCTGAGCACTTTGTGAGTATTCAAGCCAAAAGTGGATTGTTTGTAGAAGTTGCTGCTGGTCCTGGGCTGAAAAGGGGGGAGGAGGGGAGGGTGACAGAAACATGGGGCTGTGGGGAGACAGGATGGGTCTATGAAGCTGACTCTTTTCTGGAACAGGAAAAACAAAGGTTTCCAGTTACAGAGGATTCTGGAAATTGAGGTGAATGCTGAAACTTCAAAAAAAATACCTCAACATTCTTGATGCCTGCCTATCAGTAATAATAGTAAAGGAACTCTGGCATTGAAGGCATAGCTAAACTAGCCAGAGAGAAACATTGGTAAATGTGCCCAGGATCTGGCTATAGGAAGTATTTCTTGTTTCATTGCTATAATTTGGGAACTATTTTTCACTGCAGTAGAATGACAGAAGATCAAAGTAGTGGTGGTGTGAATTTCAGGTCCATGTAGGCTACAGTCTTATCTAATCTAGTTTTTATGGCTGTTTAAGAGGTTCCAGTAGGGGCTGGTCTAAGCAATTGTAATCCAATCAAAGAAAGTGTATTGAGATTACCAATATGTTATATAGGATGAATTTGACAGAAAATCTGTTGACGTCAGAGGGAGCGTTGCATTGGTCACAACACATTTGGGACTGTCTCTTCCCATGTCAGGTTTTGTTGGGTTTTATTCCTTTTGCAGTCATGTTGAAAATTAGTTTTGGATGTATTGGAGGGAGATGTGTGCAGACTGTTTTTCAGAACATGATTTCTCAAGTTGAGAGGATATTAGGGAATTTTTGTGCTGCAAAAATGTATGTCAAGGAGAAGTATTAGAGAAAACCCTGTTAACTTCTTTGCAGATCTTCTGGCTTTAGAGAGGTGCTGTAGTTGATTATTTTCTGATAAGGTTGAAGCTGCTCTGAATTTCAGACAGGTTTTTTTTCTGGAGATGCAAATGAAAAAGAGGCTACTTCAGGGTACTTCACTCTGCACTGTTTTGACTGAGACAGAAGTTCTGTAAATGTTTGAACTTTGAGATCCAAATTGACCTAAATCATGCATACTGAAATATTCAGAAAGGTGCTACAAGATATATTCTTTCTTTATCAAATTTCTGAAAATCTATTCTATGCTTTGCCAGTAAGACTGGTGTTCCCTTTTAAATTATTCTCCTAACTGTAATTCCATTATAAATGTGAGCAAAAGAAAAATAAGAAGGTTAATAGCAGCTCTTTGTCTAATAAGGGCAAATGGGAAAAATGGAGTTATTAACCACAACAATGGGGTCCCAGTGTAAGGAAATTTGTATTGAATGTATGGACATTTTCAGTAGGTTGTTCAAAAATCCTGGAGGAGTCTTTTTTTTCTCTTTTTGTTGTTCTTCATGGTAACTCTTTGAATGATAAAATTCGTTTGATGTTTTCCACGCAATTTTACAGCTCATTTGGGAAAAAAAATTATGAAGGTATAATAGTTGCGTATGCTTCTTTCCTAAAAGTAGTTTTTAAAAGTTTTGACTTCCGGTTTTAGTGTAAAAGATATCGACCTAACTGTTTTCCCTTTCTCCCACACAACAAAAGAATTCTGTCCTGTTTTAATAACTTAAAATATTACAATATATTATAATATTTCATCTGAATAATTTATTAGAATGCCATTGTCTAGATTATTCACTTTTGAACAACAAAAAACAAGCTTCTTTTTAATTAGCAATGATTACACAGAGAAATGGAATATTAGAATATAATTTTATTTAAGATTAATTTTATTCATAAAAGTAAGTATGTCTGCATTGGAATTATTCATGCTAGACTTCCTTTATAGTCAGTGTAGACCTAGGTAATAGAGCTAGTCAGAATAATTAGTGAAGGCAACAGCACAATTCATTTTATTGTGAAGTTGACCCTAAAATATTTTATGTTTCTTCCCATTGATTATAAAGGGAATCTAAAAGAACTGGATCAGCTGTAGTTGTCTGCTTTGTAAATCTCCAGAGCTGAGAAGATTAATCTCGTCCTAGAATATGCTAAATAGTTTAAAATCAAATAGTAAACACCTGCAAAGCTGTAAATTGAACACTTTCACAGTTTTACAATATCAGACATGAATGCTACTTGTGGGAGATACTGCTTGTGATATAGTGTTAAATGTTTCACTTTCGTGGTCTGTGGTCAACGATCAGTGCAGCGTTGATCCATCCAAGCACGAGCACTGGTGTTTATCTGAATGTTTTGTTGTCATTCTGCTCAGCTGCTGAAAAATACCTGGGTTTTGGTTCTGTAAGACCCTTTTCAGATTAGTTATTTTATATAGCTTGGTCACCTACTAAATACTTTGGAATATGAAAGATATGTTGAGTTACTGCTTCTTCTTGCTGCTAGGTTTTTCTGCACCCTTTAGAAAAGTGGGAACTGCAGTGCTCTTCCCTGTACATGTTTAGACACTGTTTAAATGCTCTTACTAAAACAATCATCTATTCCCCACATTGTTCTTATTTTTCTTTCCTTGGAAATCAGATACTGCAGAATAAAATCGCTTCGTTAGTGACTGGTGAGATGAGATATATTAAGGCAGTACACTATTAAAGATTTCTTATTCTGTGTTGTCTGTTCTCCTTAGTAGAACCCTTGTGATCATTTTACCACAGGCAAAGTAAAATTATATTTGTGTTGTAGACGAGTAGAGCTTTGGTCCTCACCAGCCACAATGACTGAATCTTTATTTCAACTAATTTTTTTACCAGGTAGAGTTTGTGACTCTGTCGACTTGATGGTAACTGCTGAATCACTGTGTCAAATGGCTTAACTTCACCCTGGGGTTAGAGGCACACGTGGCTTCCTTACCAGAGAGATCTGTTGGCTCAGTAGTTAGCAGAATAATGACTGAGACACTTGCAGTTTATGATAAACAGAAGTAAATTTATCAGAAATAATTAAGTTTTATAGCTAAATGCAATATCCAGCTAAAATATTCAGTGACATTGTATATAAACCCAGTTTTCCTTTTGGCCAAAATATAGACTGTGGATGATTTGATTTTTTAAATTTGTCATTTTTTTCAATTTAAATGTGATAAAATTACTTCACTGAGACATTTAAGGAAAATACAAATTAGTGTCAATAAAGATCAAGCAACATACGGATTGAAAGGATTTTTCTGGAGGGAGGGATAGAGGAAGATGAGACAATGTCTGTAATACATTCATAGTTTTTAAGAAATAGAAAGAATAGAAATGATGCAAAGCCTGTTGTATTTGCTGTGTAATTTCATCATTATTGCTATATAAATAATATCAATACTAGATGTCATACACTGCTAGGTGATTTACAAGCTAATATGTAGATAATGGTCCCTGCGCAGAGATAAAAAGCTATGCGTTTAAATGGTGGAGATGAACCCATTCATTGGTAGTTTCATGCTTATTATTTCATCTGACATTTGTTTGAAACTAATCTAAAAATAATAGTCTCACAGTCATCTGAGAAGAGAATTCAGTGTGGATAGTCTTTTTGGAAAAAACTGTGTTCAAAGGAGGGATTTGGAGAGAAGGCTGGAAGGATGACATCTAAGTTCGAGAATTGGTTCTAGCTGTAAAGAAATGTATAGAAGAAAAGGCCAGAGACAGAGATGAGAATCAAACAGATTTTGCATTATAGAAGACATTTAATCATAGAATCATAGAATCATTAAGGTTGGAAAAGACCTCTAAGATCATCGAGTCCAACCGTCAACCCAACACCACCATGCCCACTAAACCATGTCCCTAAGTGCCTCATCTACATGTCTTTTAAATACTTCCAGGGATGGTGACTCAACCACTTCCCTGGGCAGCCTGTCCCAATGTTTAACCACTCTTTCAGTAAAGACATTTTTCCTCACGTCCAATCTAAACCTCCCCTGGCGCAACTTGAGGCCATTTCCTCACAAAAGGAATTTCATAGTGACAAAAGCTACTGGTAAGCAGCCAGCTCCAGTGGAAGCCACTTCTAATTTGGCACTCAGTTCTTTTTCTTTTGAAATCTCACTCAGAATATTGAAATAAAAGCCAGAAGTGGCATGGGATCATGGAAACAGTATTCCTCACTGTCTATGGGAAGGCCAAGCTCAAGTCGCTCATAAATAAATACAATAGTTTTCTGGTTAAGGATAACTTAAGGATGTTGTTGATACCTTTTTGCATCAGGAATGGTTTAATTCTGTGTTTTGGTGCTGCTGTTCCTCCTAACAGGCATAGGAACCATATATAAAGCATGATTTATAATTATCTATCTATAGAAGGTCGTACTTAATCATATTAGCTGACACAAAACCACTAAACCAAAGAAACTTTTCAACCTATTTGCATCTTTTTAGTAAAGAGAATAGCAAGTTCTTTATTGATGCATATTTGTATAAGACCTTTCTTAGGTGTCTTTAGGTGATGGGCTACTACGTTAACATGAGTCAGACCAGAACTGGAACTCAGACCCAGGTGCTGACCTACCTTTAATCACTTTAATAGTCTTTTGGAAACAAGCTATTTGGGGAAACCATAGGTGAAATGACAGCAATACAGTGAAAAAGATTTTTTAGAGCCAGTTTAGGAGAGAGTGAAGACAGTGCTTGCGTTCTAGGCAGTATTTTTGTAGTGAGCATTACATTAAGTCCGTAAGTGAAACAGGCCTAGAAGAGCATATGTTGGCAGAGTCAAAGATTTCCATTTGAACCTTAGATTGCTTTAAGTAAAATACATGATTCATATGTGCTGTAGTATGGACTTGGTTCTCAAATTGGTGGTTTTCTCTGAAAATCTGCAGAAATTGTTTGAGTACTCAGGAAATGGATTTAACCCATTTTGCCAGATGTACCATACTTGATAGGAGTCATATGAATGGGAACAAATGGGAGGCATTTCTGTTCAGGAAAAATACAGAATTGGAGGCCAGAGTAGCGTACTTGTTGTAAGGGATCTTGACGTGTCTGTGAAGGCTTCAAATTTTGGAAGGAAGATTTAGCTCTTCACAGACTTCCATCAGAAGTGGAGACAGTATCACTGACAGCCTCTCAGATGCTTCCTTTGCTGTTGGCCCAAATGACCACTGGTATAACCTCGCTCCGTACTTTGGCAGGATATTACTAGTGTTTATGAGAATTCTGGTAGTGTTAGTAACAGTTCTTAGGCAAGGGGCCAACTGAATTTAAGGCTTATAAAAAGTCAGGATAATAGTCTGTGTTTTGTCTTTGATAAATGGTTAATGATCTGTCAGCAGATTCTTTATCTTAGAATAGCAATAGTCACTGTCTCCTGCCCAGGTTTTTACTGCATGCAGGAGATTCCTGGGCTGTAGGAGAAACTTAAGAATCTTAATGAAAGAGAGAAGAAACTGTAAGTACTAATAAAGAATATTCTAGCACTATATAATGAATAAAAATATTAATAATTACTTTTACTAGATGTGGCTTTCAACATCCGGTAAATAATAATACTTTTCACAAAATTATTTAAACCAGCTCATACTTCTAGACAGCTGTCAGTAATGCCTAAAAAGATTTCTTCAAGTGCTTGCTAGTACGCTGTGGTTGTTTTGTTATAGTACATTTGGGGGGAAAAGTGCTTTGAGTTAATGAAATAACCATGATTATTCAAGGTTTTAATGCATCAGTATTGACCTGCTGTGTTGGAAGCTGAATGATTCAATAATTGTATGAATTGATTCATTGCATATGAGTTTTAAATTACTGGGTAACAGGGCTTGGACCTCCTGTATGTTTTTGTAACTCATGGCTTACCCATACTTCTCTTAACTCAGAAGTCTGTGAGCTTTAGGTTTATGCCTGCATTGGAGTTCACAGTGTAACTTTTTTAATAGCGAGCTGGACTTACATGGACTATCTAACCCAAGGACCAGAGGGGATGTTGTGAAAGGGAACCCTGTGCAGATTAGTTTACCTTGTTGCTGCAGCTCACCTTTTTCTAGTACCTTACTTGTCTTGCCTAAAGCAACAGTGCAATTTGCTGTGTAGTTTATATAGTATACATAAATGTTTTACATTCAAAAATCAGTAAGTCTTTGAGCAGATTCAGACTTGCTTTGGTCTCCAGCTGTCAGAACTACCTTTATAATTTCATTTTACACTAGTTTTTATTTTGGCTTTATTTTTGCTATACATAAGTACATTTTCATATGTTTTTATATGCATACTTATATATACACGTGTGTATACATACATATAGCTATAAATATATAGCATTTATTTAGAGATACAAAGAGACTGTAAATATGGTGGTTTTCATGCCCCAAACATGAAAAATTTTATTAAAACCTGAAGAAATGGTTGTGTTGATGTTAATTTCCTGGAGAGAGAGAATGTGCCAGTTGTTTATTATTCAAGTTCACAGCCTTGTGATCTTGAGTCTCTTGCTGCTTTTCTGCAAATACAGACAGTAGTAGGTGTGAATGTTACAGCCCTTTCTTTTTTGACACTTTTTTCAACACTTTTTTCACGCTTTTGTCACCTCAAGTTTGCATTCTGCAAAGAGCTACAGCTTGAAGCAAAATCTGGAAATTGCAACTAGAGTAAAGTCTGGCTGCCTTGTGGTTAAGTGTTATTTCCTATAGGCAATGCATATTTTCACTCTATCAGTACATTTCTAGGCAAAGTTTAGCTTTTTATACCTCTGAAGTTGTGAGCCAAATTGCAGGGGTCTAATAGCACTGCTCTGTGAAAGTCTTAGGCACCACATACCACTGGTAAAAATGGGGCCCTGTCGAATAATGAATTTGTGGATGTAAAATGTATTAATTTACCCTTTTTTGGACATTAGTCATCTTCTCTGAACTTTAAGTCATGGATTCAGTTGGGCTTTTCAGCGTTGGCTTGACTTCCCCTTTCACTGAAGAGCTGATCCTTTGACTTTTGGAAGAGATTAAAGAGAGAAAAAGGGGGAATACTGTGGCACTTTGAAGCCCATTTATGTGTCCAGAGTGAGGTGCTGGTTGCCTTTGGCAGCTCTGGTGTTTGTCACACCCATTTATAAGACACAGAAGCTGCGTGACAAGCAAGGAGAACAAGTAATCAAACCTAATTTTTCCCCAAGCCCAACAGTGTTTTTTACAAATGCCACAAAATTATTCTTGAAAATTTGCATATGGTTCTTACTGAAGTTTTCAACATAATTAGAGACTGTTGGACATTTTTTTAGCAGATAACTTTGACAGAAGGGCAAATGTTGAGCTTAGGTAAGGGAATAGCGTTCTAGGGAGGATTTTTGGATTTCTCTCTTGGAAAAAAAAATCTGCTGGATCTTGCTGCAGGGGTTGAAAATCTACCTTGCTGATAGACTTATTTGAGTAGGGATATTCTTTGTGCAATGAAGCAATAGTAAAACAGCACAGTGACACTTCAAAAGATTTAAATCCATCCTAGAGCTTTTCATCATTTGGTTAATACAGAAAGGTGCCTTTCTATTTGTTTAAGAACAGAGAATCTGCAAGCAGGCAGGACGTAAGCACTTCTCATTTTAGATTAGGATATACATAACTTCTTAAAACAAGAATTTTATTGTTTTTTTCCCAAGAGCTTAATTTTATGGTGGAAAAAATGTATACTAATAGTTACTCACTACTGAAGCTACCTTTTATACTATCGTTTAACCCTTTAGAGAGAAATTTTGGGTTTAAGAAGGTGTACTGGTTTGACAGCCTTCAAATCCTACTTTTATGCATAGAGTTTCAGCCTAGGGCAGAACCATCTCATCACTGAACTGTTAAGAATAAGATGAAATATCTACCTCGAGCTATGGGAGAGCATTTGTATCCATTCAGCATTTGTGTATTCTACAAAGGTTCTTCTATAAACCTACATAAGTCTTAGTAATGGAAAACTAATAGGTTACAGCATATAGTCAGTCAAATAGGGATGAAATCCCCATAGTTTGGGATTATTAAAGAGAATTTTGTCAGAGTTGTTGAGAAAAATATAGTACGGTTTTCTAAAAAATAAAGGGAGGGAGATGAATATAGGCAGGATGATCTCTTTAATTGATACGATTCAGTTAACCTTGCTATTATGTTAGCAGAGTTTATTAATATTTTTGTGTGTAAAATATTGTTTTGTAAGAAAAAGTGTCTGATTTATGGCTTTCATGGGTCACCACAAAAACACTGTGCTATTCTGAAATCAGATGCACTGTAACCTGATTGAGGAGTGAATCACATGCTTTAAAATACCACAGCATGGAATTCCACTGATGATAAAGAGCTAAATATTGAAAACAGAAATGTACATTATAATATTATCAAGCCTAGAAGGTAATGATTAGATAGCTAAAGATACTAGAGAAACTTCATCTGGTTTGGGAGGAGACAATGAAGGTCTCCTTGCAATTCAAAAAACTCAAGTACTGGTTCAGTGTCATACAGAAACCACAGACAGTTCTTCACTGAATTTTAAAGTAACATTTTACTTTGAATTAGAGAAGTAGCAGGAATCGGTACGTTGAATATAAAGCAACTTGAAGTGGGAAGAAAAGCTGTGGTTAACAAATACCCAAAGGACTCTCCTGACATTCAAAATATGCAGGTCTAATTAGTGCAGCCATCCAGCATGTTACACAGTCTAAGTGCGAACTTTGAAATAGAGTTCAGGCACTTGATGTGAAAGACAAAGTCCACCCTCTTTGCAATACTGAATCGTTTCTGTTAGCTTCGTACTGTGAGCTTGGTGCTATGCCTTTGTGCCAGTTGAAGCCTTTAATCTCGATGCTTCCTCAATTGTGTGTCCTCAGGGATTCCTGCTGAATGCTTCTGCGTTCAAAAAACTGGTATTTTTGCTACTGTACGGCAGTCCACTGTAGTGATTGCAGAAGGGATCTGGCCCCTTCTTTATCACCCTTTCTTCTCTACTTACTCCACAGCAAATTTGAAGGTAACAGATGTCTGCTACCTTTACAAACTTTGTGTCATAGATGTCAGGTAGAAATAGCTAGGCCTACTGACTTGAACATCAGTGTTATCTAGTTTTAAAACCTACTGAAAAAGGAGCCACAGATGAAGTCTTTTACAATCTTTAGCCGCTGCCTCTTTCTTCCCAGTGCTGTGATCTCTATTTTTTTTTTTCTTAAGGAAGATGCAAGAGTTTTGGGATGGAACATTAGGAGGCATGTGGATAGTAAATGCCATGGGTAGGGGGAGGAGGGAGTAATAAAATTAAAAAAAACAACTTTGTTTATTCTTGACTTAAGGACTCTGAATTGAAAAATGAACAACTTTTCATTTTTCTGTTCATACTGCAGTTTACAAATGCATTGAAGGCTAAGTTGGGGGTGATCTTTACTTGAAGTAAAAATATAACAAATGAAATTGTGAAAGGGGGTTAACAGAAGAAAAGATACTGGTGTACAATAAAATAGATTTTATTGCAAAAGTAGAGAAGCTCAGATTTTAGTGAGTCTCCAAAGTTACATCTCACAGAGACCAAGATGGCTTAGATTTAGCCTTGTATTTTCTATATCCAGGTTTTGCGGTGGGTACCTGCAAAACCTCATACCTAAGGCATCTAGCATTCTCATATCAAAGCCTCTATAGAATTAATCTCCTCATCCCCTGATGAGTTATCTTCCCTCCTTCCCTCCCTCCCTCCCTCCCTCCCTCCCTCTCCTTTCCCTCCTCCTGTCTCTCTGTTCTTTCCCACCTTCCTTCCCCTCCTTTCTTTCTGTCTCTAGTATCATATTATGTAAAGCTAATTCAAACAAGCAAATTCATTTTGGATAGTGTTTGATACTGGTTAGTCTTATTATTTCATGTAATTGGCTGTGAAGCATTCCTCTGAAAACAAAAAAAACCCAAGCAAACAAAATGTGCTGTCACTTTTTTGGCAACATCTTTAATCTCAAGTTTGGCATATTCATATTTCCTAACAAATGGATCTATCATATCATCTACCATGGAATGAAAGAGAGATTTCTCTAAGGAACATTTTTGCTGCCAAAATAGGGCAACAAAGAGGAGACTGTTTTGTTTTTATCTTTTCCTCTGAATACTTTGTTACCCCTTATTTAAAAGAACAGTATTTTAGTAATAAGTTTTATTTTGAACTCAAACTGTTCAGAGATTTTCAGAGGGAAGAAAGGACGGAAATCCGGCTGACCAAATGGCTATCATCAAGACATCCTTCCATCGCAGGACCAGATCAGCTGTGCCTAATTTTTTCTACTGAAGTACTTGTCCAGTCTGTTTTCAATAATTTCCAAAAGTGAAATTCCACACCAACCCTATATAGCCTCTTCCTTTATTAATAAAATAGTTTCAGGATTATTCTTTGTCCTGAACAAAGCATGGGAGAACTGTGAGAGAGAAAGGCATACTGTGTAGTGCCTGGTGGGATGTATTCAGGGACAACGGAAAGGGGAGGTGGCATTTAGACTCGTAACGATAGCACAGGCAATAACTGAGGTAAATAACATTTTCTTTTGTCAATTTGGTTACCAAGTTCTTCTGCTCTCCGCTGTTCACCAAGAGCAGTATGGTCTGGGTTTGTATTTAGGCAGTGCCTGCCTTCAGGTGGCATAGTTGCCTGTTTTAAACTGAAAGTGATTGAGGGGTGAGGGCAGGGAGGGTGGAAGCTGGTCCCCTGTATTGACTTAACAAGGATTCCAGAATAACTGTTTTTTTCATACTTGCAAACTGTTCGGAGTCAGGGAACAGCCTGGAGAGGAGATGAACAGTGACTTCTGCTGGTTTTACGTGTGAGGGGGCTTATGGGAACAGTGCAAGTGTTTCTGCAGTGACTTCTTGAACGTATGTGCCATGCTTCTGATTTAGCCTGGTATTACCTCTCTGGGAACTGTCCTTCCTACCTTCACAGGGAGTTCTTTCACCATTGCTTCTCTCTGACCCCAGTCCTACAAAGAGGCGGTCTTTCTTCTCTGCCATTTCCTACCATTCACTTTCCCTTAAGAAAAAAATTACTATTTTAGTATACCTCAAAAGGCTAAAGCAAGTTTGGATTCACAGGGCTTGTATGATATGTCTCAGTTCTTCCATTTCAGAACTGGATTGTAACTTCTGTAATTCCTTGCTGGCAAGAAGCAGCAGAGAGCTGTGTTGTCTCAGGAGCTGTCAGGAATCAGAGTTGTGGTTCCAGGAATCAGTCTGTTGTTTCCCTTTCATTCCTAAGCTGGTCCTTTTTGCCGGTATAGTTTATTGTCCACTTTGAACTGCCTCTAAAGCATTCAAGAGAAGACTTAAATTCTTGCCAGCCTCTGTCATCTGCATCGGTGAGGGTTTGTGTTACGTTGCACTTCCATATATTCTAGAGCGAGAAAGCAAATAGTCTTTCCTCAATGCATGTAGTGCTAGCAGGAAAAGTTATTTCATATGTTTTCAAGAAATAGTAAGTACTGCCTTGACATCTGACTAAAGATACGGGAAAGGAGAATGAATTTTTAAGAAATTGCTCTAGCATTATCTGTTTGCAAACTACCAAATGCACTACTATTCAGAACACAGAGTAGAAAAAAGAAAGTATCTATTTCATCAATCTTGTGACTTAATAACATTTATTGCAATACAACACAGAATTCTAGAATAAACTTTGCCAACTAAAATTTATGTCATACACTGACAAAGTACTTATATATGGTACTTAATGATATTTCAGTAATTCATCCAGATCTTGGCTCTTGAATCCTAAGAGAAATTATCTATTAAGAATGTTTATCACTAACATGGCTAATAAAAATCTTGGCAAGAAGAAAAAAGAGCTGTCATAATAGACCCTTCCCACTTCAAGAAAATGAGTGGAATTGTGTGCTAATTATTTTTCTTCCATTTTTCCCCCTTGCAGAACCTTCCTTTTTGTTAGAGATGGTAACCCAAATAAACGGAATGTGCACAATGAGACATCTATGCACTTACTGTGTATGGGACCTCAGATCATGATCTCAGAAGGAGCTCTTCATCCTCGCCTGACACGACCCTCAGAAGATGACTGCAGAAGAGCAGATTGTCTGCAAATGATCCTGAAGTGGAAGGGAGCAAAGCTGGATGAAGGACAATATGAACGAGCAGCCATTGATGCTGTTGATAACAAAAAAAATACACCTTTGCACTATGCTGCTGCCTCAGGGATGAAAACCTGTGTCGAGGTAAAAGTTCATATATAGTCACAAGTCTATATACTGGTATTAGTAAATGACACACACGGTGTTTCACAAAGCTGTTTCAGAGAAAAAAATCTGATACAGTATATTGAAATAACTTTTTAATTCTATTTTTCATTAATTGGAAAAATTGCAAAGATAAACAGCCCAAAACATACACTGTCTGTAGAGAACAATGAAAAAAATTGATTACATATAGATTAACTTCATGACATAAACTCCTCAGCATGAAGACGACTTGTGTAAGCTTATAAAAATTGGAAATAATTACAAGACTGTAACACTGGAGAAAAAGTTTTAAAGGTAGGCATAGGCATACCTGTATGTGTAAAGAGAAGTGAAATAACTGCCTGAGAGAAGACTAGAGCTCTTTTTATTCTGCTCTGTAGCTGAGACTGGGAAATGCTGTCCATGTTTCAAGAACAAGTTTGATATCTTTACAGTGCCCAGCTTTTTTAGAGGATGCCATACATCTGTGCTAACATACTTAAAGATAATTACCTTTTTACAAATTAAAAATTACTTTAATGTTTGTGAAAGTAGTGGATAATAATGAGTAATTGGGAATCATAATGACTTTGAAGGTCTCCCACCAAATTTATTTTTGAACTATACCAAGTAATGAGGACTAGTATTTAATTGTGCTGGTAATTTAATTTAAAGAACACAAGAACAGACATCTAATATTTTCAAAAACAACTAACATTTTCATAAGCCTGTCTATTATAACATCAAGATTTGTATTTTGAGTGGTAACGATTAATTCGGAGTTCAGCATTTATATGTAAAATTTAGGTTATTTTTCTTCTCTGTATAACTTCATGGTTATTGAGACTACACTTCACTCATTAACTTAGTATCATCAGCAAAGTTTATCACCTCATTATTCGCCTGCTTTTCTAGATAACTTCTGCATATCTTAAACAGTCAGGTCCCAGCACCTGTGGGACTTCACTGGTGACCTCTCTCTGCAGTAAAACTGACGCTCTCCCTGTGCTTTCCTGATTTTCTCTGGAGCTATTTTTAGTATTGGTGTTACTTTTACCACCTTCTAATCTTGTACCGTGACAGATTTAAGCAATAAGTTGCATATTATAATAAATAGTTCATATTTGAGTTCCATTAGGACTCATGAATAAGTACCATCTGGTGCTGGGTATTTATATTAGTATTTGGTTTACAGGTTGTTCTAGAACCTCTTGTGCTGAGACTTCAATTTGAAACAGACTTTCCTTTCTGTCCTTCGTAAAGCATGTGTGGTACATCCACAGAGAATCTGGACTCCAACAATTCATATCACTTTTCTGCTTTATGTTATTTGAGATTGCTTTTGCACTTTGTCCAGCGACCGACTTTACAAACACATTGACAGCTTTACTGTGTGATGTTTTAAAATGATTTATTCTGAGTTGTTATGCACTTGGCATACTGCTCAAAAACCATTCAGAGCCTTCTTCACTGTGATTTTACATTTACCTTTTCCAGATTTTGTTCTTTACATATTCTTCATCTGGAGACAACTTCAGCTTCTTATTTCCCGTATGAATGTGTCCCGTTGTTCTACCTTCACAGATTCTTCTGATGTTTCTAGAATTTTTTTCCACACTTTTATTTAGTACCACTTTTTGAAAGTAGGCAGCGGATTATTTGTCTTTTTTCTGCATCTGCAGGAATGGTGAATCTAAGTACATTTTGGGAATTGTTATTGAGTGGTTCTTCGATGGTAACATTTTGAATTAGGTCTTGTAGACTACTCTGGACAAAGTCAGGAGTTGCTTCTCCTCTCATGTGTTCGCTAATTATTTTGTCTATTATTCAATCACTTATGTAGTCTGAAATTTTAATTTAAGCATCATATATTAGCATAGCATTTTCTCAATATACTTGGGAGACGCAGTCACTGAAGTTCCCTTTATTTTTGTGACTTGTGCCCTTGCAACATTTCTGTTCATGGGCAGCATGTCACTTTCATTGTTACAGTTTTGGTCAGGTGGTCACCAAAGCTTTTTTTTGTTTAAGTCCAGAATTGTATTCCACTGGGATTCTCTGGTATTTGTTGATAGAGTTAGTTTATTTATCTGTGAGTTTGGGTTGGGTTTTTTTATTTAAAGGTAAATAGCACCACACTTCCAATACTGTGAACTTCTCTGTGAGTCTCACATAATATGTTCTGTGGTATTACGTTGTTACACTGATTGTATTCTGTAAAGTTTCCAGATATTGTCTGAAAATTTTCATTTAAAATTTGTCATTTCAATTCCCCAGCCTTAGCTGTGCACTATCAACTGAGCACTGGATGCTCCTCCTTATCTTCTGTTTTTTCATTAGTCCCCTCTTTAAAAGCTCAGATAGTGTCTTTTTATTTCCAATAGCCAACACTTCTTTCATTCTGTTAGTACAAAGATCATCCTTCCTAGTTTTCTGCGCTTCTAACGAATGGAAACTCATCTTCCTTATGCCATTTTCTGTGCTATAACTTAAGCCTCTGTCTCTCTGGTCCCCTGCTTAGTACTGAGAGGAGTTAAGAGGATGCTGCTGTTAGATACTGATACTTAACCTCCAGTATCACAGCCTGAATCTTGCCCCTGTACCTTCTCTCTTCTCTGCCCCATGTTGTTACAGCTCCACAAGCTCCACACTAGCAGTTTGTCTTCAACGTGTCCCTAGAAATTATTTACACACTTACTGATTTTCACCAGGGAGGCAAGCCACTGTGCGGTCTTTGCTAGCTGAATTATACTCAGACCCAGCTAATTATGTACACGGTAACTGAATTACACACAGGTACTGCCTTGCTCTTCCTGTCAACTAGAATGAATCTTTCTTTATTTGTATGGTTATATGATTGATTTAGTGCCTCTTTTGATGCGATTGATTTGTAAACAAATATCAGGCTGTCTCCTAGGTCTATGTTAATACTGCTTTTATCTTGATTGTCAATTCTTTTTAGATTTGATAAACAAACAAAAATATTAATTGCAAAGGGCTCTGTACTTTTCTCTTGTTCTCTTTTTTAATGCCACTTGTTTGATCCAGCTGCCTGATAAATTCTGGCTACAGGGATTTTCAGTCACAGTTGTTCTATCTAGCCTTCCCCAAGAAGATCCATTTGCTTTTAAACATTATTGTACATTAGAGGACAAATGTGCATGTCATGTCAGAAAATGGGAGATACCAGGATTTAGCATTTAACAATCTTTTTGGGCAAAGTTGGTGAAAAACACTCACATAAAATTGTTTAACATGAGAATGGTTGCTTCTGGTAGAGAAATGGTGAACAGAAGAAAAGTTTAGTAACCAGTTTCCAACGTATTTAATTTTCTGGTATTTACAAGCTTGCTTACTCACATTTGTGAAATATTATGTCTATTACAGTGATTTATAAAGTGCTTACAGTTGGACCTATATCAAGATATACTGCAAAAAAAAAAAAAAAAAAAAAATTACATTATCCACAGAAACGCTTATTTCTTTGTGTTCTGTCTCTCTGCACTTGAGAAACCCAGGTAACATAGACTTCAAATTTACAAGGGATTTGAGCAAGGAGTCTTCTGCCTCATGCCCCCAAATGGGGCTATACAGTGGTATTAGAGGTAGACACAGTTCTTCAAAAGTTTCAATTTCAAGAGCATGAAGCAAATGGGGTCACACAGTAAGATCCAGGCAGACTATAATGTCGGCAAGAATCACAGTCACTGCAGACTAAATTGTGGTTCTGGAGCTAGGCTGCAGCTTTTAAGTGCAGACTGTAAAATCAATTGGTTTTAAACTCATCATGAAAGTTCATGGTTTGTGTTTCTTCACAAATTATCATTCTATTTCTCACTGTCTGTGATATGATTTATTAGATGAATCCAGCTACTAGACTGCTAGTTCCCCATTTAATTATATAAACTGGGTTATGTTATCATGACAATATGTACTGTTCAATTGACTAAACCAATTCTTGCTCTAATTTGCTTTGCCTTTGAAGAAGAATTTACAGTCTGATCCACATGGACTGCTATTTGCCAGAGTTTGGACACAGTTACATAGTCTAACTAGTCATGGTTTCTACATTAGAAACATAGAGTACACCCCCAAGTTCAAACTTTGTTATGTGCCCTACCATAGGGTAGAGGACCTTGGATCCTAAGATTAGTATCTGAGATATCTTAAGTCCTCCAGTATAGTCTGTAGTCCTTCTAACTCCTTCAACAGGAACAGGATTATGAACAGGAACATTACATTAGGAAAAGCCCGAAACAGAGCCTGGTGAAGGAGTTTAACAATGGTCTCTTTGTTCTTGGAAGTATTTGAGGATTAAAATTCTTAACAAAACAAAAAGAGATAAAAAAACTGAATTGCCTAATCCTCAAGTCATCTTCCCTCTCTCCAGTAAACTGAAGGTTACTTAGAACCCCAGGAGCGCCTTTTGCCCAGTTTTGTGGTGGTTACTCTCACTTCAGAGCAGCATTCCTCTTTAATCGTCTCCTTTTTCCATAACTTTTCAGGAAAGCCCCAGCATTGTATCTTCCCCTATCCCTACCACACCCACAAAACGAAAGGAAAAAACAAACATAGTCCCTTGTGGGTGAACCACCTACTAGTTCATTTGTTCAGAGTTGATAGTCAAATGTGCAGTCTTGATACTGCTCCATTCATGTATTAAATTTCTCCTCTGAGCAGAACAGCTGTGTGGAACCCTGTGCTAAAGATAGTTTGGGCAAAGTTAATGTGCTTATCTTAAAATACTGAATAGAAAAAAGACTTTCATGCTGAATAGATTTGATTTTATGCAGATATAGTCTACTCTATCACAGCATATTTGGCATATTAAATGGCATTTTTGCGATTGTTTAAATTATTAATGTGATTATTTAAATTATTAATCTCCTTTTAATTACTTAAGAGACACAGGCCTTTTTAACAGTGCTTCCAGAGAAATATGGCATCATTATTAAAAACTTGTTGGTTTGCATATTCCTCATCTTGTGGATTAGATTTTGAGCTGCATAGGTCTATGGAGTGTTCTTTCAAGTATATTTATTATTTTTCTTCCTCAGAAGGTGTCTTAGTTGCTGCAGTTAAATTTCTGTTAGAGTTTAAAATGTACAGACAGAATGTGAAACTCAAGTTTTTGGCAATGTTAGGAAGTTTAGATAGAACAAGGTAACTGTAGGCTGGGTATCTTGATAATTATCCTGGTACTATCTTTATTTCTGTCTGATACGCTGCTATGAAGATAAAATATGGTGTCATACTTAATGACACTAATATCTTCTCAACTAAATTTTGTTATTGCACGGGTTTGTGGTATTTTGGGGTTTGCATTTCTTTTTATTTTGGAGAACTTGGGAAAAGTTTCCAAAGAACCTACAAGAATGATTGCAGGTTTGTAAACTACATTCTGTATTTTACAGTGGCAGGTGAAGGAAATAAAATCTGCTGAAGAGAAAAGTAAGAAGTGACTGATCATGATCTAAAAGGTTTATGTGGAGAACAGATCATTTGGGGGAAATTTTATTTTTTTTAGAAGTATAAAAATTAGAAGCTGAGTTTTGAAATATCCTGGCTAAAAATACAGGATAGTATTGTTACAGCCATCATGGTCTGAAGGCAAGATAATGTTTGTAGATTTTAGTTTTATTTAGAAATAAGATGAATCATTTTAGTAGTGAATGATTGTCCTGGGTGCTCCATCATTAGAAGTTCAGCACGTGTTATAAAGATGTCATAATAAATCAGCAAAATGGTCCACTGCTGGCCTTTAAAATCTGTGGCATTTGTTGTCCTTGCTCATATCAGATCAGTTTATAGCAGGGGGCAAGGTTGGCAAGGTAATGAGAGCAGCACAATCAGTGTTTATTAGCTAGAGACTGCATTTCTGGGTGGTTACTGGCAAGAGACAAGGTTGGTGAAATGGCACAATACTAGACCGTATTAGAATTATTTCATTTCACTTTTCTCATGTCCTCAAAAATAAGGTAGAGTTACCAGTAGTATTATTTGCCTATCTGTGAATTGGTACCCCATCTTCCCTCCTACCCAAGGATTCTCCCATTTTCTGTCACCACCAGTGTACCAGTGCTGGGAAGAATGGTGGAGTTATACCCATATATAAAGCATATTTAAAGGTGTATCTAGCTCCATCTTGCCACATGCTTGATGACCTCAGGCCCCTCATTTTCTACAGAGCACTGGCCATATCAGTAGAGCAGAATTTTAGTGTTTAAAACCTAACAGAGACATTGTGTAGCGTTGCCTTGTAACATATTTCTGAGATTTTGTGGTTCCATGGAATTACGGTGGGTATAGGTATAATTATGTATGAAATCAAACAGTAATTTATTTAATAACAATAGAGGATCATTGTTTCCCAAAGACCATTGCTATTATATTTGTCTCTTCTTTCTGTTTTCCTTGTTCATATTTTTTTTGTTCTCTTCTTAACTGATGTGCCTTTTCGTCAGGGTATTATTAGAGTTGGTAATTAATAACTGTTTACTTTGCCATTTTACTTTTCAGCTTCTAGTAAAACATGGTGGAGATTTGTTTGCAGAAAATGAAAATAAAGATACCCCATGTGACTGTGCAGAGAAACAACACCACAAAGAGCTGGCTCTTAACCTGGAATCTCGAATGGTATTTTCACGTGATCCTGAAGCTGAAAGCATTGAAGCTGAATATGCTGCTTTAGACAAAAAAGAGGTCAGAGAATACTTTAAATTTGGGGTATTTTACACATTTATATTTGTAGCAGTTACATTGTGACAAAATTCTGCAAAGTATTTCAATAGGTACTGTACTTTGTACTGTGTATTTGTAAACCATTTGATTTTAACACAGCTCTATAGCTTTCAAGTTAAGCTCAGAGAACATAACAAATACATTGTCAAAACTAAAGAGAAGTTTTATTCATATACTTAATTGTGTGGACTGTGTTGAAAGTGTTGCAGGCTGTGAGGCTGGAGGAAATACAGTGAGGCCAGTAAGCTGGGAAACTTGCTCTAAAACGTTTTTTACAGATTTTTTTTCTTATGATGCCTTTGTGTCTAAAAATGAGGGCAGGAGAAATTCTGAAAAGGAGAAAATCTGTGGGATAGAATAGGGAAAATGTTCTGGTGGATCTTCCTCGGCTGAGACTGGGTTGAATGTCACCAAAAACCAGCTGAGTAGTGCAGGATTTCAAAACAGTGCATTTACTTTCTTGTTTTATAACATGATGCCTGAAGCTACTGCATACCAGAAGTTGTATGAAAAACAGATAATAACAGGTGTTGTTATTTTGAAGTCAATTTTTGAAAGAGAGAGACAATTCACTGACACAAATTTGCTTGAATTCTGGTATGCCTTACAGAAGACTGTGATTAATAAGGACAATTTGACCAAAAGGATTCTGAGCAAAAGTTCCCTCCCCGATCCATGATCAGATTTTAATTAACTAAAATGCTAAATAAGAATACATAGATAAATTATATGATTCAGTAAACATTATGAAGTAATTCTGTGTAAATTAAAGGACAATAGATTTCCGTATGGCTATTCCCTTCAAAAGTAGCATGGCCTTGCCTTTTACTAGCTTAGCCCACTTATGACCTAATGAGACCTAAAAGAAAATTCATTCAGATTTAGGTATGAGTAGGCTTAGATCACATCAACTGTTTCCCTGAAAAATGCCACGCATGGTCATTTTTATTTGAAAAATGCCACACATGGTCACTTTTATTTGAAAGTAAGAAAGTCTCTGTACTCTTCAATTCATTTCTGACTAATTTTCTTGAATAAATTAAAACATAAACAAGCTTAATTAGATTGTTTATTCCTAGATGAGAGGTTTTGAGATAAGGTTAATATACTTGAATTGTACATTAAAATAACAAATGTAATTAACTCATTTTAGTTTCTCTGAATATTCCCATATAGAGACACCCAAATTGTTGAAAGAGTATAGTTTGAAATTATATTTCCTCTGTTGGCAAAACCACGTTAAAGGACTGCTGCAGCGTCCTGCCATGATTGCAGTTTACCACTCCTTTGGTTGTACAAGTAGAACTATTTGGATGGTTATGCTGTCGACTGAATCATAGCAATGATTTGGCTTAAAAGAAGAAAAAGGCTTAAAGAGTGGTAATATGTAATTGTTTTATTTAACCTGACCAATTTTTATCATGATATTTATACCATAGTTTTGCTGGCATATGCACCAGCACAGCTAAAAGAACAGTGAACTTACAAATCTGGGTGGGGCAAATCAAGAACCACTTGAACAGGCTTTTCAGCAAGAGAAAATAATGTCTCGTGACTGTTTAACGTAGATGCTCAGAGCAAAATCAGCTTAAAGACTTGATAGTTACAAGGGACTTGAGTAAAAGGTAATTACGTGTTGTGGTTTAATCTCAGCCAGCAACTAAGCACCACACAGCCATTCGCTCACTCCCCCCCCCCGGTGGGATGGGGGAGAGAATCAGAAGAGTAAAAGTGACAAAACTTGTGCGTTGAGATAAAGACAGTTTAATAGGTAAAGCAAAAGCCGCGCACGCAAGCAAAGCAAAACCAGGAATTCATTCCCTACTTCCCATGGGCAGGCAGGTGTTCAGCCATCTCCAGGAAAGCAGGGCTCCATCACGTGTAATGGTTACTTGGGAAGACAGTCGCCGTCACTCCGAACGTGCCCCCTTCCTTCTTCTTCCCCCAGCTTTATATGCTGAGCATGACGTCACATGGTATGGGATATCCCTTTGGTCAGTTGGGGTCAGCTGTCCCAGCTGTGTCCCCTCCCAACTTCTTGTGCACCCCCAGCCTGCTCGCTGGTGGGGTGGTGTGAGGGGCAGAAAAGGCCTTGACTCTGTGTCAGCCCTGCTCAGCAGTAACGAAAACATCCCTGTGTTATCAACACTGTTTTCAGCACAAATCCAAAACATAGCCCTATACCAGCTACTATGAAGAAAATTAATTCTATCCCAGCCGAAACCAGCACATTCTGTTAATTCGGGGTCACTTCACTGAGACTGTTAAAAGATACAGTTCTGTTCCTCATTTGACTTGTTTTTAGCAGTTGTTGAGTGTGAGAACTGAAATGCAGGCAGGCCTGCAGACCTAGGTCCATCTGACATACCAGGGCAGCTTTCCCACATATTCTAAAGGTTCACAAGCCGAAAAATGTCACCCTGGAATTTGGTACACCAATTGATGGTCTTGGGGCTTCACGTAGAGCAATTCTGCCTTCATGTGCTCCCTTCTGGGTTTTTTTTCCCCTTTCTTTGTGACTTTTCAGTGGGATAAGTTCTCTAACTTCTTGTGTAATTGTAACAGCACAAGTGCTAGCGCAAGAGAGATGCCCAGAGCGCGTAGCCAGGGGAAGTTCATTTTTCAATCTTAGCCCTCAGAGTGGCCAAAACTAGTTGAAAAAAACCAGCCTTAGAAAGACTAGCACTGGACTGCAATCCAGATGACTACATGTCCTCATCCTCCAGGTCTGTGGACAAATGTCTGGGATCGGCAGAGAAAGCTGCAGGCATGGTGATGCCTCCAGCTGTTACCTCAACGGGGCATGAGAATTGATCCAAAAGCCTTCCCCAGAACAAATATCCTTCAGCAAAATTGCCCCTCAAAGATGGTTCTCTACTTTTTTTCTCTCAATTTCATTTTTAAAAAATATTAAACACTGAGGGAAGCGAGTGTGCAAAATGCTTGTTTAGCATAGTATTTAGATTGTAATTGTTTGGTGATGCCCCTTAACATCCTTCCAAAACAAAAAATTAGTTCATAAAGAATTAAAAAACTTTGGAACACCAAGAAATGCATTTTCAAAGTCATTTCATCTCTTGAATGAAGGTTAGAGGAAAAGATAAAACATTTTAAAACCATGAATAGGATTTCTTCCCAGGCAAAACAGCCAAACAGGCTTAACTCCGGTGTTTATGATATGCACAGTAGTATCTGGAATGATAGTACCCAATACCTCCCCTTCCAGACCTGCCATGTTTACAGCAGAAAATAATCCGCTTTTTCATACAAAGCAAAAGATTTTTGTAGTGCTCTGTGCAGTGTCATTGAATTAAGTGTGTGTATGCAGAGTACTAACAAAGCTTTGTTTCCAATGTTGAGAACCAGTTCGTGTTGTTCTTCATATTGAAATATTACCAAGGAATTATGTGAGTGTTCATGTTTAGAATTGAAACACTTGTAATAGTGGAAAAAATAACTTGCACTTACCTTTCTTTGATTACAGAGGCTTTCAAGCCATTAAGAAATACAGGTTGCTGAGTAGACCCACATTTCAAGTTTGAGAGCCCGACAGCAAAGAGCTGTCCATCTTCCAGCAGTTCAGTTTACTCCTTCCACAAGGGTTTCTGAATAAAATCCATTTCTGTCATGCAGCTACCCAGTCTTTTAAAATCTCATTTTACTACAGTGCTCCCTGAAGCATATTTTTAAAGCAACGTTTCTATTTTACTTTGTTTTTAGTACACCTCAAACATTTTTAGTGATCAAATTAGAGACTGCAGTTAAAGATGGGTAGCAAACAGGCCCTAATAGTTTTGAAACACAAACATGATTCTTAAGTGTGTTTCCACAAAATGCAGTCTGGAAGGAAAACAATGTACCAACACACACATAATCTGTATTTCCCTATGTAAAATGGAAATGCTAAATATTTTAAGAATGGAGTATAAGGTATGACTCTCTTAACACTGTAGTTAGTTGTAGCAAAAGAAGATCCATCTGTGATGTGTGGGCAGTGGAAAGGGTATTAGAAGACAAGCCAGGAGAGTATTTCAGATGACATTCTTTGTCTTGATTCTTTTCTCTTACTTCGTTGATGAGCAATCTCCAAAAAAACCTCTCTCATATAAAATCTAAGTTTATATTCATCTTTTAAATCTAATTGAAGTTACACTAAATAATATCTGTAACTGATTTTTTTTTAAACTGCTTTTATAGATATTGGTTGTTTTATTTGCACAGTCTTTTAATTTGCTGTTTATTCTAGCATATTTCTTTTGGTGATGTATCCCTGGAAGATAACAGGCACCTTCATTTCAATCACATTATGCAATGTTTTAAACTTACATAAGAAACACCTGGGAATGAGCAGTACTTCACAGCAGATCATCCAGAACAGTCTTGGCTCTCAGACTCATGGAAATACTTTGTGCAATAGCAAAGTATATAATTTCTTAGTTCATTTTATATATGTGCCACCGAATACTGTAGAAATACACTGCTAGTGAGTGTATCACAGATTTATTGAGTGTATAGTAATTGGATGGTTTTCTTCAGTTCCAGAATTGATGTCATAAATATATGTATAATGCAAATATCATAAATACAACGAGTTATCTAAAATGATTAAAATGTACTTTATCTCTACAGATAGAGAATGGTTTATTAAGTGAAAGAGAGAAGGGGACTACAGGTAGTTAAGATATATACACATTTATATACATATAGTGCATATACTTGAATGAGTTAAGTGGAGTATAGATAATTTTTTAAATATATGACTCCTTTAACTATAGAACTCCATCCACCCATAAAGGAGGATATTTACATGAAGTATATTTGGCACCATTTAATTATACAGTCGTCACTGTAGCAAAGAGTTACTTTGCCTTTGTCTATTTTAATGGTACTTTAAAAGTGAAGAAAATAATAATAGTTTGAAATGAACTGTTAAAATAATCAGCTTACATATTAAAAGAACTTTCAGGAGAAAAACAATTATGTAATTTATGATATCTAAATATTAGTGGTAAAAAAATGAGAAGAAAATAGTTAAAAAGAAGGGCTCGTGAGAATACAAAAGTCTTGAAATCTGTAGTGAGAAGCTCGCCAATGGATTAAAGTAGTAACTCAAATAGTGTATTCCAAAATCATTATATAGTTAAATGATGCTGATATTGAACAATGCCTTTTTCACAGCAGATATCAATAAAGAGTTCCTCCATAAATGAATATTAAAGGAGGTCTCAGAGCATCATGAGCTGTAATCAAAATCCTTTACAGTATATGGCAGTGCAGAGATAAGTCATCAATGTTTGAAGTAGTTAAAAACAAACCTCTATGATATTACATAAAGGATATACATCCTTATAACTAAAAACTGTCTTCGCAAGTCTCTACAAGACTATGTCTGGTACACATGAACATTTTTAAGGGTTCTCATTGTATAAAGCCTTCACTGGAATTTCCAGATTAAGCTACTTAATAGTGACAGCCTAAAATTTCCTTTCTTTCAGCTTCTTCTGTGGGCTCATATTTTATGAAACAAATGTCTAAAGTTTCAAACACATTCTTAAGAAATATTTCCCTCATTACTTAAAAAGATAAAATTAGGATTCTTAAAAACGGCAGGATCCAAAAATCCCTGCTGGGTTGTGTGGAATGCTCCAGCTGAGATAATATAATAGTCTGTTACTCAAGGGAGATAACTGCCAGTGTTTGACCTAGAACCAATCGGTTAAATATAATTTTGAGCGTATCTGCAGTTCAGGATAAAATACTAGGTCCTAATATATGCATGTATGTTGCAGGTTTAACAGAAAAGACATTTCTTTTTATGATATATGTGGTCTTCAAGAATTGAATACTAGTGTGCTGACAAAGCTACTTGTTTTACAATTGCAATTCAAAATGCAGTTCAGATTCAGTCAAGACGATTTACTCTTTGCTTCCATTTTTTTTCAGAATATTCGTGCAATTATAATCAATCAGGCACCCAGCTGTTTGTATCCCTGTCTCTCTGACATGTTTTTATAAATGATCTCTTTTGTAAGAAATTAAGTAGGTCAGTCAAATTCCAGCATGCTATGAATCAAGTGGCCCAGATTTATTTCAGTGCAAGCCATTAGCGTTCAGATTGTCCTTTACTGAGTCATGAATGATCAGCAATGGAAGGACGTACAGAAACTCCCTGAACTTGGGCAATCAAGATAAAGGTCAGGACACTCACAGTCCATTTCTCTTCTGCTTTTCTTGCTTTTTCAAAAAGGACAAAGACCCAGTGCAGATTCATGGCACCATTACTCTTGCCAATCACAAAGTTTCTAATACCAAGAAGTTCCTGTTTAGATTACTTGACTAGCTTACAGAAGAGGCTCTTGTGGGAGTCAGTTATGGTTTTAGATGCATTTTATGGAGTTTATTGTGGTATCTAGAATGTAGGAAGCATGTTATGTTTTTAGAGTAGGTGTCTCAAAAGAAGAAAATTATTTAGAAGCCCAGGTATCCATTTCTCCCCATCTCTTATACCTTGCTGCTTGTTATCCTCAAAGGGTTATGCGCACAGTAGACTTTTACTTAGATTGTAAACTTCTGAAGACAGAACTAGTCTTTTGCTTCATGTCTATGTATGTATGCATGCATGTGTGCGCATATTAGCTAGCACTGGAGGGTCCTGGACCACGCTCTACATAAAATCAAAATATAGATAGTAAATAATAATGATGTGTGGTCTTAACTGTGGTTATATGTTACCGCTGCTGCTCTGTGTCCTTTCTTCTCCAGATTGGTGAAGACAATTGCCGTTTGGTGGCCAGGTTCCTAATTAGTCCTGAGCACATACCAGTTTTATGTCAAATGCTTTAAATCTTCTGTTAGCTATCCTTTATATAAATAAAACCAGTGCATGTAAGAGTAATTTTTTTTACATACCTTTTCTGTATCTATTCTCTGTACATATCCTCCCACTTGTTTTTCTCTTTCTACCTTTTGGGCATTTTCCCTGTGCAACACTAACAAATATATTATTTGCTGTCATGTTCTTCCTTTCTTAGTTTTAAAAAGGAGTCTGCAATACATGTGTATGCATCTCCAGTATCTTGGTTGGAGCTAATTCGGAATCCTGAAATTATTGCCTTTTTGTTTTTCTAATTTGACCTTTTTTTAACGCTGTAATAAGGGGATGGAGCTCCAGACCAGGAAGGCAGCTGGATGATCTGCTCTGACTGTGTAGGACTATCAGAGTTGGCCACTGTTTCTCAAAGAGAGTTTTGACATCTTCATGTACAATGAATCCTCAACCTTGGAGATACTCAAAAGCCATCCAGACACGGTCCTGGGCAGCTGGCTCTAGGTGACCCTGCTTGAGCAGGAGGGTTGGACCAAATGACATCCGCAGGTCCCTTCCAACCTCAACCATTCTGTGTTTCTGTGAACCTCTAACTGCACGTCTCTTCTATCCTATTCATGACTGACTTCTCCATTTCTGTGAGGGTTGATACTGCCCCAGAAGACCTATTCCTGATTCTGTTCACAAATGTATCCCTTCTCACTATCTAATGTCTCAATGTATCCTCCTCCAGATCAATTCAAAGTTAATAGGTCTCAAGTAATGTATAAAGTTAGTGTCAGAGGATCTATATGCAATGTATGTTAACCTGTCCTTTCTGTTGGTCTCCCCTGAAATCCTTAGCTCAAATCTAGTCATGCATTCTCATACCCATGCCACAATATTTGAGGTTTAATCACTTCAAAATTCAGCGGGATTCTGTGAAAATCTAGCTTTTTTTGAGAGAGAGTCAATGTTAGCTCATCATTTGAACATGGCCTCCAACTATAATGGAGAACTCTAGAGATACTGTCTTTTAGATTTTGGAATGTACAAAGATCATACTATAAATACTGTAAAATGACAGCGTTTCCATATAACTTTGCGTGGTCATTGGTCTGCGCAATGAATAAATTTTGTCACATATTACCTTACAGTTGAGATGACGATCAGTAAAAGTGCTTTGAATGTTTTCATTTTAATATGGAACTAGAGACGTAACTGGAAAATACTGCTAGACATAAATTGTCTGTCGTCTTCTTCTCAAAGCCATATGAGGGCCTAAGACTCCAGGACCTGCGAAGGCTTAAGGATATGCTGATCGTGGAATCTGCTGACATGCTCCAAGCCCCGCTCTTTACTGCAGAAGCTCTACTTCGGGCACATGGTAATCCAAAACCTTAAAGACTAAAGAAACTGTTTTCAGCAAAACCAAAATTGCAGTTGTATGTTTACTTTTTGTTTCCAAGTAGAAGAGAAGTAGCAGTTAATCAAATACCAGGAAACAGTTCACACAGTACTTCAGAAAGAAGTACAGCTGCAGTATGTCAAAAAGCATTGAGGCAGACAGGGAAGCTGACAGGAAAGTGATTCAAACTAGGAATTATAATGGAAGACATTTTAACTTAAACAGTGTGGAGAAACAGAGCTTTCCTGTTTTAGTGGGAGACACAGAAGTAGAACTTTCATGGTTTTATATGTCAAAAAAGTCAAATTCATTGTACCTATTTTTGTCAGACCATTGGTTTTCTGCCACTATACATTTGTGTATGAAACTGGATCAAAATTTATTTATTTATTTATTTATTGTTGCGATAAAAGCAGTCTGACCATTGTAATAAATGGTTGGAAATTGCCTTGGGGTTTAAAGCATATGAGTGTATGTCGTTCGAAGGATTTTTATAGTTACTCTTTTAATACAGGGTATACTTTTCTGTGTGTATATCTGTAACTAGTTTAATTTCACTGAAATCAGTCTGCGCTCTTGTCGTGTAATGTAAACTGGGGTTGTCAGAATGGGGATATACTGAATTCGGTGTGTTCGCTCCAGACAAAAGTATCTCTCTGAAACTCAGTGGAAGCTTTAGGCTTTGATCAGCTATTCAAAACTTATGCTTACTGAAGCTTCTGCATTGTTACTATATGCCAGAGGAACTACTCAGGCAGTTAATGGTTTGCATGCTCGTCACCGTATTGCTGGATTAAGCTTTCATACGCTATTTTTGTGGGCTCCTTGTGAGAATGAAAGGGAGAGGGAAAAGTGAAATAGGAAAATATTATTCTAAACCCAGAACATTTGGCAGACTTTCTTGAGGAGGTATGGTACCTGAAACTCATCTCTTACATTATTTTCAATAGGTGGTTGTCGTGGTTTAACCTCAGTCGGCAACTGAGCACCACACAGCCGCTCGCTCACTCCCCCCCACCCGGTGGGATAGGGGAGAGAATTGGAAGAGCAGAAGTGAGAAAAACTTGTGGGTTGAGATAAAAACAGTTTAATAATTGAAATAAAATGATAATAATAATAATAATAATATGATAATAATAATACACAAAGCAAGTGATGCAGAGTACAGTTGCTCACCACCCACCGACCGATGCCCAGCCAGTCCCCGAGCAGCGGCCCCCCCGGCCAGCTTTCCCCAGTTTATGTACTGAGCATGACGCCACATGGTATGGAATGTCCCTTTGGCCAGTTTGGCTGTGCCCCCTCCCAGCTTCTTGTGCACCTCCAGCCTTCTCAGTCGGTAGAGCATGGGAAGCTGAAAAGTCCTTGGCTAGTGTAAGCACTACGTAGCAACAACTAAAACATGGGTGTGTTATCAACATTGTTCTCACCCTAAATCCCAAACACAGCACTGTACCAGCTACTAGGAAGGAAATTAACTCTATCCCTGCTGAAACCAGGACAGTGGTATTTGTGTTCCTTTTAACATTGAATTAAGTCAACATGAACTTGTGCCAGTCTGATGATATTTAAGGCACGGTCTTTGCATATACATTTTTTTAACGTTGATTATTTGTTTAATTCTTATAATTCTCAGAATACTCTCATTAAGGCTAAATATTACTAAATATGAGACTAAGTGGGTAGGCAGATTCTGTAACCTGTGCAGATATTCTGAAGAAGATGATGATGGCAATACTGTTCAAACTCTCAGTACAGTCCATAATAAGTCCAAAAGCACTGAGGTTGATGTAAACTGTGGAGAAATGTCTGCCAGCATCTAGCAAGCAGGAATTGAAAGTTGAGAAGAAATCAGTCTGTGTAGGAAAGGTCATTCTACTGATGTTGCCTTAGTGATGTAGCAGTAACTTAATGCAATCGGCCAGTGCGGAGAAAGAAGCACAGACAATTTGCAAGTCATGAGAAAGTCAACTATTTTGCCTGTAGCTGTAGTCATATGCTGGAAATTATTCAAACAGAATTTATTTTATTTGAAATGAAGACATAGAATTGATTCAGCCTAGTAAAGGGAATAACTGAACTATTTACAAAGGCTTAGACAATTGGGAAACATCAAATATGCCAAACTGTAATGTTTTTGCATTTAATCTTGAAATCCATAAAAGAATAATATGAAATCTTAACTTAATTCACACTTAATGTGTGAAAAGCATGTTTTAAATTCTTGGAAAGATCATTCTTACGTACTACTTTTAATAGTTTACGGACACGTAGTATTTAATCCAACAAACTGCTTTCTTTTATCGTATAACTATATCAATTTACTGACACAGGCTGTAGGAGTTAAGAGTGTATTTTTCTTTTTCTTTTTTTTTAATTAAGAGACAGAAGTATGTAGAGTTAGAGCCAAGCTAAAAAAAAGTTATTATGGCAGTCATGAAAATAAATAACTTTACAGTTTTTCTACAAGTGTTTTTTCAACATTGTTCCTGTTTCTCTTCTAGTTCATTATACAGCAGTTGATTTTAGGATAAAAGGGAGGCAATTCAGCAAATATAACTACCTCATATTTTACTAGAACTCATAAGTTAGTAAAGAGGACACAGTGGAATCCATTTAGTAGCATGTCTTAACCCTGGGTAATTTTAAAGATACAGTACAAACAAAGGAACTCAAGAAAACTTTTAGCAAATTTTACCTCTATCTTAGCATCAGTCAGCTCCCCTCTGAAAAATTATAAGCTCAGGGTAATTTGAAAAATGCTAATAAAATTTGTAATTTTTGAAGTGTAAATATGTTAAGGGTCCATGTCTTTAAACAAATGAAATTAAACTAACCCATGATATGTTTTAGCTTAGACAAGTAAGCACCTGTCTTAGGTGCTCATCTCCAGCTCAACAGGCTTTTTTTTCATATTAGGAGGGAGCAGATTTTAGTATGATAGCAATCATTATTTGACAGGGGCAATATTTTTACTAAGTTCAGTGCTTAGAACATGTATCTTCTTTTTCCAGCATTAATACAGTATAGGAATACTATTTATCTTTTTCTTATAAAATCTAAAATTCAATGAAAATAACACAGACCTTTTGGTTAATAACACTGAGTTTCCAGTGGGAGTACCTAAAATAAAAAAAAAACCTTTAAAATATTTATTTAAAGCGATAGGAAAAAATTGGGAAATTTATCTTTTCTTCTGAAATTCTAGTTCATCTGATCTGTGCATAGTGCTGATGATTTTAGATTCAGGTCCATATAGGAATTTGATAGATTTATATTTAAATGGGAACTTTTAAGCATTTTTAATAGAAAAAAACACTATTCTTAAGAAATCTTTAGTATTACTTTTAGGAATCAGAAACAGAAAACATTTCAAACAATGATTAAGAAAGATTTGATTTAGTTTTAAGATCTTCATACATCATAAAATTTGTTTCACTAGTTCTTTTTTGTATATAAATGGGCAATGTTAATTATGAATAAAAATAAAGCATTCAGTAACAATTATAGAATAAAAATGTAGTAAGAATATATGAAATATTTTTTGCAGTCAGGTGGGGTTTTTTTCTTTTTTTTCCCCAGAAATACATCACTCATATGCCTATATAAAGACTGGTAGCTCATTAGGTCACAAATCTTTTTGTAATCCAGTTGTATCTTAGTCTTCTTCCTTCATTTGTAGCACTTGGCTTCATCTTCTTAAAAAACCACAATAGATAAAAGTGAATCCATATTGAACAATTACTTTTTTCATGGAAAGGGAAAATATTGAAAATTCTGTGGTGCAAGGGCTGTTACATTTTGATCTGTCTTTGCAAGTCACTGCAGTTCTGGTTTCTGATTGAGTCTCCTAGCTACTACAATTGCTGTAAATAAATAATAAAAATAATTTTATTTAAGACTGATATTACAGGGAAAGAAGATGCTTGCGATGCAATTATTTACATAAATACATTCCATTATGTATTATCTTGGAATGTGTTCTGTAAAATTTAATGTCTAAAGTTCCATTCACTTACACTTTATCATATTTATTTCTTTCTAAATTTTTTAGCTTAGTGTTTATATATTCTTTTGAGGGTGCAGTTACAAAACACATTTTAAACATTGTCACCTGCATAATTTCCTGTATCTGTATATTTATTGAAGACTGGGACAGGGAGAAGTTACTTGAAGCATGGATGTCAAATCCGGAGAACTGCTGCCAGCGTTCAGGGGTTCAGATGCCAACTCCCCCTCCAAGTGGATACAACGCGTGGGATACGCTCCCTTCTCCACGAACTCCACGCACTACTCGCTCTTCTGTAACTTCCCCTGATGAAATCAGCCCCTCACCAGGAGACATTGAGACAGCTGTGGTAAGTTTATAAATAGATCTGAAACTACCGGGGCAAAAGAGCTTATTTCCAAACATAGCACACCTACATGGACAGGAGAACTGCGTTGTCATCTCATTCTGAAAATAAGTTTGTAAAGGTGTAAAGTATTTCTCTTTCCAAAAGTGGTGAACAGAGAAGTTGACACCTTAAACATTCTATATAATAACACAATCAAGCATCTAGCTAATGTAAAGCACTCTGTTTTCACATTGGCTGTCACTCACAAAGTAGCATTTTAGCCAGCTACAGTCACATCAGTGCATTTGGCTCTTTTGAGCTTCTCTTCTCATCTCATACTTATCAAGATGTTCACTTTCATTGTATCCATTTCCCTGAATGTACTCAATGCTGTGAACCCTGCCTTTTGAAAATTTTTTCTTTAGAAAACAAAATTCTCTTTGTCTGCATTTTGAAATGTCAGCCCACTAGTGTACTGTAAGCTTATAATTACTTTTACTATGTGTGGGCTGCTTCAAGCAGTTTACAAGGCTATTGCAAATTTGAAATATGAAAGCGCCTTTCATTAAAATCAGTGTGGTTCTTTTGGAAGACAGAGTTCTCTTTTTAATAATCCGCAGCTGCGGCATTATAAAACTTTTGCTCCATGACCTAAGCATTTTTCTAGAATATTATATGCAGTCTTGCAAATGGATACTCCCTAGATCTCGTATTAAAATTAAGATTTTGCATTCCTGCATAGAAATCTTTCATTTCTTTAATTGTAAAATGCTGAAGAAGAAGCTATATAGAAGGAATAATGGTTTTGTACATTTGTTTACATTAGAAGTTCAATATTGTCTGGGAATATTTCCTAATTAAAATGTGTAATGAAAGATTACATGTCTTCAGTTTTACATTGTGTGTTTTGTTTTTCATTGATGGTCCATAAGCCAGGAATGCAGGTTTGGATAACTATTGCACTTCTAGGTCTAGTGTATCTAAATCCAAATCCAGAGTTACACGTTTAGTATTCCTGCTTGTTTAAAAATCTTATAAAGAGCTATCAAAATAATATTTTCAAAATGTTGTTTATTAAATAATACATATTTTTCTGAAGTCTCTCATTTTGGCAGGAAAATGAAAACTAAAAGGAATAAGTAAAATAAAACCACAAGCTATAAATCTCCTTTTCAGATTCTGCATTTACATCATATCTTATAATGAAAACTGTTCCAGTAAATGTTCTGTACTTGATATTTTGAACTCAGGGCTTAATGAAATTCCTTATTTTAAAGTTACATTTTAAACAAAATTGAAAACTCATATAAATTTAATAGTGAACATTTTTGATGCATTGTCAGCTTCTAAAATATTTAATATTGGCAAGACAATAAGGTGAAATGACTGAAACAACAATAAATGCCTTCACTGAGTTTTGCACTTTAAAGGCCGACTTGGTTTGGTTTGGTTTGGTTTGGTTTTGGCTGTAACACAAGTGCTTTTAAAAAGTGGCATACCATAGGCTAACTTTTTGAAAATGTCCTATGTGTGTATAATATCTAATGTATTGAAAGTTGAAGTAATTGAAAGTTAAATTTTCACGGAATCTTTGTTCTAATGGAAAGAAAAATCCGTTCGTACTCCTTGAAGAACATGAATATTTATTTTCATGCCTAACCACAAGCAATGAGTAGTTTCATCCCTATGCTTTAAATGTTTTCAGATTAAGGGTCTCAATACTCAACGTTATTTTTTCTATAATACCTAGTTGTATAAAATTCAGCAGTGGTATCTTCTGTTGGAATATTTGTAGCTTAACTTATTCTTTATTTTGATAGAAAGCCTCAAAGTACTTTAAAAAAATAGTATTTAGGTAGATTATTACATAAAATAGTTGCTGCTGTTGCACAACCAAATTGCTTCGCCTTGATTTGGACCTGTTTGTGTGGGATGCTAAACATTTCCTGTAGCCTCTGTCATCTCCAAACTACCATTTCTGGCTGCTTGTGAAGGTGATGAAAAATTCAGGTCCGTTTTGTCCCTAGAACTCTTAACTCCGAGGTCCCAGCGTTCTGCAGGGTGAAGCACTTACTGAGCTGGAGGACATGACAGAAGGCATCCCAAAATGTGCTGTTTGGATAGGGAGGTATAGAAAGAGAGATACCTAATCTTTCCCATATCTATTTCTATAGCTTAAATAACTTTTTTTCTGGTTACAGTTAGATTTTTTTCCCCTACTGGGCACTTCTTTAAATTTTTGCTGAGATTTTCCAACGTAATGTGTCCTGCTAACAATATGAAAGGCTTTAGGGCATTTCTTAATCAGAAGTATTTTTTTCATCTACAGTGTGACATTTGTATGTGTAATATTTCTGTGTTTGAAGACCCAGTGGATATGCCTTGTGGACATGACTTCTGCAGAGCATGCTGGGAGGCGTGAGTATATGTACTTTTCTCTCTTTATGAGAAACTTTTATACTTGCCGTTTTGAAGAGGAAAGGACAGAGACCATAAACAGCTAATGTTAAAAGTACTGTTTGGGTTTCAAAGAGTTGCTGGTTTGACCCTATCGAATATTTAAGTTGTCACTCAAAGTGGCCATCAACTGTTTTAGACTTACATGTTTTGGTC